>NW_006160194.1:199404-205009 GCF_000334495.1 Tupaia belangeri chinensis | reverse complement strand
GGTGGGCTGTGGGCTGCGGAGACGCCCGCGGCCGCCAGGGGGCGATGTCGAGCCGCGCTGGGCCGTGGGGTGGCTGCCTCCGCCTCCGCCTCGCCCCTGGAGGGGATTCTGAGGCCGGGACCCCATTCTGACTGTGCCTCTCCCTGAGCCGCGGGGCGGGACCCGGTATGGGGAGACCCCCTTTCCCCTACAAGCTCTGTCAGCTGAGTCGACGCTCAGCCCTCCCTGCCCTTGACCTTGCCTAGCGTCCCCAGCCCTCAGTTTCCCCTCTGGTCACCTGAAAGTGATTGTGTGGACGCTGAGATCCTGGCCTGTCTGCTGGAGAAGGGAGACTAGGATGGGGGACGTGTTCTGGTGGCAGGGCAGGCACACAGGGGTTGCTGTCGTCACTAGCAGTTGTCTGAGCTGTGTATGGGGGGGGCCACGCTTGACCCTCCAGCCGCAGTTTCCCTCTCTGGTTCACTTCACTACAGACGGAGTGGGACCAGCCCTCCCCGTGGCTCTGGGGTGTTCGCTGCCCAGAGCGGAGGTACTGCTGTGCCCGGGGAACACCATGGCAGGCGCACGAGTGAGGCACAGCCACCTCCCTCACGCCCAGCCTGGAGGGGCAGCTGCTTGCTCAGGTCACCCAGCCAGGCAGGAACTCAGTGCCCAGGTGGTGGGACTGTCAGGAAGAGGCAGGCTGCGCCTTCTCCACTCAGCCTCCTGCTCCTGTCAGCCTCCGGGGACCCCAGGGGGGTCAGAGCTGGCATGGGCCTGGGAGGAGCCAGTTGAGTCCTGGGCCAGGACCTGGGCTGGGTCACTCCTGCTCTCTCCCCTTGTGTCCAGGGCACCCTAGAGACTGGCGTCTGGTGCTGCCCAGATGACTCATACAGTACTTCCTGCTCCTGGGGGTCCAGGGGTGCCTGCCAGGCTCCTACCTCTGTCTGCTCCCTCCCCCAGACCCACCCACCTGCCTACTAAACCCCCTGAGTCATTGCATTTATGGGGTAACTACTACCCTCCCTGCAGGGATGGGCGAGCCCCACCCTGTGGGCTTGCAGGACACTAGTAGGGCCCAGAGGGCCTGGGGGAGCTCCTCTAGCCAGGTGACACCTGAACTGAGGCCACACAGACTTCTGGGAAGAGTACTCCAGGTGAAGGGAACAGCAAGCCCAAGGCCTGAGGCCTGATGGCCAACGTTTCTGGAGGGGGTCCAGTCTCACAGTGTAGCCGGCCAGCCTGCGGGGAGGTGGGGGTGACAACACAATGCAGGGTTCGCTCTGGATTCAGCAGGGCACAGGCTGCAGGGGGCTGAGCTAGACCCCTGAGGTAGGGTGATTTCTCCTTCTGTCTCTAGTGAGTGCCCATACCTTAATAACAAAATTTTCTTAAAACAAAACAGAAGAAAACAAAACAAAAATACCTACCTAATATCTGACTAGCAGGTGGTGTGGTAGTTAAGACTCTGGATCCCACACAGCTGACTCCATAGTTTGAGTTCTGAACCTGGCGGCTTGGAAAACATGCTGAATGTGTGTGTGTGTGTGCCCAAAATCCTGAGAGGAGTATGGAGAAGGTATTGCAGTGTGGCTATCCTCCTCCCGGGCGGGGGTGGAATTTCTCACTTTCCCTGTCTGTCATTCCCCTGTGAGCACACGCACTCTATAGCAAAAATCTAAAAAACAAAAACCTGGGGCCGGCAGGTGGCGTAGTGGTTAAAGATGCTGGACTCCCACATGACTGACCTCGGTTTGAGTCCCAGACCTGGCAGCTTGCTTTCTCACTCTCTCTCTCTCACTCTATCCCTCTATGGTCAAATAAAAATAAGTAAATAGATAAAGATAAAGAAAAAAAAAAACCTACCTAATATCACAAATAATATTATATTTGTGTGCGTACTTCTCACGAAAGAAAGATTCAAACCACACAGCAAAGGGTCCTTGCCTCCTCCCCACTCATTCCCTCCTCCAGGGCACCGCCTCCAACCCCAAATCCTGGTGGCTTCCAGTATTTTTGAAACAATACATATGACTTTTTTACACCCTTTTTGGGGTTTTGTTTTGTTTTGGTATGGGATGCATATGCTTGCCAGAGAGACAAAGAGACAGAAAGCAGCAAATCACCTCTCCAGGAGGGATGGCCACACCTCAATCCCTTCTCCTCCATTCTCTCGGGATTTAGGGCATGCACACACATACACACACACAAAAATGCCTGGCGTGTTTCAAGCCTCTGGGTCCAGGACTCCAACCATAGTTGTCCCGTTGGAGTTCAGCAATGTAACCATTATGCCATCTGTTGGTCCCTCTTTACACAATTTTTTAACCTTCCAGAGGGTGTGTGTACTCCCTAGAGAGAGACAGAGAGAGAGAAAACCCTCAACGGGACTTGGTCTCGCAGTAATCCCTTCTCCACCTCTCCTCCTTGGGACTTCAGGCATGCATGCCCAGAGTGTTTCTCAGCCGTTAGGTCTGGGCCTAGAACCATGCAGTTGACCATGTAGGATACAGAATACCTGACCACCAGGCCATGGGCTGGTCCCACCTTAAATGTTTTAAGAATTTGTGATAGGGCACTGCAGAGAGAGAAAGAAGGGGAATGTGAGAAGCACTCCCCAGAGGGGATGGCCACACTACAATCCCCTCTCTTTCCTTTTTCCCTTGGGATTCTGGGCATGCATGCACATGTACCTGGCGTGTTTCTAAAGACGCCTGGGACTAGCAGATGATGTAATGAATATGTTGACTCCCATGTAGTCGACTGCGATTTGAGTTATGGGCCTCGCTGCTGGTCCTAATAAATATAATTAAAAAAAACAAACAAATAAACAAAACACCTTATGACTCCTTAATTTTTTTGGGGGAGAGGTTTTTGCTATAGGGCGTATCGCCAGAGAGACAGAGAGCCAGAAAGCAAGAAATCACCCCCCCCCAGGGGGGATGGCAACGCCGCAATTCCTTCTCCTCCATTCTCCTCTCGGGATCTTGGGCACGCACACACATGCGCCTGGCTTGAGTTTAAGCCACCCGGGTCCGGGACTAGAACTGCAGTTGACCACATGGGAATCCAGCGATGTAGCCATTATAGCAACTGCTGGCCCCTCTATGTAACTATTTTCTAAAGCCCACTTCCTTATCAGAGAGCCAGCCCGTTGCTCCGGCTACTATATAAAACCCCCTTGCCTCTAGCTCTTCTTTGGCACCCCATTCAGGCCCGCTTCCGCTGCACTGGAAGTTTTTTCTCTGTCCCTAATAAACTCTGCTTTGCTCTCCTCTGTGGGTCTGCATCTCTAATTCTTTATGAGCATAGGACAAAAACCAGCACAGGTATTGGGTCTGATCACCCAGCATTCCTGTGTCACTGGGATAAGGACTGTCCCAGGGAAACCCCCAGTGAGTCGGTCTCCACCTGGCCTAAGCCCAAAAGATAGTTTTCTGACTAATTTAATGGGAAAGCCTGGGTTTTCAGGCATGGCTGGATCCAGAGGTTCTTCAAGGACCTAGACACAGAGACACCACTGAGACTCTCACTATGAGTGCGGTCTCAGCATGAGAGGGAGGTGGTCCCAGGCTTCAGGTCACATGTGGCGCTGTCCCCGGTCCAGTGAGGAGCAGGCGGCTACTATGCTGCAGGGGCCCATGCAGCAGCAAGTTTGCACCCTCAGCACTTCAGCACACCCCTGTCCCTTCAGGTGGGCTCCTAAGTGGTTTTCAATCCTTCATTATGAAAACGCATCAGGGACCCTCATCCCTGACACTGGGTAGTCGCCTATATTCAAAGGCTTAACTGTGAAACGGAAACGAGGTAGAACATTCAGGCTGAAATATTTTGAGAAACATCAGAAAATGAAACCAGCACATAGCAGTGGGCACTGTACGGGCCTGGGCACAGGAGCAGGCATCCGTCTGGAATTAGATGCCTTCAAAAGGGACGGTGGGCCCATGAGTGTGAACACGTTCCCTGCAGGGCCTTCGAGGTGCCCTTCCTGCCACCCATGCCAGTGCCAGCTGCGGCTCTGTCTGCTCACATTTGCTGACAGGCAAATCCAGGGACTGTTTGCTGACTCCTGGGGAAGCTGAATATCAGTGCGTGTACGTTGGTGGCCGAGAGAATTGCCACCCACACCCAAGCCCTTTTCCTCCTGGGTTTGTCTTTGTTTTTTTTTTTTTTGGAGAGGTTTTTGCTACAGGGTGCGTGCGCTCGCCAGGTAGACAGAGACATAGAGACAGAGCTTTTGCTATAGGGCGCATGTGCTTACCAGAAAGCGAGACAGAAAGGGAGAAATCACCCCGGGGGGGGATGGTCACGCTGCAATCCCTTCTCCTCCATTCTCCTCTCGGGATCTTAGGCACACATGCACACACGCCTGGTGTGAGTTTTAAGCCACGGGGTCCGGGACGCGAACCGCGGTAGACTACGTGGGAGTCCAGCGACATAGCCATTACGCTAACTGCTGGTCCCTAGTTTTTGTTTTAAATAATTATTTATTTAAATTTTCTTCTTATTTTTTTTTGGAGAAGCTTTTGCTATAGGGCGCATGTGCTTACCAGAAAGAGAGACAGAAAGGGAGAAATCACCCCCGGGGGGGATGGTCACGCTGCAATCCCTTCTCGAGAACTCCATTCTCCTCTCGGGATCTTGGTGCCGCTCACACATGCCCGGCCTTATTGTAGCCACTGCAGTCTGGAACGCGGACCGTGGTCGACTACATAAGAGTCCAACAACATAGCCATTATGCCAACTGCTGGTCTCTCTTATTACTTTTTAATTTGCTATAAGGCAAAGAGAGACAGAGAGAGAGAGAGACAAAGTGAGAAAGCAAGCCACCAGGTCCGGGATGTGAACCTCAGTTGGCCACGTGGGAGTCCAGTGCAATCACCATGCCACCTGGCTCTGGGTTAGTCTCTGAACTGGGCTGCATGAGCTCTCCATAAGTTCAGAATGTCACTCTTTCACTCTCTATGTGGGACCCTCGGGGTCCCCTCGCTTGTCCCTGTCTTCACTGGGTTGGGTCCTGTCTTGGCTTCTCAAGCTGAGCCCAGCACGAGCAGTGGGCTGGCCGGAGGTGGGGGAGCCCGAGCCCAGCGCTGCCAGGAGGGAGCAGCTGCAGGTCACACAGACCAGGGGAGCTGTGGCCGGGGAGCTGGGTGGGCAGGGAGGAATGGCTGAGGGATGCTCCCTAGGCCCTGCCCAGGTGGAACGTGTCTCAGGTCCCAATTGGAGCATGGCGCGCCCCACTTCCCACCCTGCCTGGTTCTGCCACCTGGAACACCTTCCTTCTGACATCCCCCAAACCCACCTCTTTTCACAGATGAGTGATGGGGTGGGACAGGAGGAGCACCTCAGCACAGCGGCTGCCCAGGCAGGGCTGGCATGCTGGCACCAGCCCCTCCCCGAGCAAGCTACCTCCTCCCTCTGCCTGGGCGCGTGCGTCCTGATGGGGACCCCAGACCTGGCCCTCTGCTGCAGGGCCCCTCCCTGATGATGGGCTCCATGGGCCTTTCTGGCACCGCTGGAGATGAGGCTCAGGGCGGGGATCTCTCCCAGTCCTCGGTGAACCTCCACTCCAGCCTCCCCCTCCCCCTGCCCAGCTGAGAGATGATCCTGACGGTCGAACCAAGCC
>NW_006160194.1:195930-199332 GCF_000334495.1 Tupaia belangeri chinensis | reverse complement strand
AGCTGAAGGCACCCCATCCCTGCTGGCCCCCGGACGTCACCACTCTCCTCACCCTCAGTGCACTGTGGACACGCACACCCTGCTCTCAGCAGGCACACACGTGTCCCCCTGGACACTGCCCTCTCCTGAATGCTGCCCGGGCGGCTTCTCCAAACCCCGTGACCTCTGCCCTTGGGAAGGGCACTGTGACCTGCCAGCTGCCAAGCCCACATCCCTGCTTGAAGGCCATTTCCTCCTCCTGACACACTTGGGCTCCCAGGAGCCCTCAGGAGCCCTGTGCCTCTGAGGGCCCACCCCATCTCCCTTGGCAAGAGCCCCTCAGGCCTCGGTCCCCTCCCTGTGATTCACAAACCCTCCTGGTGTCTTGTGATTCAACCCCTGTTGTGCCCCCTGACCCCGCTGCCTCTCACTGGGGGGTTCTCCCCTAGCCTCAGGCTGCCAGGGACAGCTCTCTTATTTTTGGAGAGGTTTTTCGCTATAGAGCGCGTGCGCTTGCCAGACAGACAGAGAGACATAGAGACAGAAAGCGAGAAATCACCCCCCAGGGGGGATGGTCATGCCACAATCCCCTCTCCATTCTCCTCTCGGGATCTTGGGCACGCATGCACACGCGCCCGGTGTGAATTTAAGCCACCGGGTCCGGGACGTGAACCGCCATTACGCTAACTGCTGGTTCCTGCCAGGGATAGCTCTTCAGGTGCAGGTCAGAAGCTGCTTCCTGTCTGCTGTTCCCAGCCCTGCGCCTCTGTCCTGGGTGCTGGGCCTAATCAGGGACCTTGGACATCCTCTTCGTCACACCACCCAGCCCGCTGGGATCCAGCTGGGATCCAGGAGGATGTGGCCTCCTCTCAGGGGGACGTGTGTCCCATGGCCCTGCCACCCTGTCTCAGGCTGGTTGGCCACAGGAGCTCTGACCCTGCCTCTCCCCTTGCACCTTGGTCTGGGCAGCCAGAGGGAGCCTGAGAGACCCTGCTCGCCCATGGAGCCTTCACCTGTCCTCAGCACCCCACCTGCGGACACAGACCCTGCCGGGGGTTTGAATCTTTTTTTTGAGAGAGGTTTTTGCTATAGGGCGCGTGCGCTCGCCAGACAGACAGAGACAGACATAGAGACAGAAACCAAGAAATCACCCCCCAGGGGGGATGGCCACGCCGCAATCCCTTTTCCTCCATTCTCCTCTCGGGATCTTGGGCACGCACGCACATGCACCTGGCGTGAGTTTTAAGCCACCGGGTCCGGGACGTGAACCGCGGTCGACTACGTGGGAGTCCAGCAACATAGCCATTACGCTAACTGCTGGTTCCCGGAGTTTTAAATCTTGGATAAGGTCCCAGCAGGAGCATGACAAGGTCAAAGCTCAAATCTCCCCCAAGTTGGAAGATCCCGCCCCCCACCCCTTCAGGCCTGGGCTCTGAGAGCCATCCTCCCGCTGTGCCCCTCCCCAGCCGCCCCATGGTCTGGGCAGCCATCCCCTGGCTGCAGCAACGTGGTCAAGGCAGCCAGCTTGGAGGGCAGGCCCACCCTGGCACTTCTGTCCCTGCCACAGACCCGCCACGGCCCGAGTACCAGGCGGCACTGGGAGACGACAGTCCTGCTCAGGAAGGGACAGCTGTCCCCAGCAGGAGACTTCATGGCAGATTTGGCGACCAGAGGCCCGCTGAGGCTGACCGTGGTCCAGGTATGTGGACCCTTTTGGGGGGTTGTCCTCCCTCTTTTTCTGTCTCTCACTCATGGAAGAAATAAACACATTCGTCAGTCTTTCGTACAAAAATAAGCAAACACAAGGGAAAAGAGAGTGCCCCTGGGGACTCCAGAGAGGAGAGCAAGTGGGGGTGGGGGGTCCAAGAGGAAAGGAGGGGAGTCCTGCCCAGGAGGCACGGAGGGAGGCCTGCCCAGGCCAAGTACACTCCTTGGCACTGCAGCCCTTGCCTTTCACGGTGCTCCTGCCGGTCACCATGGAGACACTGTGTGGCAACTCCAGCCCTCTGAGTGGCTGGGGCAGGGGCACTGGGTGGCTGGAGTGGTTTGCCCTCCCCCACCTACTCAGAGGTCTCGAGCAGGAGCCCTGGGAGAACCTGGGGAGACGGAGGCCTGGAGGCAGAGACTTGTGGAAAGCCAAGGGCAGGCAAAGGTAGGGCTGGGATTCTGGCCCGGTGCTCACAGCCCCTGCGCCTGCCCCTGCCCTGTGGCCTAGTGTCTGTAGACTTGGCAGCCATCGCGGGCCCTGGGAGAGGGCGTATGGTTGTAGAGTACACCCACTCAGAGTTGGGGCAGGGCTGGTGGGTCACAGCTCCCCTGGAGAGTCCCTGCACATCAACCTGGCAGGGTGCTAGCCTGCCCCGGGTGGCCTCAGAGCTTTGTCTACCCCAGGGGTGCCCACCCTGCCACCCCAGGTGCAGTTCTGCAGGTGCGAGTGTGAGCGAGTGTGCGTGTGTGTGTCTGGGAGTGGGGATGTGGGGCGGGGGTTTGTCTGGGTCTGCTGAGGATCCTGACTGGCTGGGGGGCATAGGTCTAGGGTAGGGCTGAGTGTGCAGAGCTGGGCCCTGGGCCAGGCCACCCCATCTGGGCAGAGGCAGGCTGGGTGCCTGGGTGGAGCTGCCTCCTCCTCCTGAGGTGACCTGGAGGGGTGGAAGCAGCATTCTGAGGGACCTGGAGAACCCCTGCATAGAGAATGGAGAGTTCAACTATGCACCCCACTACCAGCCTCAGAATAAGGGGGAGGGACCAGGTCTGCGAGGGGACCTGGGCTGAGCAGTCACTAGCTCTCTCTAGGTCTGTGTCAACCTCCATAAAATGGGCCTAGAACTCCCAGCGCGGGGAGTGTGAATGTCAGGACCCCAGACCTCAGACCCATTATAGGAATGGGTGGCAGGTGTCTGAGGAGCAGCGAGGAGACACCTGGCTGCTCACTGCGAGGCCGCCTCCCTCTGAGCCCTGAGCTCTCGACAGGGACGGGAACCCTGGTCGCAGCTCCCAGGAGTACGGGCGGTTATGAAAATGATCTCAAGCGTGTTTCCAGAAGGGCGCACAGTGGGCGCTCCATTCCCTGGGAGAGTCGGCACGCGGCGGAGACTAGCCCTGCCACTACCCGGGTCCTTAGGGGTCGCGGCTCTTATACTTGACCTTCCCAAGTAGATTTGCCATCAAGGTCACGGAAGGTCAGGACAAGAGGACCTGAAGCAGGACCCGTGGGGCGACTAGGAAAGCCGTGCACGGCAGAAGCTGGGCACCTATGCTCGCGCCCACCCTCGGGTCCTGGCCCTCCCCTGCCCCAAGCCCAGAGCCCGGAGCCCCGAGCCCCGGGCCCCGGGCCCCGGGTCGTCCCTCAACGCAGCTGGGGTTCCGGGAGCCCGGCCCCTTCTCCCCGCCCGGGCCCGCCCTCCCCACCACGGCCACGCCCTC
>NW_006160194.1:193478-195198 GCF_000334495.1 Tupaia belangeri chinensis | reverse complement strand
GGCGCTGCCCTCCATGGCCCAGCCCCCCCGGTCACTGAGCGTGCGGTGACTCTGCCCAGTGACGTGGGGCGGCCGAACTTTACATAACCGGGCGGCGCTCCACGCGTGTCCGCACCGGGAGCACCTGGGGAGCAGAGGCCTGGGCGGGGAAGCTCCAGTCACGGGGTGGCCCGAGGCGCCGCACTCCGCAACTTAGTTTTTGCCTGGGCTAGTGACCGGCGTGTGTGGACAGGGCCTGTCTGCTGCCCCAGGCCTCCCCTATGCCCTAAGGCTTACCCTTGAGAGAAGGCAGCAGGGGCTGGAGCCAAGGCCAGGAGTCAGTGGGCGGGGTGAGTGCTCAAGCTGGGCTCACTGTGGGTGGGGGTCCCACAGCGTCTGGACCGAACCTGAAATGGGAGGCAGGAGACCTGGGTTCTAGGCCTGGCTCCACCATGACTTGCTGGCCCACCTCGGATAAGCTTGTCCTCTCAGATAGTGGATGGCAGTGCCAGCTTCCTGCAGTGGTTGGGGACAGCAGGAGAGGCAGCAGCCTGGAGGGAGCTGCAGCGGCTGTGTTGTGCACCCTGGTCTAGGCTGACTTGGTGCTGCCTCTCAGGAGCTGGGTGCTGACAGCACCAAGCATGCTTGTGGATGAGGGGCCTGAGCCACTCCCCGGACTGGCCACGCCGGGCACAGCCAGCTGGATGGAGTCCACCTCCCCCTCTCTTACAGATGAGGAAGCCATGGCTCAGCGGGGGACAGTGATAAACCCACCTTTGTGAACTGGGTGGTCGTGGTGCGGGAGCCAGGTAGGTCTGAGGTCATGCTCCTGACCTGTGTGGGAAGAGGCTCCGGGTCCCCACAATGGTCAGTGATGAGAGGACAGGCTGGGGCACCCAGGCAGGGAGCCTGGGCTAGAGAAAGCTTTTGGTTCAGCACCAGCGTTCCTGCCCAACCCCTGTCCTTGTAAAATTTGGGTTTGGATGCACCTGGCCCAGGTGGGAGCAGGAGCTCTCTGCAGGTCATTGGGCTGGGGAGGGGGATCTGAGGGCATGGCAGAGAAGGATGTGTGTGGCAGAGGTGCCAGAGAGCAAGCCACCTCAGGGAGGGAGGTCAGGTGCAGCTAGAGCAAGGGCACTGGGGGCGTTTCTGGGCCATGGGGAGTGACTGGAGGGGTCGGCTGAGACTGGATGTGGGTGAGGGTATGGGACCCCCGGGTGGGGGCGCACGGCCAGTGGGACTGTGAGCGACTGCTGTGAGACTCCATCTCCCAGGTTGAGGTGCGGCCCTGCCCCTCACCTGGGCCCTTTCACACACCCTCTCTCCCCCACAGGGTAGTCAGCCTGTCTGCCAACCTGGGTCCATGCCTTGAGGCCAGAAAGCACCTTGCTGCCAGCATGCCGTGGGACACTCGTCGGCCTGGGGGCGGTGCAGACGGCGGGCCTGAAGGTGCGGGCGCAGCGCGCTCACAGGCACAAAAGCAGTGCCGCAAGTCATCGTTCGCCTTCTACCAGGCGGTGCGCGACCTGCTGCCCGTATGGCTGCTGGAGGACATGCGCGCCAGCGAGGCCTTCCACTGGGACGAGCGCGGGCGTGCCACCGCCTACTCGCCGTCGGAGGCCCTGCTCTACGCGCTCGTGCATGACCACCAGGCTTACGCGCACTACCTGCTGGCCACGTTCCCGCGGCGCGCTCTCGCACCGCCCAGCGCTGGCTTCCGCTGCTGCGCGGCGCCCGGGCC
>NW_006160194.1:165431-191262 GCF_000334495.1 Tupaia belangeri chinensis | reverse complement strand
GGCGCCGCCCTCGCTCTTCGCCCGTGCCATGCAGGTGCTGGTCACCGCCATCTCGCCCGGCCGCTTCCCCGAAGCCCTGGATGAGCTGCCGCTCCCACCTTTCCTGCAGCCGTTGGACCTCACGGGCAAAGGGTAGCCCCGGGGCACCCTCAGCGCTGGATCTGGGGACAGAACTTTTTCAGAGCGTTGTACTGGGAACTTTACATACATCGATCTCAGTACAGCAGAATCTCCGCCTCGTCTGTCACGTGCTTTAGAGGCTGGGCCGCGACTGTCGGGCGGGCTCCAAGCTGCCGGCATTGTGGGTGCAACTGGGCCGGGCTGTTCCATTGGGCCTGCCGCCCCACTGGGCCTGGCCACTCCCAGCCCACTGCCAACCCCAGAAATGGGTGGGGACAAGCCTCCCACAGTGAGCCAGAGTGAAGGTCTGGGAACAGGAAGGTGTCCCAGCAGGGGTGCCAGCTGAGCTGAGCAGGGTGGGGACTGAAGCAGGGGCAGCATGTGCAGAGGCCTGGAAGCAGAGAAGCAGGCTCTGGGTCCCTCAGCAGGCGCCAGCGCTGGCTCTGGCTTGATCTTGAGGGCAGGGAGGGCTGGGCAGAACTGTGGCTGGATTTGGGCCTGAGCCTAACCCACCCCGGTGGGTGCAGCCAGCTCCTCCTTGGTTATCAGCAGTTAGGGACCCTGCCTCACTTCTGCCCTTGCAGCTGCTGCCCAGGCCCTGCCCCAGCTGCCCACCCGCCTTCCTCCAGGCTTGCCCTCTGCCCAGGCTGGCTAAGAGGTGATGGCTCCTCCTCTGTTCAGGCTTCTTGATGGGCTGGAGAGCCCATGTCTGAGGAAGGGTTCCACCTGTTAACGAGGACACTGGTCCTCAGGCCAAGGGGCTCTGGCTGAGCTAGGACCAGGGAGGTGGCCAGTTGGCCTGCCCGAGAGCCCTGATGTGCTGTGAAATTTAACCCATACCAGTCAGGCCTGAGGGCCGTGATGTCCTGCCAGGAGCGCAGTGACCAGGGCACCACTGCCCGCCTGCCCACCCGCATCCCTGAGGGGAGCATGCCTGGTGGAAGAGGCTTTGGGTGGCAGTGCTTAGTCCAGGGTGCTGGTCCACGGGAGGGAGGGGTGGGGAAAGGCTGAGGTAGATCTTGCCAGGAGTCCAGGAGCTGCCACCCACCCCAGGGGTGTCAGTGGTGACTGGACACACTTCTGTTTGGGCCTCCTTTTTCTCATCTGTCTTCAAAGGGCTTTGGGCCATACCCAAGCTTCCTAGCAGCCCTGAAACTTTCAGGATGTGACCTCCATACCTGGTTAGTGGGGCTGAGGAGGTGGTGCCCTGGGTGGGGGGGGCGCAGAGGACAAGGCACGGCCCACTGACCTGGACTCCGGAGTGTGTGGGCTCCACTTCCCCCTTGCGGTGCATCCTGGGCCAGCTACATGGCTGCTCTGACCTTGGCTCTTGGCAGCTGTGGTTCTGACACCTTCCTGAGCCCACCCTTGGGCCAGAGGGCTCCTCCAGTCCTTAAGCCGTCTCGGTCCTCAGATCAGGGATGCCACCCGAGTGGGGGCGATCTTCCCTTTGCGGGATTCGAGAAGTGGAGACCTGAGGAGACCAGAGCTGTGGGCCTCTGGTTCCTGGGGGTTGGCCTGAGGAGACAGTGGGCCCATGGGCCGGGATGTCCCAGCAGCTCTGCCTAGAAAGCTGTTCACCTGTCAGAGACCCACTGCCATGTCTCCCCAGCCCCCACACCATCCTTTGGGTCAGCCCTCTGCCCAAGGCCAGGGCTAGGTCCCCTCCTCTTCCTCCCTAGATCTACAACTGTCCCTTTGGTGACTGGAACCCCACCGAGCCCCCTGGGCTGGGGAGGTGACGCAGCCATGCTTGAGCTCCCTACCTGGCCTATAGGTTTCAAAGGCTGGGGGGGGGGGCACTCGCCCTCCCTGGCCTATAGGCATCAAAGGCTGGGGGGGGGGCACCTGGGCTGGTCTTGGTCTTCAGGGTGGGGTTCTTTTGGGATTTAGAGGCACCCTAGCAGGAGGCCCCTGAAAAAGGCACAGAGACAGGTCTTGGGGCCCAGGTGGGGTGGTTAGTTTGGGGTGACCAGGAAGCGGCTCTCAGAATGGCTGTCCTGTAGTTCAACGTGTGTCTCTGTGGCCCATGAGGATGACCTATGCCCCCGTGCCCCAGTTGGGAAGGGCAGGAGGGGGCGACCTAGGTCACGGCCCCCTGATGTCAATGATTTGTGTGGGAGGGACCGGAAAACTGGCTCAGGGACAGAGGCCAAGCCAGCCCCGTGGCAGCAGAGGAGGCCTGATCTGGCACTGGCTGAGCAGATGATCTGGCTGTTATCTGTGGGCCCTCCTGGCCAGAGGGAGGGCAGGGCCCCCATGTGTGGCTTATCAGTCCCCTGGACCTCCTCAGCCACGGGAGGGCAGCAGGGACTGCAGTTCTGCCCTGGGACTCAGGGTACCCAGAGGGGACCAGGGGGCCAGAGAGCTGGGCCCAGGGCAGGATCCCGGCGGTGCCGGCTCAGCGCCTGGCTGCTGGCAGGTGGCCTGATGGCTACTCAGAGGCGGCAGCCCTGCCCAGGGCAAGTCACTTCCTTCTGGGCCAAAGCAGGCTGGATGGGTCTGTGGGAAGCTGGCCCTGGCGGTTCTGTCTGGCCCACACCTACGTGGGTCCCAGTGTTCCCTAGGGCTCCAACCCTTGACCCCAGTTCAGAGCTCAGGGGCCAGAATCTACCCCAGGTGCTGTTAGGGACAGTGAAGGCTGGGTCCCCTTGGCACAACAAAAGCATCGAGGAGCTGTCCCTGCCTCCCAGGGCACTGACCACATGCCTAGTGCTGAAGAGGCCAGTCTGGGGAAGGTGGCCATGAGGGTGGGCCAACATCTGGCCCCTCCCTTGGTCTTGGGAGGACCCTACCTGCCTGGCTCCTGCCTGGCTGCTGTGAGGCCCCCTCCGCCTGGTGCCAGTCCTTGCTGCACCCCTGTGCAGACCAAGTTCATCCCAGTACTCCCTTTCTTTTTGTAATTGTCAGCGGGCATATGGTTCCCCAGAGACAGAGAGAGCACCCCCAATGGTTGGTCACACGCCTCCATTTCTCCATCCTGTTGGTATTTTGGGCACCACCGGGGCTGAGATTCAGGCTACGATGGCTGGCATGTTTCGACCTGCCAGGGCCAAGGTCTGCACTGCTGTCTGCCACATGGATCCGGCTCCGTAACCATCAGGTCACAGGGCCAGGCTCCAGTACTCCTTTTCCTCTGATTTGTTCTGTGATTTTCCCTTCTGATTCCAACTGACAAACCCTGTACCGAGAGCTGCTTCCTGTTGCCTTGTTAGAGACAAGGGCGTGCTCCTGAACGTTGAGAGGGTGAGACGCCCCCGTTGGAGCTTGTTTCGAGGGGTGTGAGAGCTGGTGAGGGAGCTGCAATGCCCAGCTCTGCCCTGACGCTGTCGAAGGGAGGTGTGATGTACACGTGCCAACACGCACAGGCTTTGCGTGCGTACTCTGATGAGTCAGGACGGATGTCTGCACCCCTCAGTCACAATAGTGGTGAAGGCAGAAACCTTTCCCAAAGGGGCGTAGTGCTGGGGACCAGCAGATGGCGTAATGGTTACATCACCGGACTCCCACGTAGTCAACCGCGGTTCAAGTCCTGAACCCAGTGGCTTAAAATACATCAGGTGTGTGTGCGTGTGGGCCCTAAATCCCGAGAGGAGAATGGAGGAGAAGGGCTTATGGCAGGCCTATCCCTTCGGGGGTGGTTGCTCCCTCCCTCTCTCTCGTGCACATGCACCCTACAGCAAAAAATCTTTAAAAAAAAAATGTATGTGTAGAAATTCATGTTTACTGTAGAGCACGTGGCTGTGCAACCAGGCAGGGTGGCGGGCCATGGACACTGCCTGCTTCCCTCACTGTGGTCCCCAGAGGGGCTGACGCGCCCATCCGGCGAGTAAAGGGACCGGCTAGCTGCCAACACGGCACCCAGACCAGTGCCGCTGGCATTTTGGTGCACTTTTCTTCATTGGCTCTGTGCACATGTAAGTATATTACGGGTTTTTTTGGATCGTGTTGTACAGACACAAAATCTGACCACACACCATGTGGTCTTTTTGACCTTGGTACAGAGCATGAGATTCTTGGTGTTATAAAACATTTTGTAAATATGGCTTTTAAGAAGTCTTTGTGCTTACTTTGTGCTATTTCTAAGAGTGAGAGACAGAGGACAGAGACATAGCCTCCCCAGCTGGGTCTACACGTCAGGATGCACCCCCACGTGTGTGTCCAGTGCGTTCAGGGAGGTCTGACTTGAACCCAGGCCTTTCCTACGTGGGCCAGCGCAGTGTCCTCTGTTGGCACTGTGCCTCCATTTGGTCCCCACTTTGTGACCATTTGATTCAACTGGTGTTGCTATCGTACAGAGTTAATGTTAGAGCTGAGTTTCTAAAATGTAATTTTTATTTGTTTCTGGAATAAATAATACATTTACATGGCTCAAAATTTAAAAGATACAAAAAAGTACACACTATAGGCCACCACTGGGACCAGAGCCTTGTCACGGTGTGAGAGCTCCTCTCCTGCCCTGCCTGTGTCCCCTGGAAGTAAGGCAAGCTCAGTCCTTCCACAGCCCAATGTCGAGACTACCCCCTTCATTCGCAAATGACTCCCCACAAAAACCACGTCACCATGACCACACCCAAGGGATGGCACACGGACTCATAGGCATCAAAGGCTGGGGGGGGGGCACCTGGGCTGGTCTTGGTCTTCAGGGTGGGGTTCTTTTGGGATTTAGAGGCACCCTAGCAGGAGGCCCCTGAAAAAGGCACAGAGACAGGTCTTGGGGCCCAGGTGGGGTGGTTAGTTTGGGGTGACCAGGAAGCGGCTCTCAGAATGGCTGTCCTGTAGTTCAACGTGTGTCTCTGTGGCCCATGAGGATGACCTATGCCCCCGTGCCCCAGTTGGGAAGGGCAGGAGGGGGCGACCTAGGTCACGGCCCCCTGATGTCAATGATTTGTGTGGGAGGGACCGGAAAACTGGCTCAGGGACAGAGGCCAAGCCAGCCCCGTGGCAGCAGAGGAGGCCTGATCTGGCACTGGCTGAGCAGATGATCTGGCTGTTATCTGTGGGCCCTCCTGGCCAGAGGGAGGGCAGGGCCCCCATGTGTGGCTTATCAGTCCCCTGGACCTCCTCAGCCACGGGAGGGCAGCAGGGACTGCAGTTCTGCCCTGGGACTCAGGGTACCCAGAGGGGACCAGGGGGCCAGAGAGCTGGGCCCAGGGCAGGATCCCGGCGGTGCCGGCTCAGCGCCTGGCTGCTGGCAGGTGGCCTGATGGCTACTCAGAGGCGGCAGCCCTGCCCAGGGCAAGTCACTTCCTTCTGGGCCAAAGCAGGCTGGATGGGTCTGTGGGAAGCTGGCCCTGGCGGTTCTGTCTGGCCCACACCTACGTGGGTCCCAGTGTTCCCTAGGGCTCCAACCCTTGACCCCAGTTCAGAGCTCAGGGGCCAGAATCTACCCCAGGTGCTGTTAGGGACAGTGAAGGCTGGGTCCCCTTGGCACAACAAAAGCATCGAGGAGCTGTCCCTGCCTCCCAGGGCACTGACCACATGCCTAGTGCTGAAGAGGCCAGTCTGGGGAAGGTGGCCATGAGGGTGGGCCAACATCTGGCCCCTCCCTTGGTCTTGGGAGGACCCTACCTGCCTGGCTCCTGCCTGGCTGCTGTGAGGCCCCCTCCGCCTGGTGCCAGTCCTTGCTGCACCCCTGTGCAGACCAAGTTCATCCCAGTACTCCCTTTCTTTTTGTAATTGTCAGCGGGCATATGGTTCCCCAGAGACAGAGAGAGCACCCCCAATGGTTGGTCACACGCCTCCATTTCTCCATCCTGTTGGTATTTTGGGCACCACCGGGGCTGAGATTCAGGCTACGATGGCTGGCATGTTTCGACCTGCCAGGGCCAAGGTCTGCACTGCTGTCTGCCACATGGATCCGGCTCCGTAACCATCAGGTCACAGGGCCAGGCTCCAGTACTCCTTTTCCTCTGATTTGTTCTGTGATTTTCCCTTCTGATTCCAACTGACAAACCCTGTACCGAGAGCTGCTTCCTGTTGCCTTGTTAGAGACAAGGGCGTGCTCCTGAACGTTGAGAGGGTGAGACGCCCCCGTTGGAGCTTGTTTCGAGGGGTGTGAGAGCTGGTGAGGGAGCTGCAATGCCCAGCTCTGCCCTGACGCTGTCGAAGGGAGGTGTGATGTACACGTGCCAACACGCACAGGCTTTGCGTGCGTACTCTGATGAGTCAGGACGGATGTCTGCACCCCTCAGTCACAATAGTGGTGAAGGCAGAAACCTTTCCCAAAGGGGCGTAGTGCTGGGGACCAGCAGATGGCGTAATGGTTACATCACCGGACTCCCACGTAGTCAACCGCGGTTCAAGTCCTGAACCCAGTGGCTTAAAATACATCAGGTGTGTGTGCGTGTGGGCCCTAAATCCCGAGAGGAGAATGGAGGAGAAGGGCTTATGGCAGGCCTATCCCTTCGGGGGTGGTTGCTCCCTCCCTCTCTCTCGTGCACATGCACCCTACAGCAAAAAATCTTTAAAAAAAAAATGTATGTGTAGAAATTCATGTTTACTGTAGAGCACGTGGCTGTGCAACCAGGCAGGGTGGCGGGCCATGGACACTGCCTGCTTCCCTCACTGTGGTCCCCAGAGGGGCTGACGCGCCCATCCGGCGAGTAAAGGGACCGGCTAGCTGCCAACACGGCACCCAGACCAGTGCCGCTGGCATTTTGGTGCACTTTTCTTCATTGGCTCTGTGCACATGTAAGTATATTACGGGTTTTTTTGGATCGTGTTGTACAGACACAAAATCTGACCACACACCATGTGGTCTTTTTGACCTTGGTACAGAGCATGAGATTCTTGGTGTTATAAAACATTTTGTAAATATGGCTTTTAAGAAGTCTTTGTGCTTACTTTGTGCTATTTCTAAGAGTGAGAGACAGAGGACAGAGACATAGCCTCCCCAGCTGGGTCTACACGTCAGGATGCACCCCCACGTGTGTGTCCAGTGCGTTCAGGGAGGTCTGACTTGAACCCAGGCCTTTCCTACGTGGGCCAGCGCAGTGTCCTCTGTTGGCACTGTGCCTCCATTTGGTCCCCACTTTGTGACCATTTGATTCAACTGGTGTTGCTATCGTACAGAGTTAATGTTAGAGCTGAGTTTCTAAAATGTAATTTTTATTTGTTTCTGGAATAAATAATACATTTACATGGCTCAAAATTTAAAAGATACAAAAAAGTACACACTATAGGCCACCACTGGGACCAGAGCCTTGTCACGGTGTGAGAGCTCCTCTCCTGCCCTGCCTGTGTCCCCTGGAAGTAAGGCAAGCTCAGTCCTTCCACAGCCCAATGTCGAGACTACCCCCTTCATTCGCAAATGACTCCCCACAAAAACCACGTCACCATGACCACACCCAAGGGATGGCACACGGACTCGATGCGCATGTGCAGGGCAAGGCCACGGCCGTCTCCACACACGTGCTTTGTTATAGCTGTGTACAAGAGGAGGGTGCTCGTGCGATGTCGCCCTTCCCAGATGGCAGGGTGCTTTCCACACTTCCCAACCAACAAGGCTGAGTGTACACTGCCCCCACCCCAGGGCTGGTCCTGACTTCTGGGGTGGGGCTGTGGCGTGAGCGCTGCAGGCCTCGCCCACAGGGCTGTGCGTGGCACTCTGGTGGTGGACGGAGCACCCCTCTGGGACTCGTGGTCTTTTTGCCTCTGTCCCAGGCCTCACCTCCTTTGCCTTGAGTCTTAGGTCCCGCCTGTATGTGGTTCTAAGGTAGTTACTGGGCATCAGTGTCACGTCTGTTGCAATTATTTCCTTTTCTAACTTTATGTCTGATCTTCCTCTGTGGCTTTGCCCACAGCTTCTGAGCGCAGAGCCCACACTGCCCCGAAATCACATCGCGCTCCTCCCTAGTTGGGGGTTCCTTAAGCCATTTATTACTGCTTTGCCCACTACCGAGCAGTGGCTACCCCAGCTGGGAGACCCTCCTTCCTGCTTCCCCACACCTGCAACACCTCCATCACTGTGCTAGCTCCCTGGGCACCCTTGGCCTCAATCCTGTGTGCCCTCGAGCAAGGACACTTGAGCACTCCGAGTCTCATGGGGCTACCTCAAGGGCTCTTGTAAAGGGACGTGAAGCTCTGAGAGCCTGGAGAATGCTGGTAGCCAGGAGCTGTCTGTGGGCACTAATGTTATTTCGTGAGTTTGCCCCTGCTTCCGTTCTGACTGAAACTGAGTTAAGCCTGTACGTCCCTCTGGAAAGACCGAGTCTGCAGGCTGTCGGTCTCCTACCCACGAGCAGGAAGGAGTTCCCTGGGTGCACGTTTCCTTTGTCCACTGCATGGCCTCGCTAATTCTCGCCCTGAGGCTGTTTTCTGCCCAGGTGGCTGCCTGCTTCACAGAGCCCTGTCCAGGATGTGACCCTGTGCGTGTTACTTTCCAGGAAAGACTTTCTGGTACGTGGCTCTGTCTGTCAGCAGGACACAGACCCAGGAACAGGTCGCCTGCAAAGCCTGCCCACATGCCGCCTCGCCTCAGGACGTCTCCCAGGGCTACCATGGGGTGTGTCCAACTCCAGGGGGGCCACTCCCCACTGAGGGTCACCTGGGCTAGGTCAGGAGCTGGTTCTCCGGGCAGGGGGCACGCAGCCCCCGGGCATCGCTGAGGCCACCTCACAGCTCAGAAGTCTACCTTATTGCACTGTCTCTAAGCACAACTGCGGATTGAAACCAGAAGGGAAGTTGTACAAAGCACTGAAGCTCAGAGTAGGTCCCAGTACCAACGTGGGTTTAATTGCACTCGAGTTCCATGGGTCTGGGAGAGCTTCGCCATCCAGGGGGAGCCGGGCAAGGCGCGACGTAGGCAGGAGAGGAGCACCCAGCCGGCAATGCCTCTGCTGCCACCGAACTTCTAAAAACCGGGATCCAGAAGTGTAGTGCAAAGTAATAGCAGGGATGTTAGCAACTCACCCCGCTTAGACCTGGAAGCCCTCCACCTTCTCGGCGGGCCAGGCCCTGTCCGAGAACCTGTTTTATGGCTCACACCTGTGGCCTGGGAGCTCCTTGACACTCACTCAGTGGAAAACAGGCAGTGAGTGCCTGGGTGGGGCCAGAGGAGGCTAAAAACAGCAGCCAGCCTGGAGTCCTGTCCTGGAGCTGCTGCCAGGAGGGGAGGACAGCAGGTGCGGGATGGGCCAGGCAGCCTGCTCTTAAAGCCGAGGCCAGTGGGAGAGTGGGCACTGCCGTGGCCCCATGGACTGCTGCCCGACAGCAGATGCTGGTTTCCACCTGCTGGGTACCAACCTGGAGCGCCAGCAGCGAGCAGCCTACATGGGGGACATGCTGGGGATACCCCCTCCTCTGGAGCCACAGGGGGGGCAGGATGGCTCAGCATACACCATGGGAAGAAACAAAAGGCCTTCCGCTCTCTTCAGAAAATACATCTCCAAATCTGTAAGACTGATTTCAAATGAGGTATCTTGCAGGTTTGTAATACAACAAACAGAAAAGGCAATAATTAGTAGAGCCCTCCTCGAGGGTGTGCCTGGTTCCCGACGTCCACAGCAGCCTGAGCTACAAGTCCCTCCCAGTCTGAGGCAGCCCTGGGCCGAGCTCCTGTGCCCCGAGGCACCACCCTGTGCCACCGCCCCAACACAGACGCCCTCCTGTGCGGTCGGCATCGCCGGCCTTTCCTGCTGTGGCTGAAGCGTGTTCTGCGGGGGCAGGCAGCCTGCCCTGGATGCTGGCGGGGGTGTGGTGTGGTGTGTGTGTGTGTGTGCCGTCCGCCCTGGCACCCCACATCTGAGACATAGCCTGGCTCCCACCTGGGTGTCCAGCATGGGATGTGCACTGGCGCCTGATCTGAGAGGAGCGGGAGGCCTCGGCAGCTGGAGCCATTTCCGAGCACGTCCACTGAGGCGGAGCACCCCCTCGGCACCAGCTTTCTTGGATAGTGATGTGGAAATGGTCCTGGTGACCGGGCACCTGTGGTGCCTCAGGTGTGTCCCCTGCATCTGGCTTGGACTTCCTGCCACAGAGGATCCCCACGTCCCTCCCAGTGGGGCCTGCAGCTGTTGCTGAGGACACGGCTGCAGAGCATGGGAATGTGTGTGCATGCAACAGGTGACTACACTGTCCCCACCTGGAGATGGTGGCAAGACTTTGAAGGTGCTGCTGCTACAGCCACAGCCACAGCCACCCGGCGGAGGCTGAAGGCTCTAGGATGACGTAACAAACACGGATGGAAGGAACTGTGGGGGGTCCAACCTGGCCGGTGCATCTGGACAAGGATCCAGGAGGTGCATCCTCAGCAAGCGACGCAGAGGTCACCTGTGTCCAGCACAGAGGTCGTACTTCCTACTTCCTGAGTGCTTCTGGCTCAGGGCTCCTTCAGATGACCTCCCACTCATCCTCCAGGTCCTCCACGTGAGAGGGTGCCTGGCTGCTCATCTGGGTACTCTGTGAGTGGCTGAAGGTCTTCGTCAACCGCTGGAGGAGGGCGCCGGGGGGACCCACTGCCCACAGTTCATCTGAGGAAGTCACTGCAGGGACAAGGGCCAGTCACACCTGTCAATCATGCAGCTGGGCGGAAGGGCAGTCTGAGTGGGTCCAGCTGTGCTCTAGCGTGGGGGCAGGACACGCCACCTGGCGGGTCTGTACTTTATGCCCTCACTCGAGTGTATCTGTCCTTGCCCAAATCCTCTGGCTGCACCCTGGGCAGGACCCTGGGCTAGGCTCCTGCAGGAAGGCCTTGTCCTCAGACTTGGCTTTGGGAGAGCAGGGCCCAGCGGGAGCAGTCTTGAGGCCCCGCCGACATGGTCCACAAGAACTCTGAAAACCCCAAGGGGAGTCCACAGCCCTCAGCCCCACCGAACCCCCAACCCTGGACTTACCTGTGAAGCATGATGCATTTCCGGGAATTTTCTTCCAGTAGTCTCCAGCGGGGTTTTTGTCTGTGATGCCATACCGTCGGGCAAGGTCACCGTTTGGACAGCGGGCCCACACGGTCCTGGTGCTCAGCGCCAGCTGGCAGGCCTGCAACCCTGCAGGCACACAGTCCGCCTCAGCATCCCTGCCTATAGGCTGGGCCAGGCCAGGCCAGCCCTCTCATGGGCTGTGCTCCCCAACACTTCCTCACCCACCGATGAGCCACGTGGCCACAGAGCAGTCTGCTCCAGGCCAGCCTTGCAGGGGAGTCAAGGAAAAGGGTGGCCTTCTAGTGGGGCTGGAGAAGCCCCTGGCAGCACCAGCAATGTCTTCCCACAAAAGCGAATGTCAGTTGGCCAGGGTTCACCCAACAGGGGACACTTGTTTGACACTGTCTCAGGAGAAAGCAAAACACCCACCAGGAAGGCTGTGGCTGCTGGGTAGCCAGCAGCTGCACCACGGACCATGGGGCTAGGAGGCAGGAGAGCAGGACAGCCCCCAGTGACTGCGGCCACCAACCCCGTCAGCTGGCAGCCCTGGCTGCTCGCTCCTACCTGGCACATGCTCCCAGTCAGTGCCCACAGGCATCTCCTCAGTGATCCCCACACGGACATGCACGTTCCACCTGCTGTCAAGTGCCCACAGCATCTGGTCGTTGGGGCTGGAATGGACGCTGACCAAGGAGATCCCGGCCGGCTGGAAGCAAGAAGGGACTTTCCTCAGGGAAGAAGGTGCTAGGTGACTGCTCTTGGTGACCAGAAAAACGGGAGGTTGTGGACACAAGGCTGTGGCTGGAGGCAGCACACAGGCAGGGCCAGGAGGGGCAGCAGGTTCCAAATGTGGGCACACAGTACAGAATAGCAGGTGTGTGTGGTGTGGAGGTGTGTGCACGGTGAGGTGTGTGTGTGGTGTGCAGGTGTGTGTGTACAGGGCAGGCGGATGTGTGCATGGTGAGGTGTGTGCATGGTGTACAGGTGTGTGCAGGGCAGGCACGTGTATGCATGGTGTGCAGGTATGTGCAGGGCAGGCAGGCATGTGCATTGTGAGGTGTGTGTAGTGTGCAGGTGTGTGCATGGAGGGCAGGTGTGTATGCAACATGCAGATATGTTGCAGGGTGGGCAGGTGTGCACAGTGGGCAGGTGTACGCATGGTCAGCAGGTGTGTGCATGGCATGTAGGTATGTGCAAAGCAGGCAAGTGTGTGTTCAGTGGGCAGGTGTGCACGGCATGTAGGTATGTGCATGGGCAAGTGTGTGTGTGCGCGCGCAGGTATGTGCAGAATGAGGTGTGTGCATGGTGTGCAGGGCAGACAGGTGTGTATGTGGCATGCAGACATTTAAATGGTAGGCAGGTATGTGCAGGGTGGGCAGGTGTGCATTGCATGCAGGTCGGTGCAGAGCAGGCAGATATGCATGGTGGGTAGATGTGTCCACGGCATATAGGTGTGTGCAGGTGTGCATGGCATGCAGGTATGTGTGGGGAGGGCAGCTATGTGTGGCATGCAGGTGTGTGTGGGGAGGGCAGCTATGTGTGGCATGCAGGTGTGTGTGGTGGGTGGATGTATCCATGGCATGTAGGTGTGTGCAGGGTGGACAGGTGTGCACAGTGTGGATGGGTGTGGCACGGTGGGTAGCAGAGTGGCCTGCCTTTGGTGTAGCTTCACAGGGAAGGGTGAGCTCATTAAATCATCCTCAGAGGACTGGCAGGTGGTGTATTGGATGAGGCATTGGACTCTCACATGGTTGGTCATGGTTTGAGTCCCAGACCTGGTGGCTTGAAACTCAAGCGGGGCGTGTGTGCATGTGTGTCCAAAAATCTCAGGAAGGGAATGGAGGAGATGGGATTGCAGCATGGCCATCCCCTCTGGGGAGTGATTTATCACTTTTCCTTTTACTATCTCTGTCTCTCTCTCATGAGTACATGAGCCCTCTGGCAAAAACCTAAACAAAGATTTAAAAAAAAATGATCCTCAGAATGTCGGACAAACCAGATTGAGAGATGTCCCTTGAGACAACAGCCCAAATGCTTCAGCAGACAGACAGGTGGCGAGTCTAGTTTAACGTGAGAAGAAACACCAGGTGGCCCCTGGGCTGCGAGGGTGTCACACATGCGGTAGAAGCCATGCAGGAGGGAAGGCCTTACCCCAGGAAATGCTGCCACCTGCTCTCAGCTGGCCTCACTCATGCCCAGGCCCACCTGGCCTGACACCCATCAAGGCTGGGCCCTCCTCCTGTCTGGCTCTGGGCAGGTGACACCCCACTGCCTGAGTCATGGGAGAACTTGGTGAGGAAAGGCCTCCTGGTGGGCATGGCACAGGCCAGGCCACCCCGCCTTCCTCACCAGGCCTCTGCCCACTGCTGTATCTGGTGAGTGTCCTACCTGCCATCCACTGACCAGCTCTGGTCTATCCCAGGGCCACTCAGCCCTCAGAAAAGGCCTCCCGACGGGGTGGCGGCGTGCAGGGCTGGTGGGTGACTGAAGCCCTGAGGGTTATCTGTGCACTGCTGCCCGTAGCTACCTGCTTTTCCGGACCTCACGGTGTGCCTATTGCAACCATGGCCTTAGAGCCCTGAACTCCTGGCTAGCTTGGACTGGATCTGAGTGGGACCCCCAGTGGACACTGCAGTCCCCTCCTGCCACGTGCTCCACTCGCCAGGGTTGGTGGGAGTCCCGTGACACCACAGGCCTCACCATGCTCTGTCCGCACGTGCTGACAGCTGTAACCAGGCACTTTCCAGGCCCCCTGGGCCAGGCACAGGGGCTCCCGCTCCATGTGCAGCTCTGGTCAGGGCTGGCCAGATGAAGGGAAGAAAGGTCCTAGAGACACCGCGTCTCCTGGCCCCCTCCCCCCCAGTGGAGACGTGGAGGATGGAGAGGTGGAGAGGCAGGAAGCGCGGCCATCACTACCCGGTTATCACAGGAGGCCTGAGCCTGCGCTGGCCTGTCTGCCACTTGTCCCCTAAACGGCATTCAGTCCTCCCTGCACTGGGCGGGCCCTGAGGCCGTGGCATGTCCTGCACCCACAGGCACCGTGGACACGCTTACAGGGCGGGCTGCTGCGCCCAGCTGCTGGGAGGCCTCTCCCAGAGCACACAGCGCAGGTCAGTGTCACGTGTCCCCATCTGTGCCACGTGGGAGAGGACTGAGAGCAGACTTCACTCATAGAATCCTGTCAGGGAAGGGCCCCCCTCGGTCACATTCAAGTGGGACCTAGCGTTGCACATGGGAGCCCAGCACGGGGAAGTCGGGGAGCAGGAGGGTGAGGCTGAGGGCAGCCAGCGCGGGGAGCCGGGCGGGGGCACAGGCTAACTCCCACAATGACGCGCAGCCGCCAGGGGCAGGTGGGTGCCCAGTGGGGTGGCACTGGGTGGAGGCTGGGCTCTCCGGCAGCTGAGTGTGTGGAGGTGTCAAGGAAGGAGCATGGAGTCTGGCCACGTGCTCTTGGCACCATGCTGCCCGAGCAGCCTGCGAGGGTGTCACAGCCCTCGACAGACCTGGATAGGGCGTTGGCACAGACAGAGGGAGCTTGACACCTGCCACCTTCCAACAGCCCCAGGGCACACCGCCCCGCCTGCTGCCCACTCGGCATCACGGACCGGGCACTGCGGGGAGGGAGCCGGGCCAGGGCAGCCCCCAAGCAGCATCCGTCCCACTCCCAGCTGTGCTGGAACTGGGTGCACTGGGCACTTATGGTTTACCGCGCCCCCTCTAGCTTTGCGTAGTACACCCTTGTTCGGCCGCAGAACCCCCTTTCCACACCTTATACTTATATCCATCCCAGACCTGGGGTTCAGAGGCACAGGTTCTGGGCAGGGTTGCTCTAGGCCAAGTCCCCGTTCTATGGAGGATGAAGAGGTCAGGTGGGAGGGTGAGGAGAGGCCTGCGATCAACCTGCAAAGCAAGGGCTACGCAGAGAGAAAGCCCCATGCAGGCCTTGTAGAGGATGCACCCACCTGCCCACACGCCTGTGTCCCTGCTGTACTCAGCTCGTGCTGAACAACACACACCACAGTGTCCTCTCATGTGAGACCACCAAGGCCTCTGGGGGAATGGAACATGCCCATGCGTGCCAGAGCCACGGGCTCTTGGACCTGAGCAGTCCTGGGAACCTTTCCAGACAGAAGACAAACTGTGAAAGTGTCGCCCGCCTTCCCTTGGCTAGTGTGGCAGTGTGGCAGTGAGGCAGGTGTCTCGGCCTGTTAAGACAGGGCCCATGGCCTGCTACCAGGAGTCTGAGCCATGATCCTCTGACTCAAGCATAGCAGGCCATGGGTGCAGGGCTGAGCCTGGCCTTCATGACAGGTGCAGGGCAGCACCGGGCTTTCCTCTCAGAGCCACCACCCGCCACAGTGCCAGGTGAGATGCCCGCAGAGGGGAAGGCTGCCAGGCTGGGAGATCGCTCATCTCTTCCTGCTCAGTGAGGCCATGAGGATGGACACCAGGCCACCCTCCCACTGGCAGGACTTCCGTGGCCCTAGCTCTCCTGGACACATCCACTTGAAGCCTCACAGTCACTGGGCCTGTTCAGTATACTCCGTGTGAGGTGCTGGGAAGCCAACAGCAGACGATGCACCGTCTGCTCTCAGGAGCTGCGGTTCTGTGGAGGGCGGGCGCAGCCTGGACGGACCCATGCCAGCTCGCAGAACGGGGAGAGAAGGGCCGACAGAATACACCACCAAGGGGTAGAGAGGTCAGGTGGGCCCTGACCAGACCCCAAGTGGAGGAGGGGCCAGCTGGTCCAGCAGGTGGACAGGAGACAAGGGGTGGGGCCGGAGGCTCCCAGGGTAGACGTGGCCTGCAGGCGGAGGGAAGGGTGGGGCTTTGTTCAGAGCAGGGGTGGGGTGGGAGGTGGAGAGACAAGAACTGAGGCCTGTTGTCAGAGACGTCCGCAGCTGCAGAGGCTGGGGGAGGATGAGAGGGCAGACTTGGAAGGCACAGCCCACAGGACCTGCACAGGGCTGCTGAGAACCCAGGGTGGGCGTTGAACGCACAGGGCTGGAGACCAATCCTGGCCACAGGAACAGGTCCTGGTTGGCTGGCACATCCTGTCCTTGCTGAACAGGGGCTGGCGAAGCCAACTGTGCCCACTTTCTGTCCACTCCTAGCCCGTCACTGAGACCGGCCGGGGGGCTGTGCTGAGTCTGCAGCAGGGCTCGGCGCGGCTGTGAGACAGGAAGGCTGCAGAAACCGGATCCAGTGGCACTAGCTGCTCCCCCACAGCTGCTCCACGCCACTCCTGCAGGCAGCCTCTGCCTGTCCCTGACTGCTCCTGCAGGTGGCTTCTGGGCCTGGCCTTTGGATGAGTGACACAGAAGGGACAAATCTGTCCCTGGAGTTGGTCTCTAGACTTTGCTCCCCAGGGCCATGAGTGAACACCAGCAAAGGGCTCCATGTGGGTTTACCGGGACACACGTGTGTTAGGCCGGTAACAGGCTTCCCTGGGTCTTGGCTTTAACCACTGGTGATCCACTTGTCAAAGACTGAGCGGGGACTGCTGCAGGGGTCACGGCACCCCATCTGCACCTTTTGTCTTTTTAAAAAATAATTATTTATTCATTCACTCATTTATTCTAATTTCGGGGGCGGGGGGAGAGAAAGCAACCAGATCCAGGACTCGAACCGTGGTCGGCCATGTGGGAATGTCCAGCACTTTATCCACCACACCACCTGCTGGTGCCCTGCACCCTCTGTCTTGTAGGAAACACAACCTTCCAAAATGAGGGAAATGGCGCAGAGTCTGACAGCCCGGAGAAGGGGTTCCTTTGGAACAGGTTTTGAAGGAGGAGGGAGTTCACAAACAGCAGATGTTCACATGGAGGCAGACAAAAATAGCAAGTGGTCCAAAGCAATCAAACTGCCTCAAAGTGGAACTGGTTATGTCCAAAACTATCAGCCACCATTTCTGGAGACCTCACACCTAACAGCAGGCTGTGCTGTGCTGATCCAGCTGCAGGACAACCACTCGAGGAGGCCCTGAGGAGCAGAGGCAGACAGTGGGCATCCCAAGGTTTTGACACTGGGATTCCAGAGTGGGAAGGGGTGACTGGCACCCACGGTTCTCAGCCGCAGGTCTGTGCAAGAGTCACCTACAGAGCTCTGGAAAAACCACGAGGCTTCTGGGCAATGAGAGCAGCACGAACACACACAGCCAACCTTCCACCACTGCCGAGGCAGCCCTAACATGAGTGACGGCTGAGAGGATCAGATCTCCTAAGGACAGTCACAGAATTCTGAACGCTGGTTGTGGGCAGATGAGAGGCGAGGCCTTAGCAGGCCCTGGGAGGCTGACCACAATGGCAGCAAGAGCTCTCCAGCCCACAAACACAATGGCCCAGCCCACTCAAGGTCTGAGACCCGCGGGCCGACGAGCTCCGTGCTGCTGCCAGGACTCCCCTCAGGCTCCCTGCCTTGCCCACTCGTCCAGGCAGGGACCACCGCTGTCTAAGGAAAGCCTCCACTATGGTAAGACAAGAGAGAGATGGAAACCAAGCAGCTTGGGAGACATGGGCTCACGCCGGGAGAAGCCACACAGACAGGAGGAACCTGTACCACCACGAAGCAGGAGCTTCTGGACACAGACTCTGCTACCGAAGGCACCTAATAGAAAGTTGGAATAAAGTTGAGGGCATTTTCTAGAAAGTAGGAAAAAAGTACAGGAAATAGGAAATGTGAAAAGTAGAGTTCAGCTTAGCAGCTTCACAGTTCAAAGGGGAGAATCCCACCAGGAGCATACAGAGAAATGGGAAAGGTAGAGGCAGCAAAGGGTCCCCACCAGAGGGACAGGAACCACAGGACAGAGCGCGGGGCTCCAGGGTAAGGGCCCTCTAGCACAGAGGGTGGAAACGGCCCAGCAAGGCGCTGCACAGTGTCCCTGTGCTTGGAGCACTGAAGAGCGCTTACAGACCTTCGCACAGAGAAAGCGGGTCAATGACCAAGGAGCAGGGGTTGGGCCCCCTGCCCCCAACTTCTGAACAGCAATGCCGGACACTGGAAGACTGAAAATGGAGGAGGAAGATCTTTCAAAGTTATTTCCAACCTCGACTGCCAAGGTCAGGGCTCTTTTCTCCAGTCACAAACACTGGGTCAAATCGAACTACTTGTTGGTCACTAAAAAGGCCCACCGAGTCTGCAAGGCCCAGTTCAAACACGACAGTGCCCAGGGGGCCAGAGCTGGGACTGCTGGTAGTCTGTATTTCTACTATGGTTGCTTCTATAACCTATCAAACCCTTTCATTTTGGTTATTATCTCAATCTAGAGATAGCTTCACTCAATTCTTTCCCTCTTTTTTTTTTAAAAGAGATTTTGTACTCATCAAAGAGAGAGAGACAGAGAGACAGAAAGGGAGAAATTAACCCCCTCCAGGGGCGATGGCCATGCCACAATTCCTTCTCCATTTTCCTCTTGGGATTTTGGGCACACACACACACATGCCCAGAGTGAGATTTAAGCCACTGGGTCCAGAACTCAAACCATAGTCAACTACATGGGAGTTCCATGGTCAACTAGGTGGGAATCCAGTGACGTAACCATTATGTCATCTGCTTGTCTCAGCTTCACTCATTTCTGTTCATTCTGCAATGCTCAATACAATGTAGGGCAACCCACTGTTTGCTTAAAATTTAAAAAAAAAAAAATTAATTTGCTACAGCATGTGTGTGCTTATGAGAGACAGAGAAGAGACAGAGAGAGAAAATGATAGAACATCCTGCCGGGGAATGACCACACCACAATCCCTATCATCTATTTTCATCTTGGGATTTCGGATACACACACGCACACGGCGTACACGTACACATATGGCGTGTTTCTCATGCCACCAGGTCTGGGGTTCAAACCACACAACTGGCCACATGATATTCAGACCACCATGCTACTGGCTGACTCAATATTTTTCTTTTTAATTTGCCAGAGGGTGTGTGTGTGCTCACTAGAGAGAGCGAGGGAGCATGCACATGCAGGAGAGCACACGAAGGTGAGAAATCGCTCCACAGAGGATGATCACACCACGACCAGCTCTCTATTTGCCCCTCCTTTTGGGACCTGGGGCACGCACACACACACGTGTCTGGTGTGTTTTTCAAGCTGCCAGGTCTGGCACTTGAACTGAACAGTTGGCCATGTGGATCCAATCACCTTAACCACCACACCAATGAGTTGGTCCTAAGTTTTCCTTTTTTCTTTTCATTATTATTATTTTTAATTTTGCCAAAAGGTGTATGCACTGGCCAGAGAGACATAAGAGAGGGAGAGAGCACCCCAGTGCGGCGTGGTCATGCAACAACCTCTTCGCTTCCATTTCTCCACACTGTCAGGGTTTTAGGCATGCATATTCCCAGCGTGTTTCTGAAGCTGCTGGGGCTGAGATTCAAACTGAATGTCTGGCCATGTGGCATCTGGCTCCCTTAACGACCAGGTCACGGGGCTGACTCAAGGTCTGTTTGTTTGCTTTAGGGTGCATGTGCTTGTTAGAGAGAGAGAGAGAAAGAAAGAAAAAGTGAGGAATCACCTTCCAGGGTAGATGACCATGCCACAGTCCCTTCTCCTCCATGCTCCTCTCTGGATTCTGGGCATGTTCACACATGTGCTCAGTGGGATTTTCATGCCACTAGTCTGGGACTCAAACCACAGTTGGTCATGTGTGATCCAGTTGCTTTGACGTCCATGCTACTATCTAGGGCCCCTACTTTTGTTTTTCTAGGTAATGTGCTTATTTTCCTTTAGCTTCTGAAACATGGAGTTACCACAACTGTTCATGGCTGGCCATGAACTTCAACCCCGAATCGCCTCTGGGTCAGCGCTTGGGGACGGATTGCCCTCCTCACTGCATAGCATGTATGTTACTAGTAAGTTTCAAATGGGTGTCAAACAATGTCAATTTTACCTCGTGGGTGCTGAGTATTGTCATTTCTAAGTATTCTTGCTTGTTCTGAGGTGCTGTGAAGTTACTCAGGAACAACGTGGGGCCAGCTGGTGGTGGTTAAGGCACTGGATCCCACGTGGCTGACTCCATCGTTCTATTCCACGACCTGGTGGCTTGAAAAACACACCGGGTACATATGTGTGCCTGCCCAAAATCCCAAGAGGAGAATGGTGAAGAAGGGATTCAGGCATGGCCATCCCCCTGGGGGCAATTTCCCTCTGGCTCTGTCTCTCTCCAACAGGTGCAATTAACCTATGGCAAAAAATCTGAAAAAGGAAAAAAAAGGGTTTGACCCTTCCCAGCCGTGTTAGGCTCTATCCAGAGCAACTCCACATTGGCTGGCTCCCAGCTCAGGTCCAGAGAGCTCCCCAGGCATGCCTTGAGGCACCCTTCCCCACTCCTACCAACTCCCTCTCCTTGCCCTCAACGTCCACGTTCCCAGGGCCACACTGTCCATGTGGGCCCTGAGCACCAGGAATGAGGCTGAGCTGTCACTGCAAGCACACCCACTTCCTGAGACTCAGTACACCACTGACAAAGTGTCTCCGTGGTGACTTGGAACTACTGTCGCTCAGCTGAAATGGAAGTACTGTGGCTACACTGGATTAAACTAAGTGTCTTACCCAGCCTAGCTGCACCCACCTCCTTCTGCACACGGCTCCCCCCAGGTGGCTCCAGAAATTCCAGCCCTTTCTCACATCTTGCCTCCACAGGAGCCCACAAGGCTGCTGGGACTTGACTGAAAACAGGGTGACCCCCAGAAGCCCACTGCCCAGCCTGGCCCCATGGGCTCCTGCACCCGGCCCAGCACTCTCCTGGGCTTTGCTTTTCCTTCCTTCTCTCTCCCTCCTGATCTTGCCCAAGGGTGCGTGTGCTTGCCAGACACAGAGGGAGGGAGTGAGCAGCCCCCAATGGGGCATGGTCATACTGGGGAGAAATCCCTTCCCCATTTCTCCATCCTGGGGGATCCTGGGCACACACACGTGCTTGGCATGTCTTCCATGTCACAGGGGCCAGGATTTGAACTGCGTTGGCCACACGGGATCCTGCTTCCTTAACCATGAGGCCATGGGGCTGGCCCAGCTCCCTCTCGTTCACTGGCTTCCTCCCCCACAAGAACCTAGAGTATTACAGCTTCGGGGCTCTGCTCTGCTCACAGGTTGCCCACTGGGCGGAGAGCTGCTGGCCCCACCATCTTCACCTCCTGCCAGACTCTGGGAAACAGCAGTCCCGCAATGGATGGCCCGGCCTGGGTAGCCTTCAGGCACCTGAAATTCAGTATATCTACTGCCAATTCATTGTGTCTTCCCGAAACCCATCCTACCCCCGTCATTCAGCTAGACTCGCCTTTATCTGCTCTAAGCACCTGGCCAACTCCTCTCGTCTGCTGCCTCCTGCCCCTCCCCTGCCCAGGAGAAGACATCCCAGCTGGTCCGAGAATCAAGCCACAGCCTCTGAGCGGGCTTCCTCAGACACAGCCTGACCAGGCCACTTGGCCTGGCTTCAGGCTTCCCAGTGGCCAGTATGGGTGGCAAGATAACGATGGCCACGCCTTGGCTGAGTCCTACACCAGCATCCATGGACAGGCAAGATACCTGCTGTTCCTCTTTCCTACTGGCCTGTCACCTTCCAGGTTCCTGACCAACACCACCTCTTGGGAGAGGCTGGCCTCTCAGGACCTGGTGGCTCCCAGTCAGCTGGCACCGTGGTATATGCCACAACTCTGGAAGCACAGGGCCCACTTCTCCTTTAAGAGCCACTGGTGGGGCCAGCAGTTGGCATGGTGGTTAAAGGCACTGGACTCCCACATGGCAGACCGTGGTTCAAGTCCCAGACTTGGTGGCTTGCTTTCTTACTTTCTCTCTCACTATCTGATCAAATTGTAAAATAATAATAACAAATAAAAGTTAATAAAATAACTATTTAAAAAAAGAGTCAGTGTTTCGTGTGTGCCTCCATGGCAGCTGAGAATGGGCCTACACTGTGGGCCCCAAGGACAAGGGGGTGGAGGACTCGTGGCCTGGTCATTGACCACTAATACCAGGGACCCTGCTTTCTCCAGGTCATGCTTTCTTCACTCACAACTCACTGTTTACAAAGTCTTCTGTTCACTCTAAATGATCTGGGGGTCAGAGAGGAGCCCCGAGGGAGACAGGCTATGCTGGCTGGTCCACAAAGGATGATGCTTTATAAAATATACATAATTGTCTCCTAATTATAGACGTTAAAAAAAAATCCTGCCCAGGGACCAGCAGTTGGCATAATGGCTATGTCACTGGACTCCCACATAGTCTACCGCAGTTCGAGTCCCGGACCCGGTGGCTTAAACTCACACCAGGCATGTGTGCGTGCATGCCCAAGATTCCGAGAGAATGGAGGAGAAGGGACTGCAGCGTGTCCATCTCCCCTGGGGGCGATTTCTCACTTTCTGTCTCTCTGTGTCTTTCTGGAGAGTGCATGTGTCCTACAGCAAAAACCTCTCCAAAAAAACAATCCTGCCCAGATTGGGGGTGGGTGGGCAGGTGGCATAGTGGTTAAGGGCCCTGGACTCCCCCAGAGCTGACCACAGTTCGAGTCCCAGTCCTGGTGTCTTGCATTTTCACTCTCTCTCTCTCTCTGTCCCTCTTTGGTAAATTTTAAATAAATAAAGTTTAATAAAATGAATTTTTTGAAAGGTTTTTACTATAGGGCATGTACACTTGCCAGAAAGACAGACAGAGAAAGAAAGAGAGAAATCACCCCCTTGGGGGATGGCCATGCTGCAATTCCTTCTCCATTCTCCTCTCACGCACACACATGTGCCTGGCATGAATTTAAGCTACCGGGTCCAGGACTTGAACCGCAGTCGACTACATGGGACTCCAGCAACGTAGCCATTATGCCAACTGCTGGTCCCTTAATAAAATATTTTTTTTTAAAACCTGCCCAGATGGGAAAATATGGAAGAGATAAATATTATAATACAATCACCCAACCCCTTGATCAAAAATGGTAATCTTTGTTGTAGTTTCTTTGAGACTTTTTCTAAAATAAGAATTGTTTATTTAATTTTATTTATTATTATTATTATTAAATTTGCTATAGAACACATGTGCTCACTAGAGAAAGAGAGAAAGGGAAAAAAGAAGCAAGCTGCCAGGTCTAGGACTCGAACCACAGTCAGCCATGTGGGAGTCCAGTGCCTTAACTACCACACTACCTGCTGGTCCTTCTGGACTTCTAATGAGATTTTATTGCTTTGTTTCACAAGATTAGAACCATATCAGTGCCACCATTTTGAACTTACCGTGGGTTTAGCAAAAATGGGCTCCGCTCAAGGGTGCCATGCGGTGGGCAGGGCTCTGGGTGTGGCGCACACCCTCCACCCTCCTGGTGTGGCTGAGCAGGTGAGGGCCCTCCCACACCCCTCGGGAAGTCGTCCATGTCTGCTCTGTCCTCGGCAGTTTTCCTAAGGTGCTCCATGCCTGGTCTACACGGCCTTTCAGGGCACAGCCTTAGCTACCTACCGTGTCTGTACTAATCCGCATGCAAACTCTCCACCACGAGGGCGGGTGCATGTCTACTTGTCACCGCCCACCAGCTCGTTGTGTGCGTATCAGTCACCTCTCCACTGTCACACATAACCTAGCAATGCAGAGCTGTGGGCACGTTCGTTTTTTCCCCCAAGACTGACGCTCACTAGCAGATTAATTCAGTTAGGAACTACTTACTTCACAAGAATGTAAATACACTGCAAGACGAGTGGCATGGAGGTGCACCCCGAGGAGCCCCGCGAGCAGCACCCAGACGAAGGACTGCTGACACCGTGCACGTTCACACACTTCGATGTGCGCGCAAACCGTTTCGACATAGAAGTAGGACCGAATCAAACACGCTGTTGCAACTGACACTTTTACTTAACAAGGCACTGTGAGCATCTCTCACGGGAACAAAAACTCCTCCGTGAAATCAAGTGTAAGAGTTACAGAGTACGTCACTGTACTAATGTCATTCCTAATTCACCCCTGGTAGAAGGCCTCCTTGGTAACAGTTCCCTTAAGGACAGGGAGACCTCCAAGACACTAATCAGGTAATCAGCGACATTTTCCTAACTCTCATTAGAAAGTGGGGACTTGGGGCCAGACATCAGTGCGATCATGCCACAACTGGACACGCATGGGAAAGGTGTGGGGTGTGGAGCCTGGGGCCTCCCTCTGCACGCCTGGCAAGCGCGTGCCCACGATCAGGGCTGGCCGAGCTGGGGACAGACTGTGGCGCATGGGACCCTGTGGGGTGCCTGGCTGTGCGTCTTTCTCTGTCGGGCCAGATGGTCAAACATGATGCTCTGCGAGGCAATCCCACATTGGCTGGCTCCCAGCTCAGGTCCAGAGACCTCCCTGAGCATGCCTAGCCAATGATGCGGGGCTGGCAGGAGGCGGGGCGGACCATGGTACAAGCCCTGCTGGGGATGCTTCCTCTCACTCATGGAAGAAGTGAACTTAAAAACAAAAACGAAACCCAAGGCACAAAAAATAGAAACTGTCAAATGGCACTTCTGTGTACTGTCCTGAGATGCAGAGCTCTGTGACCCCTGCCTGAGGACAGGCAGTCCCACTGCTGCAAGGATGGGGTGCCGCGTGCTGCACAGGAGCAGCTCCGGTGAGAAAGGCCTGTGTCCAGAAATGAGACTGACTTGTTATTCTGTGCTTTTCTTTTCTCTTAAAATGTACTTATTTCATGAGAGAGTGAGGGAGCAAGACAAAACAGCACCATCTGGGGCTAGTGGGTAGCATGGTGGTTAAGGTGCTGGACTCCCCACATGGCTGACTGTGGTTCAAGTTCAGACCTGGCAGCTTGCTTTCTCATTTTCTCTGTCTCTCTGGAGCACATGTTTCCTTTAGCAAATTTTAAATTAATAACTATAAATAAAATTAAAACTGCACTTACAACAGGATCTCCCGCCACATTCTCCATCCCATTCTCGAGGGTCGAGACAGCACCTACGGCCCACCTGGGCATCGAGCCCGCTCTCCCCTGTGGCGTCCAGCTCTGCAAAGCTCCGTGCTGCTGCTGTGCCACTGGAGCCCGGCCTTAGCACTTCCCCCCAGGAAATGGAGAGGGAGGTAACATGAGGCCCCAGATGAGGGGGGGAGGTCTGGCTGAGGCACCCTGACAGCCCAGCATTTTTATTCAGGAGGGAAGAGGAGGCGTCAGAGCACCCCACAACTCGTAGCATCAGGAACTCGGCCATATCCAGAGCCTGGCTTTGGGATATGAGACTCACTGCAGCCAGTGGGGAGCAAGGCTGCTCAGTGTTGAAGCGGGCCCACGGCCTGCGGGTGCGGGAGGAAGAGAACCCAGAGCAGCGCCCGGCAGGGCCGGGTATCGGGGAAGACAGCCCCCTGACCCAGTCTGTGTTGAGGAGTCAAGGACAGGTGTGGTTTGGGGGGGTAGGGGGTAGTGGGTGTGCGGGAGAGCTGGGGCTTGCTCTCACCAGTACTTCTCTGGAGAACACCTTCGTGTTGCTAGGTGTGAACTTCCTAAAGACCTTGATGTGGGGACCAACAGATGTGTAATGTTATGTTGCTGGACTCCCACGTAGTTGACCATGGTTCGAGTCCCAGATCTGGTGGGCATGTGTGCATGAGTGCCCATGATCCTGAGAGGAGAATGAGAAGGGACTGTGGCATGGCCGTTCCTCCTAGGGGGTGATTTCTCACTCTGTCTCTCTCTGTCTCTCCAGCAAGTGCATGTGCTCTATAGCAAAAACAAAACAGAACAACTCTTAAAAAACCCTTGAGGTGTAAACTCACAGCAAGTCCTATCCCACTGCGGCACCCGTGAGGGTTTGTCTATGGCATTCTCGAGAGCATTCTCCAGTGTCACTTTTTTTTTAAGAGAGATTTTTGCTATAGGCTATAGGGCACATGTACTCACCAGAGA
>NW_006160194.1:157158-161261 GCF_000334495.1 Tupaia belangeri chinensis | reverse complement strand
CTCTGTCTCTCTCTGTCTCTCCAGCAAGTGCATGTGCTCTATAGCAAAAACAAAACAGAACAACTCTTAAAAAACCCTTGAGGTGTAAACTCACAGCAAGTCCTATCCCACTGCGGCACCCGTGAGGGTTTGTCTATGGCATTCTCGAGAGCATTCTCCAGTGTCACTTTTTTTTTAAGAGAGATTTTTGCTATAGGCTATAGGGCACATGTACTCACCAGAGAGACAGAAAGTGAGAAATCACCCCCTAGGGGATGGCCATGCCGCAATCCCTTCTCCTCTCTGGATTTTGGGCACGCACACACATGCAGCTGGCGCATGAGTTTTAAGCCGCCGAGTCCAGGACGCAAACCATGGCCAAATACATGAGTCCAGTGACATAACCATTATATACCATCTGCTGGTCCCCAATATCATGTTTTTTCTTTTTCTTTTTTAGACTTGTGTGCTCTTGCTAGAGAGGGAGGGAAAGCAAGAAAGCACCCTCATGGGGCACAGCCACGCTGGGATCCCTTCTCCTTTGTCTCTCCCTCTTTTGGGGATTTTGGGCACCTACACCAAATACACGAGTCCAGTGACATAACCATTATATACCATCTGCTGGTCCCCAATATCATGTTTTTTCTTTTTCTTTTTTAGACTTGTGTGCTCTTGCTAGAGAGGGAGGGAAAGCAAGAAAGCACCCTCATGGGGCACAGCCACGCTGGGATCCCTTCTCCTTTGTCTCTCCCTCTTTTGGGGATTTTGGGCACCTACACATAACCTAGAAGATTCCTTAAGCTGTTGGTCAGAGACTCGAACTGCATGGCTGGCCATGCAGGACCCTGCATCTTAGCTACCAGCCCTCTGGGGACCCTTGTTTCAGATTAATATTTACCTTACTTTTTCTTCCTCATATAGCTAAAAATACCTAAAGCAGCTGAACTGGAAATAAATTTCACAATGTGAGCCTGGCTATTTCCCCAGCCCCTCTCTTTTCTGGGCAGCGCCGACGATCCTCACAGGAGACGATCCTCACAGGAAAGGGCAGCTGGACTGAGCCTCTCCGCAGGCGAGGCAGGAGCCAGGAACTGGGGTGCTGAGAAGGACTGCCCCCGAGAAGGGGTGGGGCTGGCTGAGGACCTCCTCCTTCATCCAGGCCCCAGAGCCTCTGGTACTGTGGACAGCATGGGACTGAGGGGCCACTTTAGGAGCACCTCTTCTGGGGAGAAATCCCCTCGCTGCTTCGGCCACCTCCAGACCCTTCCCATGCTAAGCACAGCTATAAACACTTTCTGCAAATCCCTTCAAATGGGAGCCAGCCCAGAAACTTGAGTCATTTGTTTAAGTACTTGGCAAACATTTCACCCCAAAACTATAATGGGAGGATAGCTTCTTCAGAGAAGAAAATAGGAAAGCAGAATAAACAGAGAAGGGCACCAGCAGATGGCATAATGGTTACATCACTCGACTCCCAGGTAGTCAACTGTAGTTCAAGTCCTGGACTTGGAGGCTTGAAACTCACACCAGGCATGTGTGCTTTGTGCCTGTGATTTCGAGAGGAGAATGAAGAAGGGATGCTGTGTAGCCGTCCTCTCTGGGGAGTGAGTGTGTGTGTGTGTGTGTGTGTGTGTGTGTGTGATTTCTTGCTTTCTGTCTCTCTGGCAAGCGCACACACTCTGTAACAAAAATCTCTCTCTAAAAAAGAAACAGAGAGGCTGCCACTCATGCAAAATGGCAAAGAGGCTCAGGTGAAGAACACAGTCAAGCAGAAAGCTGTCTGTTCGCCGCCTGCAAATCCCACTTTCCAACACTTGGGTTTGATCAGACCTCCCTGACCTTCCGAGTCCTTGCGACGAGCCTTCATCTTCCTCATACCCCTGAACTCATTTCCTTAGGCCCTTCTGCAGTTCCCAGATTCATGGAGGTGTTACCCTCAATTCCACATGTGAGGGCTCTGAGCCTGTGACACGTGGTGACACACTGCAACAGTGCAGCCAGCGCCCTGGCCCTGGGCCTCAGCGCACAAGAGGGGGGCCAAGTCGGGTGTCACACATTGAGCCTGTGTCCCTGCTCTGCCACCTGCTAGCTATGAAGCCTCAGGCAACTCTGTGAACCTCTGAGCTGGGGTTTCCTCATCTGTCAAATGGGGACAGGAAAGGCCACTTCCTAGGTTGTCTTAAGGGCTGGAGGGAAAGACACGTTCGTGCACTAAGCCCATAGCAAGGTGTGTCTGCTAACGAAGCCTCCCATCACCTCTGACTGCAGCAGGCTGAGGACTCTCCCAGCAGCCTGGACAGTGTGCCCTCCTGAGAGCACAGGGAGCCTGCAATGCGCCCAGGAGCTGCAGGCCGGAGTCCTGGGCTCAGCCACACCTGCAGTTCTGAGCAACACGTCTCCTCTAAGGGTAGGAAGGACCACCCCGACTTTGCTACTCGCCGAGGGAATGCCAGGCTGAGGATGGGGACGCTCAGAAGTGGATGCTCAGCCTGTGCACTCCCAGAGCCCGACGCCCCCAGCGGAACCACGCTGAACAGCGCTCTATCTACATCCTACAGCAAGCTGAGTGCCTTCCCCAGCACCCTCAGAGCTAACAAAACGCAGCTCCATGCAGCAGAACTACCAGGATAGCTCACGTTTAATGGTCTTAGCGTCACGCTTTGTTCAACGCACAGCTGAATTTGTTCTCTTCTGCCATTTTCCCAGGCAAAGCTGCTAACTGCTACAATCAATAGAGCATGTCAAGGAAAGCTTTCTTCCCCCTTTTAGTTTTGCTTCTTAGGGGTTACCCTAACATCTACTGATAGATGGAGACAGGAAGAGGAACTTGTGGCTTCCTGCAATCCTGAATGTGGCCTTACTGCCAAGTGTCCATGTGACCCACGGTGTGGAGAAGTGAACACGGCAGAGACAAGGCGACTCCTGCCTAGCCTCAGGTTAGCTTGGGAAAGGGTGAAGCAGGCAAGGTATGCTCGAGCCTACTCGACGTTCCAGACTCAGCTCTTCCACTCCGCAGCTCTTTCCTGACCCTGGACTGGCTCGATAGGAAAAACTAGATTTTATCAAAATGAGAAACTTTACACCTCAAAGGATATCGTAAAGGATGTTAAAAGAATGTACAGAATGGAAGAAAATATGTCTGATAATGGCCTATCTCCAAATACATTAGGAATTCTCACAGGTCAGTAATAAAAAGACAAGCCCAATTTAAAAATAAGCAGAGGAGGGGCCAGCAGGTGGCGTGGTGGTTAAGGTGCTGCATTCCCACATGGTTGACTGTAGTCTGAGTTCCAGACCTGGTGGTCACAATAAACAGATAAACACATAAATAATATTTTTTTCAAAATAAGCAAAGGAAACAGAGTTCTTGAAAGAAGATATAGAGACCAGCAGATGGCATAATGATTATGTTGCTGGACTCCCATGTAGTTGACTGTGTGCTGTTCGAGTCCCAGACCCAGTGGCTTAAAACTCATGCCAGAAACATGTGCATACATGCACAAAATCCTGAGAGGAGACTGGAGGAGAAGGGTCTGGAGCATGGCCAGCCCTCTGAGAAGTGATTTCTTGTTTTCTGTTTCTCTGTCTCTCCAGTGAGCACATGTACCCTACAGCAAAAATCTCTCCTAAAAAACAAAAGGAAGAAGATATACAGGGGCCAGTAGGGGGCCTTGTAGTTGAGGAGCTGGACTCCCACATGCCCAACCATGGTTCAAGTTCTGGACCTGGCAGCTTGCCTTCTCACTTTCCCTCTCTCTCTGTTCATCTCTGGTGAATGCATGTGCCCTACAGCAAATAAAAAAAAATAACAACGAATAAAATTAATTAATTCTTTAAAAAAAATAAAGAAGATATACAAATGACAAATAACCCCAGGACCAGCAGTCAGCGTAATGGCTATGTTGCTGGACTCCCATGTAGTCGACCGTGGTTCAAGTCCCAGACCTGGTGGCTTAAACTCACGCCGGTCGCATGTGCATGCATGCATGCCCAAGATCCCAAGAGGAGAATGGAGGAGAAGGGATTGTGGCGTGGTCATTCCCCCTGGGGGGTGATTTCTCACTTTCTCTCTCTCTCTGTCTTTCTGGTGAGCACCTGCACCCTATAGCAAAAACTCCCCCCCC
>NW_006160194.1:143431-157017 GCF_000334495.1 Tupaia belangeri chinensis | reverse complement strand
TGGGGTGGGGGGGTGGGTTGCACTTGAAGGAGAGGGACAGAGAAAGGGAGAGAAGTGGGAAACTACCCCCAAGGAGATGCCACACTGCAATATCTTCTCCTCCATTCTCCTCCTAGGACTTTGGGCACATACGCACACATGACTGGCATAATTTTTCAAGCCACTCGGTCTGGGGCTCTAACCACGGTCGGCCATGCAGGAGTCTAGTACCTTAATCGTCATGCCACTTTCTGGCCCCAACAGGGAGCTTCTTAAAACACTAAGTGTATAATCGCCATATGACCCTGGATTTACTTACAGGTGTCTATATCCCCATCAGAATTGAAAACGTACATCTTCAGAGACGCTACACAAATGCTCACAGCAGCATTACATATTCATAGTAGCCAAGGAGAAACCACCAAATATCCATCAAGTAATGAACAGACAACCTGGTCTACCATACGATGGTGCTATTCACTCACGAAAGGAGATGAAGAACTGCTACGTGCGACCACCATGTGCATAAACTGAACACACTACTGTGAAAGACATGGGACAGAAAAGGCTATACGCTGTACGATCCCGTTAACGCGAAATGTCCAGAGCAAGCAAATCTACAGAGGTAGAAAGTAGGCCAGTGGCTGCCAGGGGCTGGGAGGAAAGGAAGTGACTGCTAATGGGCGAGGGTTCTTTTGGGGGTAATACAATGTTCTGGAATTAGTTAGCAGTAACTATTGCACGACTTTGTGAATACACTAAAACCCACTAAGTTGTATACTGTGAAAGGAAGAATTTCATAGTAAGTTTTAACTATTAAAAGGAATAGGGGCATGGGGCTGAAGGTGGTGTGGTGGTTAAGGCGCTGGACTCCCACAGGGCCAACCACAGTTAGAGTCCAAGACCTGGTGTCTTACTTTCTCACTTGCTCTTTCTCTCTCTCTTGTCAAATTAAAAACATAATAAAAACAAATAAAATCAAATAAATAAATCTTAAAAAAAAAAAAAAAAAAAGAAAAGAAATAGGGGCCAACAGGAGGTATAGTGGTTAAGGTGCTGGATTGCCACAAGGCCCACTGTGGTCTGAATCCTCGACCCAGTGACTTGAAACTAACACTAGGTACATGTGTGGGCATGCCCAAAATCCTGATAGGAAAACAGAGAAGGGACTGGGGCATGGCCATCCCTCCTGGGGGGTGATTTCTCACTTTCTGTCTCTCTGTCTTTCCAGCAAGTACACATACCCTATAACAAAAATTCTCTAAAAAAAAAAGAAACAAAAAAGAAATACTAGAGAGCCAGCTGGTGGACTAATGGTTAAGGCAGCTGGATCCCACATGGCCAAATGTGGTTCACGTCTTGGACCCGGCTGCTTGAGAAACAAGTCAAGTGCGTGTGTGACTAAAATTCCAAAAGGAGGGCGAGATTGAGAAGAGACTGCGGAATGGCCATCCTCATGGTCATTGCTTTTCTGTATCTTAGGTGAGCGTGTGCCCTCTGACAAATTAAAAAAAGGAAAAAAGTAAAGAAGTCTCATAATGTTGTTAGAATAAAACAAACAAACAAACAAAAACAAACAAACAAACAAAGGAACACGTTGACAACGACATACCAAAGGAGTCCCCCTGGGTATGGACACCACAGGGTACAAGAACAACAGTGAAATGAAGCATAAGTCGGCTTGCCTTCCAACATCCCTGCATGCAGGGGTGAACGTGCCTCTCGGTGGGGTGGGCCGACTGCACTGTGCCCCTGTGTGCAGAGGAAGGGGGCATCGTGCCTAACCTCCTGCTCGTGCTACCTAGGGGTGAACGTGCCTCTCGGTGGGGTGGGCCGACTGCACTGTGCCCCTGTGTGCAGAGGAAGGGGGCACCGTGCCTAACCTCCTGCTCGTGCTACCTAGGGGTGAACGTGCCTCTCGGTGGGGTGGGCCGACTGCACTGTGCCCCTGTGTGCAGAGGAAGGGGGCACCGTGCCTAACCTCCTGCTTGCGCTACCTCGTGACTTGGGACCTGCCCACTGACATTCGTCTCCCCGTGCCCTGTCAATGAGGAAGCTCCAACAACCAGGACATGGAGCTCCTTTGTGGCTAACGTGGCTAACCAGCGGTCCATACAGAACCCTGGACCAGACCCTGAGTGCTACTGTAGGATCTCACACCACACCCCAGGTCAGATGAGCAGGATGGTGCTGCTGTCACCAGCCCTGCACCTTGTCCCTTTCTCTGTCCCTCATTCCTGAGGGCTCACAAAGCCCGATGTGGTGACAGTCATGGAAGCAGACATTCACCCGACCTCTTGCTTTCTTCCCTGTCTCCATTTAGGGATTCTCTGATGAAGGACTAACCACTCCCCCACCCTACTGCTGCCTTAGCACATGGCAACTCTGTTGCAAAATGGAGACCAGCAGGAGTCTGAGCAAGTAACCCATTAAATCACAGCCCCTGATTACACACTTTAACAGAAATGTTAGCATAGGAACCGAGCCTATCAGATCTTGACGGGTAACCACACAGATTTCTGCTTGTGACTTGAGGGGGGACAGCCAGAAGGACAAAACTCCACAGCGCACTGTGCACTGCAGCGAGCCCAGGGAGGTCTGGACTTCACGCGCCCAGTGTGCGAAGGCACTCAGAAAATGCGGGTAGTAGAGCACCTCCACAACAAGGCTTTAAGTGACTTTATTTCCTTCTTATACTTCAGGGTGTTTCATTTTTTTTAAAGAATTAATTATTTATTTATTCATTCATTTTATTTTAATTTGACCAGAAAGAGACACAGGGAGCGAGAGAAGGAAAGTGAGAAAGCAAGCCACCAGTTCTGGGACTTGAACCGTGGTCAGTCATGTGGGAGTGTCCAGCACCTTAACCACCACGCCCCCTGCTGGTCCCCAGGGTATTTAATTTTTTTTAAATTAATGTTCATTTTTGTAAAAATTCATAAACAAAATAATTTTACTTTGAAATGGAAAACATGTAAGTGTTGGCTCAGATCATCTCTAATAAATGCACTCAGCTCTGAGCTTCACTCATCTCAAAACGCAAGCTGGGGATGCCGACCTTGAGCATACCCTGCCTCCCCACACCAGGCTGGGGGCCTGGAGAGGCAGCCGTGGTCCTTGACCAGGACGACCTCTGTCACACGGAGGAGCAAGCGCCTACCGTTGGTGTCTGCTTACCTGCACTGGTGGCTCGATGGTTATCCAGGCTGGAAGCATCAGACTGGGATTTAGAGGCTGGGTTCCTACACGGAAGTAAACCCCACCCCTGGAGTCGCAGGCCCAGACGTGCTGATTCCCACATGCCAGGCTGGTCAGCTGTACAGCTCCTACAGACGAAGGCACAAGGACACACCATGATTATGTCTTCTGTGAGATGACTAATAGTTCATTTACTCTGTGAACTTTGACTTTACACTTCAGGCTACACTGGTCAAGTCACCTGATCTGTCCCAGCCCTTCTGCACTGGGAGTGCGCACTTGGCGGGGGAGGGCTGTGAAGGCCTCCGGCCATGCTGCCCCTGCTGTGCTGCCCCAGCCAGGCCCCCTTCCAGGGGGCACATCAGCACTATGCCCTGAACACCAAGCACTGGAAATCCCTCAGCGTGGGTCCCACCACTGGCCTCGTCAGACACACAGGATCGGGACTCATTCTTGATCCTAATTAGGATTAAAATGAATTACCTATGTCTCCCAAAGAACCTTCAATTTCATGCTTTTCTTTGTTAAATAAACTTATTATAAGAGATTTTTGCTACAGGGTGTGTGCACTGGCTGGAGAGACAGCGAGAAATCCCCCCCCCACCGGGGGAATGGCTACACAATCCCTCCTCCTTCAATCTCCTCTTGGGATCTTGGGCGCAAACGCACATGTGTCTGGCGTTGAGTTTAGGCTGCCAAGTCCAGGACTAGAGATGCAGTTGACCATGTGGAGTCCAGCAATGTAACCATTATACCATCTGCTGCTCCCGGAAGAGCCTTTACAAAGAAATGACATTTGACAATAGTCTCTCTGGCAAAAAGGGCAGCAGCCCCGGCTCGCGGCTAAGTCTGACCGCTTTATTCCAAGCCGCAGCATGACAAAGCGTGGCCGTTACTATCCGCATCACACACGAGGCCTCTGGGACTTGGCCGAGAGGAGGTCTGCCCACGATTACATGGGCAGAAGGTGGCTGAGCCAGGAGATACAGGGTGGGTGGATCTAGCTTGGAACCAGCTCAGCCTGGCTGCTCTGTCCCAGCAACTCTGACCTCTGAGCCTTTCCATACAACGAAATGCAAACGCAAATTCGAAATGAGTTCTGAAGAATTGATATACCTGAGCCGCCACACCCTATCAAGATAGAGAACATCTGCATCACCCTTAATGTGCCGCCAAGTCCCTTCCAGCCAATGCCCCCTACCCAGAGGCCACCACCATGCTGGTTTCTGCCCCACAGGCTAGCTCAGTCTGTCCCGCAGTTTCGCAAGCAGAGGGCCACGCTCCTGCGTCCAGCCTCCCCTTAGCACAGCAGGAGCGAGAGCCACCTGTGGCGGCCCCCTCCGCTCAGTGGTGTTCCACTGCACGTGGGGAAGTTGGTTGCCAAGGTCAGTTGGCCATGGTGGGTGAGCATCTGGGCCGTCTCTTTTTGCCCTCGGGTGTAAAGCTGCTGTGGTCCTTCTCGCAGAGGGCTTTGTGAACATGTGTTGCTTTCCTGGAGTCAATGAACATCCTGGAGAGGAGCTGCTGGCCCACAGGGTAGATCATGTGCCTCGATTCTAAAGAAACAGTCAGTGTCCCCCAGCTGTACCTTACGTGCCCACCAGCAGTGCACACGTGCTGGCGGCCCCGGCCTCACATTAAGGTGGATGCCTTTTCCACGGCGGCCAGCCTAGAAGTTGAGGCTGTACCTCGTCAAGGTTTTAATTGGCCTTTTCCAGCCTATGAAAGACATTGAGAATCTTTTTTTTTTAAAAGAATTATTTTGTTTTAACTTTATTTTATTATCATTATTATTTTCCAGTTTGATCAGAGAGAGACAGAGAGAGAGAGAGAGAGAGAGAGAGAGAGAGAGAAGCAAGCCATCAGGTCCAAGACTTGAACCATGGTTGGCCATGTGGGAGTCCAGCGCCTTTAACCGCCATGCCACTTGCCGGCCCCGACATTGAGAATCTTTTAATGTGCCTTTGGGGCTTCTGTATATCTTCTTTTGCAAAGTGGCTGTTCAAGTCTTTCACCCATTCACAAAACTGAGCTTTATATACACATAAGTGTGTGTGTATATACACACACACATAATATATGCATGTGTGTATGTAGGTGTATATATATATATATATATGTATGTATATATACGTGTGTGTGTGTGTGTATATATATATATATATAGAGAGAGAGAGAGAGAGAGAGACAGAGAGAGGGGGGGAGGGAGCGGGGGAGGGGAGGGGAGGAGAACCCAGTTCACGGCTTGCTTTTTCATTTTCTTAACAATGTTTTGAAGAGAAGTTTTATTTTGATGAGCCATTCTGACTTGAAAGTATAGAGCGAAAGGTGGTGCCACCATAGGAGTTGACAGTGGCTGAGGAAGGGATGTATGGAGACTGCACAGACTGCATGTACGTGTGTGCCTGTGTGCACGACCAGGAGATAGCTGTCCTTGCACTTGTCACTGCATCAGGTGACAGCCACCCAGATGCACTAAAACACACAGACACAGATTCTGCCTCCCTGGAACCTTGGTACAAATCTTCAGCTGTAACATCAACTTAAAACTATCACCATTACACTGAAAATTGTCATTATTCCTTTGTGCATTTCCCTAAAGACGACTTCTTTTACACTAATATTAACAGTATTTCTTGACTCCCTGGAATTCTAACATTATATATGAAAAGATGTTTATCAGTCAAAATTAAGTACACTATAGACACAGCTGAGAAACAAATGCTAATTAATAACATCTTTACAGGCTGCTGCGCCATTGCTCTCTCCTTGTCCAGATTGAACTTCAAGAATTCGAAAGAAACACACCATCCATCAGATGACAAGAAATCACGGCAGGACCACAAGAAATATGGGAAAGCAAGGAAATACCTCTCCTCCAAGGGAAAAGAATAACTCCTCTTCATCCACAAGCAGTTCAATGCAAATCATGGAAATGTCTGATAAAGAATTTAGAACATTCATAATGGCGAAGCTAACAGAGATGGAAGAGAAGAGAGACAATGAACTGCTAAAGAGAAAGGAGAAAGAAGTTGACGAGTTCCAGGAGGGGAGGAAATTTTTGCAAGATCTAAAAGAGGAATTACACGCTTTACAAAAGAGTTAAACGGAACTGTTAGAAATGAAGTCTATAACACAGGAAGTCAAAATCTCCCTTGAAGGTATTAAAAGCAGACTAGATCATACAGAAAATAGAATCTCAGATGCAGAAGAGAAAATTGCTGACCTAGAAAAATCCACCACGAAGACTGAGAAAATGGCACAAAAATTTGAGAATAATATGCGAGAAGTACTAGATACCATCAAACATGGCATTCCAGAAGGTGAAGAGACCCATAAGGGCATTGATAATCTATTCCAAACCTAGAGAGGCATTCAAAGATCCAGTCGTGGGAACCAGCAGTTAGCGTAATGGCTATGTCGCTGGACTCCCACATAGCCGACCATGGTTCGCGTCCCGGACCCCGTGGCTTAAAACTCACGCCGGGCTTGTGTGTGTGCGTGCCCAAGATCCCGAGAGGAGAATGGAGGAGAAGGGATTATGGCGTGACCATCCCCTCTAGGGGGTGATTTCTCGCTTTCTGTCTATCTGTCTCTCTCTGTCTATCTGGCGAGTGCACGCGCCCTATAGTGAAAACCTCTCAAAAATAAATAAATAAATAAATAAAAGAAACAAAAAGAAAGATCCAGTCGCAAGAAATACAAAGGATAGAATCAACCCAAGAAGATCTTCTCCAAGACACATTATAGCCAGGTTGACCAAAACCACAAAGACAAGATACTAAGATTGGCAAAAGAAAAACACCAAGTTACCTACAAAGGACATCCCATCAGGCTAACAGCAGATCTCTCATCGGAAACAATGCGGGCGAGGAAAGAATGGGAAAATATATTCAAAGTGTTAAGAGAAAGGCAATTTTAGCCGAGAATACTGTACCCGGCAAGATTATCTTTCATGTGGGAGAAAAAGACAAGAACATTCTCAGATAAACAAATCCTGAAAGAATTTACCAGCACCAGACCAGATCTCCAAGAAGTTCTCAAGGGTGTGCTATATCAGGAAAATTAAATACAGACACACGGAAAGAAGAGTTCAAAAACTAAGAAAGTGGCCAGCTTAATCATAGGGACAAGTCTGGAGTTGAATATTATATCCCAGAATTTAATAGGAAAAATGGAACCAGAATAGAAGATAAAGTACATGAGACTGACAGGTTCATTAGATTATTTAAGAAATTGTATGATCAATACAACGTGGGTGGAAAAGGAATAGAAACAATTGTAGACACCAGAGACAGTGGGAGAAGAGGGTGGGAAAGGACAGAGGGTCAGAAAGAGGGGTAGAAAATAATAATATGCATGATTAAGTCACTATGCAGTATATTCTAGATGGGAAATCACATTTTGTATGCTATGATGATGCTTAGGGAGAGAATGTAAATTAAGTTACAAAAAAAAAGAAAAGTTTCAGAAAAAAAAAATCCATTCGATGACCACAGTTAAGATATATAGCCCCAGCTAGGTGATACTTTATAGGATGCCTAAAGTTAGACTTGTGTTCATGGAAATGTATATATCAGCTGTGTTTACTATGAAAACATTTAGATTAATTAAGATCTTTAGTAATTCAATAAAAAATGGGGGAAAAACAGTATAGAAAGTAAACACAGATACCAGAGACAGTGTGGGAAGAGAGTGGGAAATGGCAGAGGGTAAGAGGGAATCAAGGATGGGGGGAAAAAAGCAAAACATTCAGGAAACAAGAAATGGAAAATTATTTGTTGACAATAGCATGTATGTTGATGTGCTTGATTGAGACAATATACAGTGTACTCTGGATGGAAAATCTCATTTTGTATGCTGTAATGATGCACGTAAACAAATAAATTTAAATTAAAAAAATTAAAAACAAAACAAAACAAAACATCTTTACAGTAGAGTTTTCGACCTGCCCTCACAACAGGGTCATGTGACAGAAACAAGGTGGCAAAATACAGTGGGCCAATATATCAGCCGTAGATGATGACACAGTAGATGACAACACTACTGACAGGATATGGTGCCTTTTTTTTTTGGAGAGGCTTTTGCTAAAGGGCACCCCAGAGCCAGAAAGACAGAAACAGAGAGAGACAGAAAGTGAGAAATCATCCCCCGGGAGGATGGCCACGCCACAATCTCGTCTCCATTCTACTTTCGGGATCTTGGGCATGCATGCACATGCACCTGGTGTGAGTTTAAGCCACGGGGTCTGGGGCTCAAACAGCTCAAACAGTCGAGCATATGGGAGTCCAATGACACGGCCATTATGCCAACTGCTGGTCCCCAGAATATGGTGCTCTTATCACAAGGTGAATGTTCTTCTAGAAAAAATATGAAAAAGCTTCTAGAATATATACACCAGCTGATTCTGAACTGAAGAGACAGGTCAAAAATGAAAAAGTTAAACTGGGGGCCAGTCAGGTGGCACAGTGGTTAAAGTAGCTGGATCCCATGTGGCCAAATGCACAGTTCAAGTCTTGAACCTGGTAGCTTGAAAAACACACCAGGAGCATGTGTGTGAGTGCCCAACATCCCAAGAGGAGCCTGGAGGAGAAGGGACTGTAAGGTGGCCATCCACAGTGTGTTTGCTTTTCACTTTCACTCTCTGGTCAGCACATGCACCCTACAGCAAGAAGAAAGAAAGAAAGAGTTAGACCGAAGGGTGTTCTGCAGCTTTCTTGTCACTGCTCTCCAGAGTCCCAGCTGACTGCCTGAGTGCAGAAGGCTGTTCCCAAGGACAGTTGAGAGATGGTGACAGACACTACTGGCCTTCCCAAACACCCAGGGCTCCTTGGCATTCTCTTGGAATTTGGTGTGGCCCATGACTATCTCTGACAATGGCGAGGAGCAGAAGTCACCTGTTACTTCTGAACGGAAACATAAAGCAGACAGACCGGCACCCTTTCAGCCGTCCCCGGCTGCAGACGCAGAACGACGCAGGCAGGACCGGTAGCTACCATCTGCAGCACACGTCCTGAGAGGATGGGGGACAATGGCTTCACGGGCAGGCGTTTCTGCTCACTGTACCAAGTGGCTGACATCGGGCATGTCACTAAAGACAGCCCAGCCTAACATGGGCTCCCTGAAATGTTATTCCCTTCTCTCTTTTGCTTTTATTTCTGCCAACTAAAAAAGCATTTTTAAAAAATTATTTTATTCAACAAAGCAGACATTCTCCCTTTAGGGTTTATTTTAATTAAAATATCTTAGGACCAAAAAGGTTACATTTATTTGGGGTTACGCTATTTATAAAATATTTTCCTGCTTGAACCACTGTATAACGTAATCCTATTTGTTACCTGAAGGCACAAACTGACACTGAATACTGCTCCGCTAGATGCTGCAACCGGAGGAGTCACATTACAAATCGCATCAGTTTGCTCAACACTCCTGCCTGACACACGCATATTCATGTGTGCTGGGCAGCTAGATGTTACAAGCATCTAAAATACCTGCTAAATGATGCAAATGTTCTTCCAAAAACTAGGATTGTAATGAATCACTGTGAAATTCATCTTTGGCCTCTACAACTGGGCTGAGGAGTCAGTCATTTAATTTCAGAATTCTCTCAATTTAATCTTTTTTTTTTAATAATTAAATGTTTAAATTTTCTTAGTTTTTTTTTAATTTTACAGTTACAGTATAAATTTATTTTGGTACAAAACCTTTTTGAAATTCATACATAATTTTCCCATTATACGTATTTCCATGACCTTTTTTTCCGAAACTTTTTTTTTTTGAGAGGTTTTTTTTGCTATAGGGCGCGTGCGCTTGCCAGACAGACAGAGAGAGGCAGAGAGACAGAAAGCGAGAAATCACCCCCCAGGGGGGATGGTCACATCGCAATCCCTTCTCCTCCATTCTCCTCTTGGGATCTTGGGCATGCATGCACACGTGCCAGGTGTGAGTTCTAAGCCACCGGGTCCAGGACGCGAACCGTGGTTGACTACGTGGGAGTCCAGCGACATAGCCATTACGCTAACTGCTGGTTCCCGCCTGAAACATTTTTGAAAATTAATTTACATTCATTCCCTAGGCATCATCACAGCATACAAAATGTGATTTCCCATCCAGAACATACTGCATAGTGGCTTAATCACGCAATCATGCATGTTATCGTCAATAATTTTCCATTTCTATATTTTTTTACCCTTATTTCTGACCCTCTGCCCTTTCCCACACTATCTCTGGTATCTATAGTTGTTTTCCATTCCTTTCCCCCCCACATTTTATTGATCACACAATTTCTTACATAATCTAACTACTTTATTTACTTATTTTGCTATAGGGCACATGCGCTCACCAGAAAGACAGGGAGAGACATAGAGACAGAAAGCGAGAAATCACCCCCCAGGGGGGATGGCCCCGTTGCAATCCCTTCTCCTCCATTCTCCTCTCAGGATCTTGAGCACGCATGCGCTCATGACCAGCATGAATTTAAGCCACCGTGTTCGACTACATGGGAGTCCAGCAACATAGCCATTACGCCAACCTCTGGTCCCTAATCTAACTACTTTCAATAGCAAGTTCTGCTGCTAATTTCAAGAAAAGCAGTTTTAACCTTAATAAATCAAAGAAATGCTAAGGAAATTTGCTTAGAACTTAAAGCCAGGAAACAGGTTAGGATTCTCTTCAAATAGTAGGTACATGAACCCATCGACAGCTCAAGACAGGATAAAAATCCCTAAAACAGGAAAACAAAGCCTAGAAGAAAATCAGCAATGTTTTAGTCAAAAGTCATAAAATGCTATTTCACCAGTTCAGTCTTGTATACTTTATCTTCTGTTGTGGTTCGATCTTCCCAATTGAATTCTGGGATATAACATTCAACTCCAGACTTGTCCCTACCATTAAGCTGTCCATTTCCTTAGTTCCTGAACTCTTATTTCTGTGTGTCTGTATTTAATTTTCCTGGTATAGCACTCCTTTGAGAACTTCTTGGAGATCTGGTCTGGTGTTAGTAAATTCTTTCAGGTTTTGTTTATCTGAGAATGTTCTTGTCTTTTCCTCCCATATGAAGGATAATCTTGCCAGGTACAATATTCTTGGTTTAAATTACTTTTCCCTTAACACTTTGAATATGTTTTCTCATTCTTTCCTCGCTTGTATCAGTTCCGATGAGAGGTCCGCTGTTAGCCTGATGGGATATCCTTTGTAGGTAACTTGATGTTTTTCTCTTGCCAATCTTAGTATCTTGTTTCTGTCTGTGGTCTTGGTCAATCTGGCTATTATATGTCTTGGAGAAGACCTTGGATTGATTCAATTTGGGGTCCTTTATATTTCTTGGGATTAGATCTCTGAGTGCCTCTCTAGGTTTGGAAAGTTTTCTTGTAGGATTTCATGGAGTAGATTATCAATGCCCTTATGAGTCTCTTCGCCTTCTGGGATACCAATTATATGGATGTTTAGACGTTTGATGGTATCTAGTATTTCTCGTATATTACTCTCATTTTTTGGGGCAATTTTCTCAGCTTCTGTGGTGGATTTTTCTAGGCCAGCAATTTTTTCTTCTACGTCTGAGATTCTATTTTCTATATGATCTAGTATGCTTTTAAGACTTCCAAGGGAAATTTTGACTTCCTATATTATAGCCTTCATCTCTAATAGGTCCATTTGATTCTTTTTTAAAGTGTGGAATTCCTCTTTTAGATCTTGCAAGAATTTCCTCCCCTCCTGGAACTCATCAGCTCCTTTCTCCTGCCTCTTCCATAATTCATTGTCTCTCTTCTCTTCCATCTCTGTTAGCTTTGCCATTATGAATGTTCTAAATTCTTTATCAGACATTTCCATTGAACTGTGTGTGGATGAAGAGGAGTTATTCTTTTTTTTTGGAGAGGTTTTTGCTATAGGGCGCATGTGCTGGCCTGGAAGACAGAGACAAGAGACAGAAAGCAAGAAATCACCCCCCAGGGGGGATGGCCACATGCAATCCCTTCTCCTCTCGGAATCTTGGGCACGCACGCACACGCACCCGGCGTGAGTTTTAAGCCACTGGGTCCGGGACGCGAACCGCGGTCGACTACGTGGGAGTCCAGCAACATAGCCATTACGCTAACTGCTGGTTCCCTCTCAATTTAATCTTTAATGCAGCAATTGACTTGGTCATTGTTACAGAGACGAAAAGAAGAGAAAAGCTGTTTATTTACTTATTTGAGAGTATTTTAGCTATAGGGTGTGTGAGCTTGCCGGAAAGAGATACAAAGTGAGAAATCACCCCCACCCCCGGGGAGATGGCCACACCGCAAACCTTTCTCCTCTTGGGATTTTGGGCATGCGTGCACAAGCACCAAGCAAGAGTTTCAAGCTGATGAGTCCAGGACTCGAACCCTTGTTGGCCATGTGGGATATGATCACATTAGCGAGGCTGGCTGCTACCGCCTTTGGTTTCACGTCTTCAACATCAGAACACTTGTAAACCCCATATCCGAACAGCTCTTTCAAACCTATGGTCTTCTCCTGTGTCATGGCCCAGGCAGGCTAACCTGGAGCAGGAGTTAAGACATTTCCAAACAGGGAGGGAGACGTGTGTGACGACATCTTGTACCCACATCAGGTAGTTTCATTTTTTTCTACTGGTAACAAAGCTAAGTATAAGATGAAGACAGCATCCAAGGATGACTGGAAATGGAGGAAACACTAACCCCCTGGCACTCCCACTCCTCCCTGGCTGACTCTGTGCCAAGCACCCGGTCCTGCCTGTGAAGCCCCTTGGCCTCCACAGGCAGACGTCTAGCCACAGAGCGGTCGGGCTGGAATCACAGAGGTCAGAGCAGGGTGCCCTGGGCGCACAGGGCCAAGTGTTGCGATGGGAAAGCGTCACGATGGGGGCACCGACTGAAGGAAGCACCCAGGCAAGGAAGTTCTAGGCTATGCCAAGAGACGTGAATGGCAGACAGGAAGATCTGAGGACCCAGGTGGCTGTCCCACAGCTGCAGACCACAGCCCAACAGAGCACCCGGTGCCCCTGGCCTGCTGCCTGCCACCTTCCACCCTGACCCAGCGAAGGCCAGCACCCCTTCTGCTGTGACTCGCACACCTCCCTCAATCTAACACAAAACTGCCCACCAACCCTGGACTCGCTTCATTCTCTCAGGATGCTCAAGAAATGCTAGAAGGGGAACCAGCAGTTAGCGTAATGGCTATGTCGCTGGACTCCCACGTAGTAGACCGTGGTTCGTGTCCCGGACCCGGTGGCTTAAAACTCACGCCGGGCGCGTGTGCATGCGTGCCCAAGATCCCGAGAGGAGAATGGAGGAGAAGGGATTGCGGCGTGACCATCCCCCCTGGGGGGTGATTTCTCTCTTTCTGTCTCTCTGTCTCTCTCTGTCTGTCTGGCGAGCGCACGCGCCCTACAGTGAAAATCTCTCCAA
>NW_006160194.1:141328-143067 GCF_000334495.1 Tupaia belangeri chinensis | reverse complement strand
TCTTGCTTGGCAAGCCCCCTGGCCCTAACAGGAAAAACCCCCCAAAAAAAAAAAAAAAAAAAAGAAATGCTGGAAGGAGTCTCTGTCCATCCTTTTGGCATCAAACAGATAACCCACAGAAATAAAGGTGAAGTAAAGAATCTACAGCTCAGAGCTGGATAGACGGGGACAGGCAGTACTTCTAGCAGCCAGGCTGACTGGCCTCCTGGTGCTGCAAGCTGGGCACTCCCAAGGAGCGAGCACTCCTGCCAGTCAGCCAAGGACTGTCTCGGCCAGTGATGGCTCAGGCGCCCCAAGGAGGACTAGTCACACCTGCCCTGTCCACTACAGAGTGAGGAGACTGGAGGTAAGGAAAGCAGCAGCTCGCCCAGGGCCAGATTTGTGTGGGCACCCCAGGTCCACTGCTCAGTCCTGCTCTCTTACAAATCTTCCTCCTTTGCCCATGACCACCTTGCACCACTGCCTGCGTGATCCACTTCAGGTCTGGCTGGATCTCAGCATCTTAGCTAATCATTCTGCAGTTGCACGGGGACACATGGAAGCCTGCCCACCCACAGTGAGCAGGACACACACCGTGCCCTCGGTGGGCATCTGCTGAATGGTGGAGTGGGGCACACAGTGGACTCAGGATGACCTTGCTTCCTGCTTCCTCTCACCCTTAGGCAGAAGCTCATTCCACTGAAGCCAGGTTCATCCCAGAACGAACAGCCATCTACCCAAATGTACAGCCAGCGACTGCACCAGCCAGTGCTGAGAGGATGGGACTGAGCCAGGAGGGAGGCACTGTATTGGAGGCGGGATGCCCAGGCAGAGCCGATTGGGCAGCGTGAGACCTGGCTCAGTGCCCATTCCCCCTGTCCCCCCTCTGCGGTACAGCCTCCCATGTCCTCTGCTCTCTACCTTGAAGCTGCCCCTTGGAGGGCTGGTGTGTGAACAGTCTGCTTCTGACCCAAATCATGCAAATGAGCATGGCCTCCCAGTTCTCAGGAGTTAACAGTGCAAAAACTATACCCTGCCCTGGCCTTCTAGCCCCCAGAAGGAACTCACAGGGTCTTCCAATTGGTCTGGTGGGGGCTTCTGGAGAAAGGTTCAGAGCCAGCAGGGTCTGTGGACAAATGAAAGACTTCCGGCAGCAGCAGGGACACCCGGGGCAGTGTTCAGGCCTCTCCTGGCCTCACTTGGTCAGTCACTATCAGTACTGAGGACTGTCAGCACACTCAGAAAGCTAGGTGACGGGCGGTCTGCGAGAAGCATGGATGGGGTGTGGCCCAGAGCACAGACAAGCTACCCTGGAATGCCCCTGGCTGTGGAAGAGCTTGCATCTTTGGACAAGAACCAACTTACTCCAGCTGAGATACGTTACACGCAGGGCCTCGCGGGACAAAAGCACGAGCGCCCCCACTCCCTGCAGGAGCCCCGTGGGCTGGGAACGCGCGTCAGTCGGGGGCTTGGACACTGGGCCCAGCTGGGGCTGGGAGGAGGCAGCCATCAGTCATCCAGCCCTCCTTGCCTTTCTTCGCCCCCTATTTTTTTTTTAAGAGAGAGTTTTGCTATAGGGTGCATGTCCTCGCTAGAGAGACAGAGAGAAACAGAGACAGGGGAGATGGTCATGCCACAATCGCTCCATTCTCCTCTTGGGATTTTGAGCACACATGTACATGCGGCCGGTGTGAGTTTCAAGCCACTGGGTCCGGGACACGAACCGCAGTTGACTACGTGGAAGTCCAGTGACATAGCCA
>NW_006160194.1:131985-138295 GCF_000334495.1 Tupaia belangeri chinensis | reverse complement strand
CAAGGGACTGGCTCGGCCAGTGATGGCTCAGGCGCCCCAAGGAGGACTAGTCACACCTGCCCTGTCCACTACAGAGTGAGGAGACTGGAGGTAAGGAAAGCAGCAGCTCGCCCAGGGCCAGATTTGTGTGGGCACCCCAGGTCCACTGCTCAGTCCTGCTCTCTTACAAATCTTCCTCCTTTGCCCATGACCACCTTGCACCACTGCCTGCGTGATCCACTTCAGGTCTGGCTGGATCTCAGCATCTTAGCTAATCATTCTGCAGTTGCACGGGGACACATGGAAGCCTGCCCACCCACAGTGAGCAGGACACACACCGTGCCCTCGGTGGGCATCTGCTGAATGGTGGAGTGGGGCACACAGTGGACTCAGGATGACCTTGCTTCCTGCTTCCTCTCACCCTTAGGCAGAAGCTCATTCCACTGAAGCCAGGTTCATCCCAGAACGAACAGCCATCTACCCAAATGTACAGCCAGCGACTGCACCAGCCAGTGCTGAGAGGATGGGACTGAGCCAGGAGGGAGGCACTGTATTGGAGGCGGGATGCCCAGGCAGAGCCGATTGGGCAGCGTGAGACCTGGCTCAGTGCCCATTCCCCCTGTCCCCCCTCTGCGGTACAGCCTCCCATGTCCTCTGCTCTCTACCTTGAAGCTGCCCCTTGGAGGGCTGGTGTGTGAACAGTCTGCTTCTGACCCAAATCATGCAAATGAGCATGGCCTCCCAGTTCTCAGGAGTTAACAGTGCAAAAACTATACCCTGCCCTGGCCTTCTAGCCCCCAGAAGGAACTCACAGGGTCTTCCAATTGGTCTGGTGGGGGCTTCTGGAGAAAGGTTCAGAGCCAGCAGGGTCTGTGGACAAATGAAAGACTTCCGGCAGCAGCAGGGACACCCGGGGCAGTGTTCAGGCCTCTCCTGGCCTCACTTGGTCAGTCACTATCAGTACTGAGGACTGTCAGCACACTCAGAAAGCTAGGTGACGGGCGGTCTGCGAGAAGCATGGATGGGGTGTGGCCCAGAGCACAGACAAGCTACCCTGGAATGCCCCTGGCTGTGGAAGAGCTTGCATCTTTGGACAAGAACCAACTTACTCCAGCTGAGATACGTTACACGCAGGGCCTCGCGGGACAAAAGCACGAGCGCCCCCACTCCCTGCAGGAGCCCCGTGGGCTGGGAACGCGCGTCAGTCGGGGGCTTGGACACTGGGCCCAGCTGGGGCTGGGGGGAGGCAGCCATCAGTCATCCAGCCCTCCTTGCCTTTCTTCGCCCCCTATTTTTTTTTTAAGAGGGAGTTTTGCTATAGGGTGCATGTCCTCGCTAGAGAGACAGAGAGAAACAGAGACAGGGGAGATGGTCATGCCACAATCGCTCCATTCTCCTCTTGGGATTTTGAGCACACATGTACATGCGGCCGGTGTGAGTTTCAAGCCACTGGGTCCGGGACACGAACCGCAGTTGACTACGTGGAAGTCCAGCGACATAGCCATTACGCTAACTGCTGGTTCCCTCCCCGGGTGCACGCTTAAAACAGTAAGCACGTGTACAGCTTAAGCCCGCCACACAGCAAACAATACCGATGGTCAGTTTACAAAAACGTGACACCTGCAGCAGGGAGGCATCCCTGAGTGAGTGCAGCTGACAGTCAAGGCTCCCCGCTGCCCAGGAGCTGCCCGGTACAGCCTCTGCCTCAGACAGACACTAAGCTGCTGGTCCAGCAAGAGCGAACTCAGAGAATGATCTAATGTTGATGGCTTGTCCTGTTCATTCTTCGGATATGAACGAACTAGTCACCAATGGCACACCACTAGGCTTACTCTGAGGGGCGACGAGAAAAGCTGTACGGGACGAGTATCCCTAATACACAGTGCTTGTGACCAGAAGTGTTTAGGATTTGGGATTTCCTGAGTCTGAGATATAAGTTTGTGCGCGATGTGGTACGCTGGATGGAACCCAAGTCAAAAGTGAAACCACGGTGGGAACCAGCAGTTAGCGTAATGGCTATGTCGCTGGACTCCCACGTAGTCGACCACGGTTTGCGTCCCGGACCCGGTGGCTTAAACTCACGCCAGGCGCGTGTGCGTGTGTGCCCAAGATCCTGAGAGGGGAATGGAGGAGAAGGGATTGCGGCGTGGCCATGCTCCCTGGGGGGTGATTTCTCGCTTTCTGTCTCTCTGTCTCTCTCTGTCTTTCTGGTGAGCACACGTGTCCTATAGCAAAAATCTCTCAAAAAAACCAAAACAAAAACAAAATGGGGAGGCCTACCTAATCTAGAAGACTGACTAGCCAATCAGCCTCCTGAAGTCAGCAACTTAGACACCACCTGAGAATTCACGCAGTTGAACCTGGGGGGGGCGTAGAGGGCTTGGGATGCTGACAGCACTCATAAATCGGCATACCTAGCTGGGAAAGGTCCAACTTGGTCCAGTGCATGCCCGCCGGGCAGCTCTTGGACAGCGTCCTGATGAACACCTGGCCCCGGCTGTCCAAGGCCCACAGTGCGTCCTGGCAGGCAGGGTAGGCCCTCATCTCGGCCTCAGGGGGCAGCTGTACCGTGGAGGGGCGCGACTGTGCGCTCCCTGACGCTGTACAGGTCCTTGCTGCTCTGACACAGCCACAGAGAGCTTCCTGTGGGAAAGGAAAGCCCCTGTCAGCACGTGCACCCACACCACCCATCACCCAGCCACAGGCCCTGACTCACCCCTGACACCTGCAGGCAGGAGCTGGCTTGCTTGCCCAAGGCTGTCGGGGGGAGGTACTTACGCTTCTAGTTAGAAGGGGAGGGAAACACCACAAGACAGAAGCCCAAGACATTTTGAGGAAGTGGGGAAAAGCAGGGCTTAGAGGTGTGGAGGCTGTAATGTAGGCATGGCAGCTCTGAGCTCGTTTAAAATGGGCTGGGAGGTCTCTAGCTTGAACGAACGCACAAGAGCATTACATACAGAACGTCAATCCCACTACGAGGATGGGCCCTTCCTCCAGTCCTCTCGCTGATCTGGTGCTTCTGGTTATGGGCTGCTGGAGGAGGCTGAGAAGCTGGGAGTCCTTCCTTTCCCATCCTCACCTCAAAATTATATCCTTTCATTCCCTTCACCATTTTCATAGTCCTCTGCTGTTCAAAATGCAGGTGGTCCTTGGGGAAGTTAAAACCTTGGTCATAGCATACTATCTAAAGCTTATGACCAGACATTTTTGGAATTCAAACTGTTCTCTTGATTGTGAAAACCTAAGTAAGAGGTGTGCCCTAGCAGGCTGGACAGCTCCCCCAGCGACGTGCAACCAGATTCCTGCAGCCACACGTGTGCGCAGGCTGAAGCAGGACTGTGACTAGCCTCATATCAGCCTGGGCCAGGTACTATTCCAACTCCGGAGACTTAGCGCTTCAGAGATTCCTGGATTGCACAACTGTGGTCAGAATGACCTGGCTTACGTAAGCAATGTTATACTGACCAAGTCACCCACATGATGGGACAGAGGGACTGAATTAACCAAACCTCTTCCTCTAAACCAGACTTCATGGTGTCTTCTCAAACCCTCAGAGCAATTCTGGGAGGAGACTGGGTCCCCAGAGAGGTCACCTAACTGCCCAGGATGGTCAGCTCCCAAGCAGAGGGGCTGCCTCCCCTAGGCTCGGTAAGGGGTCAGTCAGTGGGAGGGGCACCCCCAGGCCAGGCTCACCGATGGGCTGTGGATATGGACTACGGCTGGCCAGTGGTTACAAGATGGGCCGAGGCTGCCAGGAGCGGCAGAAGGCTTCAAGGGGAGGGGAGGGAGGAAGGTGTCCAGGCAGCACAGCTCTGTGATGCGCCCCAGAAGGGAGTGGTTTGGGCCCTTGTGGACATACTAGACGCCCCTGAGTCTGCCTCAGTCAGACTCAGTTTCAGCACATGTCACCCTCTCAGTGGCTCTCCTGGGCAGGCCTGTCCAGCCGCGGGGCAACAGCTTAGCCAATAGGGCGACTAGCTCTGGACACCAGCACATCCTCTGCCTCAGAGGTTGCGCAGTTGCATGGTATCGCCATGTAGGCCACGTCAGGACATAGTCTGAAGCTCTTCACCTGCTATCCTGTACACCAGATTTCTCAACTATGCTGCGGCGTGGCCATGCTCCCTGGGGGGTGATTTCTCGCTTTCTGTCTCTCTGTCTCTCTCTGTCTTTCTGGTGAGCACACGTGTCCTATAGCAAAAATCTCTCAAAAAAACCAAAACAAAAACAAAATGGGGAGGCCTACCTAATCTAGAAGACTGACTAGCCAATCAGCCTCCTGAAGTCAGCAACTTAGACACCACCTGAGAATTCACGCAGTTGAACCTGGGGGGGGCGTAGAGGGCTTGGGATGCTGACAGCACTCATAAATCGGCATACCTAGCTGGGAAAGGTCCAACTTGGTCCAGTGCATGCCCGCCGGGCAGCTCTTGGACAGCGTCCTGATGAACACCTGGCCCCGGCTGTCCAAGGCCCACAGTGCGTCCTGGCAGGCAGTGTAGGCCCTCATCTCGGCCTCAGGGGGCAGCTGTACCGTGGAGGGGCGCGACTGTGCGCTCCGGGCGCTGACGCTGTACAGGTCCTTGCTGCTCTGACACAGCCACAGAGAGCTTCCTGTGGGAAAGGCGCACCCCTGTCAGCACGTGCACCCACACCACCCATCACCCAGCCACAGGCCCTGACTCACCCCTGACACCTGCAGGCAGGAGCTGGCTTGCTTGCCCAAGGCTGTCGGGGGGAGGTACTTACGCTTCTAGTTAGAAGGGGAGGGAAACACCACAAGACAGAAGCCCAAGACATTTTGAGGAAGTGGGGAAAAGCAGGGCTTAGAGGTGTGGAGGCTGTAATGTAGGCATGGCAGCTCTGAGCTCGTTTAAAATGGGCTGGGAGGTCTCTAGCTTGAACGAACGCACAAGAGCATTACATACAGAACGTCAATCCCACTACGAGGATGGGCCCTTCCTCCAGTCCTCTCGCTGATCTGGTGCTTCTGGTTATGGGCTGCTGGAGGAGGCTGAGAAGCTGGGAGTCCTTCCTTTCCCATCCTCACCTCAAAATTATATCCTTTCATTCCCTTCACCATTTTCATAGTCCTCTGCTGTTCAAAATGCAGGTGGTCCTTGGGGAAGTTAAAACCTTGGTCATAGCATACTATCTAAAGCTTATGACCAGACATTTTTGGAATTCAAACTGTTCTCTTGATTGTGAAAACCTAAGTAAGAGGTGTGCCCTAGCAGGCTGGACAGCTCCCCCAGCGACGTGCAACCAGATTCCTGCAGCCACACGTGTGCGCAGGCTGAAGCAGGACTGTGACTAGCCTCATATCAGCCTGGGCCAGGTACTATTCCAACTCCGGAGACTTAGCGCTTCAGAGATTCCTGGATTGCACAACTGTGGTCAGAATGACCTGGCTTACGTAAGCAATGTTATACTGACCAAGTCACCCACATGATGGGACAGAGGGACTGAATTAACCAAACCTCTTCCTCTAAACCAGACTTCATGGTGTCTTCTCAAACCCTCAGAGCAATTCTGGGAGGAGACTGGGTCCCCAGAGAGGTCACCTAACTGCCCAGGATGGTCAGCTCCCAAGCAGAGGGGCTGCCTCCCCTAGGCTCGGTAAGGGGTCAGTCAGTGGGAGGGGCACCCCCAGGCCAGGCTCACCGATGGGCTGTGGATATGGACTACGGCTGGCCAGTGGTTACAAGATGGGCCGAGGCTGCCAGGAGCGGCAGAAGGCTTCAAGGGGAGGGGAGGGAGGAAGGTGTCCAGGCAGCACAGCTCTGTGATGCGCCCCAGAAGGGAGTGGTTTGGGCCCTTGTGGACATACTAGACGCCCCTGAGTCTGCCTCAGTCAGACTCAGTTTCAGCACATGTCACCCTCTCAGTGGCTCTCCTGGGCAGGCCTGTCCAGCCGCGGGGCAACAGCTTAGCCAATAGGGCGACTAGCTCTGGACACCAGCACATCCTCTGCCTCAGAGGTTGCGCAGTTGCATGGTATCGCCATGTAGGCCACGTCAGGACATAGTCTGAAGCTCTTCACCTGCTATCCTGTACACCAGATTTCTCAACTATGCTGAGACTGACCAACCTTCCTTCGAGGGAGCAGCAGAAGCCAGCACAAAGGCCCACTTTGTCGCAGAAGCTGTCCCACGGGGAACAACATTATTCCAGTAAGTACCTGGAAAGAGTAAATAGGAAGTGCATTAAAACCAAGCCTAAACAGAAACTCTTCAGGGCACGACAACCGGCTCTACAACAACGTTCTACATGACAACCGGCCTCTGCAGCCAGTCGCTGAGTGTCTTCACATGAAGTGGCAGGGGGGGGC
>NW_006160194.1:118633-131747 GCF_000334495.1 Tupaia belangeri chinensis | reverse complement strand
CACCCGGTCGCGGAGTGTCTTCACAGGAAGTGGCAGGAGCTGGCACAGCCAAGGGACGGAGCCATAATACAGTCATGTCTTGCCCAGGGCCAGGGGGCCATGCAGGGGAGGAGAGAGTGGGAGGAAATTCACAAGGCAGGAGTTTCTATAGAAATGCTGCCCAAGTACATGGGGTTGACACTGCCATCGCAGGCTGGCCAGAGCCTTGCCTTGTCAGTGGTGGCAATAATCTTCCCTCCAGGAAACAGACTGCTCCCTCTTTAGACTCTGTAGGTTAGGGTGGTTTTTTTCATTTAAATATGAAATTATTAACAAAAACATAAGCTTTTCCTATAGCATAAGTTCAGGGGAAACTGATCACATACTTCCAGATGTAGGGATCGGAGCTTTAGAAAAGACAGATTACCGAAAGAAGGGAGGGCCAGGTTGTTGCCTATCATTTAAAAAGTCATATCCCACGTGACACAGTTCAAATCCAGGCCTCAGTGGCTTGAGAAATATGCCAGGCATGTAAGTGCATGACCGAAACCCTGGTGAGATGGAGCGGTTAGGAAGGGACATGTGTGGCATGGCCACATACTCTAGGGTGATTTCCCCTTCCTATCAAGGGCATGTGCCCTCTCGCAATTAAAATAAAGGACGAAAATGGATCACAAACCACCTAGACTGTCTACCAAGGACAGAATTGTTTTTCCTTTTTTCTTTTTCTTTTTTTTAAGTTTGCTATAGGACATTCACACTGGTTCAAGAGCGACAGAGAGAGAGGAGAAGTGAAACCACTGCTGGGCAGTGGCCATGCCACAATCCTCTCTTCCATTCTCTTGGGATTTGGGGCATGCACACACGTGCCCTCAGGTATTTCTCAAGCCTCTAGGATCAGGACTCAGACTGTGAGTGCTTTCTCACTTCCCCAATCTCTCTCTGGTCACGTGGGATCCAGCTGCCAACCTCCGCACCACCAGCTGGTCCCAGGGACAGGCACTTCATACCCCGGCACAGAATTATCAAGTTGAGATCTGAAAGTTTTTCTTTGAACGTTGGCTTTAAAGTGAAGCTGCTACACAGCCAATGTGAAGAGGGAAGTAACTCACCCACCTACGAGACTTCCTTTAGCGACATGGAGCTCATTCTTGCCTGAGGAGATCCAGACGCCGCTGTTATTGACCCCCAGGAGGCTCGGCTGGCACTGAAGCTGCTGAGACCAAAATGCCATGCGCAGCTTATCTGCCACCTTTTCTACAGGCGCCTGAGCTGCTGTGGCCACAGAGTGCGTGGCATGGATTATGGTCTGGAATAGGCTGCACTGGTCAAACACCACGTAGTCCGTGACGCTCACCTGGCGGGAGCAAACAAGCAGAAATCGTCCATCAGGATGTTACAAGGGCCCAGTCTCCGTCACCGGGGGAGGAACGACCCATGCTCACACTTTGAGCTGTTGGTCACGAGATGACCCAACACACGTGCACGCGCATTGTTGGAGGACCAGGAGAGGTGCACCAGGACACCAGTCACTGCTGACTGTAACTGCTTCTGAGGGCTGGTTAGAAGGATGGAGGGAACTGTCCCATTTCATTTCGCACACGTTTATACTATACAGATCTGTTACAATGAGCATGTGTAACTATTATATTTTTAAAGACAGAACCTCTGCTGCAGTCCTCCCACCTCAGCCTCTGGTAGCTGAGAGCCTGGGCCTCCTGTGTAGTCTCAGCCTCCTGAGCGGCAGCGTCTCACTAGTCTGTGCCACCATGGCTGGGCTGCTGCGGGCGCTGTTTCTGCGATGAACCAACACTCTCTTAACAAGCCTTTTATTTATTTAAAACCTTTTTTTTCCCCAGTGGTTTTTGCCTCAGGGCATGTGCTGGAGCGAGCGAGCGAGAGAGAGAGAGAGAGAAAGAGACAGAGAAACATTGAGGGGGAAGGTAAGAAATCACCTCCCAGGGAGGATGGTCATATTGCAATCCCTTCTCCTCCATTCTCCTCCCAGGATCTTGGACACATGTGTACGCACACCCAGCGTGATTTTCAGGGGTCTGGGTCTCAAACCACGGTTGCCCATGTGGGAGTCCAGGGACGTAACTACTACTTCATCTGTTGGCCCTTAATTTATTCTATTAAAGCCAAACTCTTTCTTTCCTTAACATTTATTTATGGGGCAGGCAGATGGCATGCTAGTTAACATGCTGGACTCGACATGGCTGACAGCAGTTCAAGTCCCAGACCTGGTGGCTTGCTTTCTCACTTTCCTGATCTCTCTCTGGTAAAACTAAAAAATGATAATAATAAATAAGATTAAAAAATTCTAAAAAAAAAAAAAAAAAAAAAGACACATTTGTTTATTAGTTGCGACTTTTCAAGCTGCTGGGTCTGGGATTCGAACCACAGTTGGCCATGTCGGAATCTAGCGTCTTAATCACCAGGCCACCTGTTGGCTCCCAAAAACCTTTTATTCTAATCAGAGGGAGAAAGGGTAATTTTGCTTTTTTAGTTTAATTTTTTCTTTCTTTTCTTTCTTTTTTTTTTTTTTTAATTTTTGGTATAGGATGTGTGCACTAGCAGGGAGTAGGGGGGGAGAGAGGATGAGAAATCATTTCCAAGGGAATGGTCATACTGCAATCCCTTCTCCTCCATTCTCCTCTTGGGATTTTTGGGTACACATGCATATGTGCCTAGCATGATTCTCAAGCCACCATATCCAGGACTCGAACCCATGCTGGCTATCTAGAATCTAGCACTTTAACCATCATGTCACCTGTAGACCCATAATTTTGCTTTTAAATTCAGGTATTTCTGGGGCTGGCTTTGTGGCCTGGAGGTTAAGGCATCTGGATCCCACATAGCTAGCCATGTGGTTTGAATCATGGCCCCAGTGGCTTGTAAAACACCGGACATGTGTGCATGAGTGCCCCAAATCTCTACAGTATGGAGAAATAGAGGAGAAGGGATTCAGTGTGACCAAGCCCTATCGGGGGGTGTTTTCCCCTCTCCCTCTTCCTGTTTCTCTCTGTCTGGCAAGTGTATATGTTCTCTGGCAAATTAAAACAAAAAATCAGATATTTTGTGTGGACAACAGTACATATACCTAGAATCATAAAATGAACTTTAAAAAGTATTGTAAGTAGAGTAATAAAATAACTCAGATAGAAACTGGGGCAGCTAATAATTAGGCCAGGTCACAGCATAAACTAGGACTGTCTTGGGCATCTGGAAACCACCTACTCGCCCCTGGAACATTCTTGAAAAGCATCGTACAAACAGCTCCAGAGACTTTCCTCTGGGGCATTCACCCCCTGAGGAAACGCCTCCTTGCCTGGGCAGCTCTGATTATCGCGAAGTCTTCACAACATGGGTCCAAGTCTGATCCCGCACAGCTTCTGCTCACAGCTCCATGCTGCTGGGTTTGATGAACAGCCAGTGAAGGCCACGTTCCCAGGTCACGGATGATGAGGTGGGTAAAACATTTACTACAGGGAACTTAATTCATAATAAACACAACAAACAAAAAGGAGTGACGGTGAAAGTCAGTACTTCACTGCTTGCACCAATAATGCCCTTTCCTGTCTGTAAAGGGCCTCACTGCCTGTGCACCGCTGCCCTAACTAAAGTCTAGGGATGGGGCACCCTAGGCCCGAGCTCTGGGGACACACACAGGGCACCCTGGGCCCGAGCTGTGGGGACACGCGCAGAGCATGCTGGGCCCGAGCTGTGGGGACACATGCAGGGCACCCTGGGCCCGAGCTGTGGGGACACGCGCAGGGCACCCTGGGCCTGAGTTGTGGGGACACATGCTTGATGGCTGAGGGAGCTATGCACTTCCAAGGGGTGTGCTGTGTATAACCCACAGTGGGGACTCTACCAAGGCCACATGCACAGTGTGTGGCAGACCCAGGCCTGGCACCCCAGATGCACAGACACACAGGAAAGAGAAGAGAGGCCTAGCAGTCCAGCAACCAAGCGCACCCCTGGCTTCAGCACTGCAAGTGACCATCACCCAGTGCCTACCACACCTGCCTCCCAGTGTCCCTGAGACGGCTGTCACACTGGGATCCTCCAAAGATAATGTTCTAGTGATTACAATACACTGAGAGCTAACCGTCTCCATGCTACTTAGAAGCAATTTGGTGCACATATACTCTGTGTGTGAGTGTGTATACAGTACACAGAAGAACATGGAAGGTTTTTAAAACCTTTTGTGTCAGTAGATATTACTAGAGTATCCAACTAAGGGCACGCACATACAAGGTACAAGTTCTCTGAAGACCAAACATACCCTATTTCTCACATTCCATCCGAAAGGCCTGAGAGCTGCCAGTGTAAGCCTGGCCTCGACAAAGCAAGGCTGAGGTGGCTACAGCCCGGGAACCAGTGGAGGAGGGACACTGGGGAGCCTGCGGTTCCACGGCTGCTGACTGCTGCGGCCTGGTCCAGACTGGGAGCCAGCACAAGGTGCAGATGCTCCCTCAGAAAGCCCTGGGGCCGTTCTGCCTGGGAGTTATGTCACGTTGGCTTCATTGCACCCTCCTGTTCTTCCCTTTTCTGAGAAGATGTACGAAAGTCCTCCTTTCTCTGCTGAAATACCAATTACTTAGAGCCTTTCCACCATGCAGACATAGATGAATTTTAATTGTGGGTTGGGTTTTCAAGCCGATTGTCTAGTCTCTTTTTTTAGAGTATTTGTTCAGAATTAAACATTGTTATTACCTAGGTTTTCAAATGGATGTCACTGGGTTTATTCGCCCCGTAATGATAAACTTCTAAACCAAAGTAAATACATGAAGTCTGTATTATTCATGCAAAGAGGTCTTTGCAAGTCATTTCCTACAAGGTCAAGTCCTGCACGTTCCTAAGGAACTGAACCATGGCGAAGTCTAACCTGCAAACAGTGCAGTCAACGCTGTGGGTTTAATTCCACCTCTTTAAGGAAAAGAGAGGGGTTAAAGAAGGGGAGACACAGTCCCTGCTGGACACCTACCTGCCACCAGTGGTCATCGTCTCCATGGGGCTTCTTGGACACTACGCCGGTCCTGAACCACAGGTTCCCGTGGATGTCCAGGGCCCAGAGAGTGTGCTGATCCCCAAGAGTTATGCAGACAGGCTCCAGCGCTTGCCGTTCACTGAAATGAGGAAGACAGAGTGAGCACCCGCATGCAGAGCACCCCGCTCGTCCAGGATGGCTGCACAGAGCTCTCCTGGTGGGCGTGGCGTAAGAGCAGAAAGGAGCCCCACACACAGGGAGCAGATTGCTGAGTGCCAGTGAGAGACACCGAGTTAAATCACTGTGTGGTGTAAACTGTTCCAACTGGGGTCACTACTGATAGTCACACTGGAGACCCAGAAGGGCAGAGAAAGCTCTCAAGAGAAAACAACCTAAGGAAAAAGGGAGTCGGCACAAGGAATTCAAGGCCCATGAGTCCCTCCGTCTCCTTCCTCCCCTTTCTCCAGGGAACCAGAGAAACTCACCCTGTGTGCCAGCCTAAGGGTGCAGCTGTCCCTGGGCAGAAGTGCCCTCCCCACTGCATGAGCCCCTCCCCTCCTGCCTTCTGAGAAGGTCGTCGGTGTGGAGGTCCAGCTGCAGGGGCTCTGTGTGCTGTCTCCCCGACCTCTGCAGACAGTGGTGACAGCCCTGCCTGGCACCCTCCGTTCATGGGGCTCCCACTGGAGTGGGAGCTAAGGAGGGCCAGGCTGAGCCCCAGCTAGGTCGGCACACCCAGTTCCCAGCACAGCTCTGGCTAAAGACAGTGTTCCCCGAAGGTCTACAAGGCTGTGAAACTCAAGCCAAGAATGTCCTAATCCAGAGGCCAGCAGGTGGCCTGGTGGTTAAGGTGCTGGATTCCCACATGGCCAACTGCAGTTTGAGACCCAACCTGGTGTCTTCACAATCACAGGGCATGAGTGTGTACATGCCTAAAATCCTGATAGGAGACTAGAGGAAAAGGGACTGTGGTGTGGCCATCCTCCCTAGGGGGTGACTTCTCACTCTCTCTCTCTGTCTTTCCCTGGTGAACACATGTGCCCTATGGCAAAAACCTTAAAAAACAAAAATCCTAATCCAGTGTTTCTAAGGACTATTAATACATCCACATTAGCAACAAGATTCAATGGCAATTATATACTTAATATCTTGAATGGCTTAAAGTAAGCTAATATGGGACCAGTGGTTGGCGTAATGGCTATGTTGCTGGACTCCCATGTAGTTGACCGTGGTTCAAGTCCCGGACCCAGTGGCTTAAACTCACGCCGGGCATGTGTACGTGTGTGCTCAAGATCCCAAGAGAAGAATGGAGAAGGGACTGCGGTGTCCTGGGGGGTGATTTCTCGCTTTCTGTCTCTCTGTCTCTCTCTGTCTTTCTGATGAGCACACACGCTCTACAGCAAAAATCTCTCTCTCTCAAAAAAAAAGCAAGTTAATAAATTATAGTTCAGAGATCAATTTCAACAGACTAAGATGAAAATAAAGAAAAATATTCAGACCCAGACTACAATCTACGCAGAAGCCACCTACGGCAGAAGTTCTGATAAGACTGCACGAGACTCACAGCTGACGTGGGCTGCACAGGACGGCCTTTGTTTGGACAGCTCTGACCGGCATGCTCTGCTGGCCAGGGGCAGGCACGGGTGTCTCCAGATCAGGCTGTTGGACCAGCACTGACAGGCAGAGAGAAAGCACTCGCCCTGGACCTCGGCAATGCTTCGGCCTAGGACAGGCTGCCAGCATGCCTGAGGGCGAGTCCGGCTGCGCAGAAGCAACAAGTACCTGACGATGTCCCACTTCCACTGCTCGCCTTCTGGGCAGAAGCTGCTCACGCCCTCCCGGTATAGGAGAGCCCGCTGCTCCGTCAGCGCCCATACCACACTGTCGCGGGCTGTGATCTGGGACAGTGGACAAGGACAGTCGACTCTGACGGCTCTGGCACAGGGGCGGTCCACACTGAGACCTGCCGGGAGACGGGCAGAGGCCCCCAAAGACACACAATCAGGACTCGCACCTCACTGTGACCTGGCTTGCTTTTATTTCTCGCACTGGTATTTCACTACGCTTTTTCGCAATGAGCGCTTGTGCTTTCATGGTTTGGTCAACATTGGATGGTGAGATTCTGCTGAAACTTAACATATACTAAAGCAGTTGTAGACATGCTTTCAAAGTCGAGGGAGTGATAAGTCACAATTACCTGGTGCCCCGAAGTGGCTGGAAGAGTCTGGGAGGAGGAAGGTGAGCACCAAGGGGAGCCAGCCTGCGCGGGCGAGCAGGGCCAGCCTCTGCCTCACGGTGCACTCAGTCAGCACTGGACCCGCAGGCACCTGGGGGATCTGGGTCCCCACGCACCCGGGTCTTTCCCTCACTCCCTGTGGCCACCCCGAAGAGCTGGCAGAATAGCTGTTGCCTACAGCACGGTATCCGGGCCTAGGCCCATGCCCTCCAATATCGCAGTCTTTGGGCTGTACTCCTTTGCACAACACCGGGTGAGCATCACCACAGGACATCCTGCTCTATAGACCTTGGGTCAACCGCAGAAACTAATCTAGGTCTGAGCGGAGCCAGGCTCCTCTGAAACCACTGCCCTGGTGGTCCTTCTGCTACAGCTGGCTAAGAGGTCACCCACTCCTCACCCCCAGACCAAAAGCAACCCTCACCACACCATGCATGATACTCAACCGTGTTGGCAGACAGGTGTGCTGTGCCTCACGAGAGCCACCTCCACTTACGGGAAGACACAGTCAATGGCAAGGGAGCCCAGGTCCAGCCTTGGGCCTCGAGGCCGACAAGGTGCCAAGCACAGCTTGAGTTCCTACACACCTGGGAGAGCACCGATGGCCCAGGGCCTGCAGTCTGATAGACCTCCCCAACCACGGTTCATCGCAGGTAACAGATAACATGGCCTCTCAGAATCAGCAATATTAAACGGTTAGAGGACTGGTCTTTACATAGATCCAAAATGACCCTCTGACAACCAAAGAAGAACTACTGCCCGGTCCTTCCCAGACACTGACAGATCACACTCCTTTGGAAGAGGCTGACAGTACGGAAACCCTGACTTTCCTCCTCGTTTGTTTTTAATAAACAAGCTGCACCGTGCCTCTTCCCACAGCTAAAGGTTTCCCTAGGGCAGTTTCCTAGGAAAGGCTGAACTGCTATTTAGAGCAGATTATTTCTCGTCGTTTTTCCCAATCCATGAGTACGTACATAGGAGCTGGGCTTTCACCTGGCTGAAAAAAACCAGAAATCCGGCCACTTAGGTGTAAAGAAGACTATTCTAACGTCACTTCTCCTCCATCTTTCCTCTTAGGAACTGATAGGCGGGAGATGTGACAGTGATTAGCACGAGGAGAGTAAGACTGTTTCTGACCCCACTAAATTCTCTTCATTCTTGGCCTAACTTTGTCCCGCACTGAATTTGTGTCACACAGTAGCACCATTCCAAATGTGTTTAGTGTAAGTCTTAGCCCTTCCCTGTGACTGCTCCAAGCATGTCATAATAGAACAGGGTGCAGGAGGAGGCAGTGGCGCCTCCAGTTACCTGTCTGCAGGTACAGGTCGCCATTGGTCCTGATGACCCAGGCCGAGTCTTCGCTCAGGGCCACGAACGTGGCCTGGGGCAGGGCTTCGTACCAGTGCCGCTTCCCCTTGATGGTAACCTTCCCGCAAGCGAAAGCTCGGTTAGACTTCTGTTCAATCTTCCAGAGAAGGGCTCCTGTGAGAATTAAACTATATCAGAATTATCTACACAGACACTTCATCCCGGGCACTGTGAGGGACAAGTGCCAAAACAAACCCCACTGCCTCTACCCAAACCAAGAAAGAGCCCGCCAGCCAGTCTGAACCCTCGGCCACACCCACTGGCTTGTGGCTCCCTTTCCGTCTGAGATGGGGATCACCTCCACCTGGCGGGCTACTCTGCCTGGGGCAGGGCATGGCAGGCACTCAGCCCGGGGAGAAGTGTTGGTGCTGTGAGGTCTGCTGAGGTAAGGACCCAAACTAACACCATGTTGCACCATCAGTGCCTGCGGAGAGGTTGGGAAAACGAACAGCTTCTGGACCAGCAAATGGAAAAGGTGCATTTGAGCAGAGTGGGCCTGCTTTCGGTCAGCAATGAGTTCTGATGACAACAGAGCAAGGAGGAAGGGAGGGAGGGAGGGGAGTGAGGAGAGCACTGCAGGTGGAGGGTCTGGCACCCGCTGGTTTGGGCCGGGGAGAGGGACCACCGGGGCTGGCCACAGACACACCCTGGCACCACGTGGCACTGCTGCTCACTGGAGACATGGGCCCTGAAGGACACCTGGTTAATCTCATAGAGACGGCAAGTCCCTGCTAAGTCCCAGCTAGAGCAGCAAGGGACCAAACAGTTTGGAAATACAAAATAATCATTATCTTCAGTTTCCAAGTAGCTAGGGACAGGAAGAGAACTCAATTCAACTGTATGATGCCCGTTAGAGGATTGATCTTTACACAGATCCAAAATGCCCTCTAACCAAGTGAGTCATTATTTCAGCCAGTCTCTGAGGAAAAGTATTTTCAAACAAGCAGTGGAAGAACGCAAGCAAAAACCTGAACAAACTACTATTTTAAGTAGTGCCAGAGACCAGGGAGGATGAAGAGAAATGTAGCCTGAAGCACAGGGGCAGGACCTGACTTCGCCTGACCTCTACTCCAGTGTGCCAGCAGTGAACCTGGCTGCTTCGGGGCAAAAGCATGTACATGCTGCTCTCTGCCTCCCCCACCACCACCCTTGCTGGACAGGAGAAAGAAGTGGCCAAAATAGCAAAAACAAACGTGGGACCAGCAGTTAGTGTAATGGCTATGTAGCTGGACTCCCATGTAGTTGACAGCGGTTTGCGTCCCGGACCCGGTGGCTTAAAACTCACACCGGGTGTGTGTGCGTGCGTGCCCAAGATCCCAAGAGGAGAATGGAGGAGAAGGGATTGCAGCGTGACCATCCCCCCTGGGGGGTGATTTCTTGCTTTCTGTCTCTCTGTCTCTGTCTGTCTGGCGAGCGCACGCGCCCTATAGCAAAAACCTCTCCAAAAAACAAAAACAAAACAAAACAAAACAAACAAGGGGACGGTTCTGTTCATACGAGAGGTGTTTCACCCTCATAGCATCTCCTTCAGGAAATGCCTGTTCTAGTTCATTCGAAATGGCCTAATAATGGCATGAACGAATCAACAGAATAACTCATTCACCCAAAGCACCTAGCTACTTCCAAAGAATTCCTAAGAGAAAGTTAAATAATTGGAAAGCATCCAACATATTCATGGGCCTTTCTCCATCAGCTCGGTTGTTTTAAAGCAACACTAGAAACAGTACATTTTAATTTTTGTAAGAAGCTAGTTGGTACATTAACATCTCTTTTAAAAGCTCTCAAAATTCAAACTATTTGTATAGCTTACAAAAATATGTTCATGTGTTACCACTGCAATTAATAAAAAAATTAAATATTCAAGCAAAACACCCATTTATTATTCGTCAAGTGAAGGGAACCCTCAAACCTCCAGGAAAAAGTAAGTGTGTAGGACGCACAGCCCCAAGCTGCTGCCAGGCAGGTCTGCTAAGATGTCTGCAGTAGCGAGCTGGGAGCTGGTGCGGTGAAGGGAGCGGGCGGCGAACCTGAAGGGGACACCGCCACCTGCTGGACAGCATCTTCAAACTTCTGCCAGCGCAGCCCAGCGCCTGGCAACGCGCTGCAGAACAGGCCGCCTTTGTAGTCCAGGCACCAGACATATTTCTCGGAGACCACCAAGCTGAGGATGCCATAGCCGGGGCCCGAGTAGCCCATCCAGCTCTCTGCAAACTAACGAGGACAAAGCCCAGTAAGTGCTGTGGCAGAGGACACTGCTGCGTTCACCCTATGGCTACCAATGGGAAAAGTGAGCTGAGCACCATGCAAGTAACTCCGCTGAGAGGACCCCTGAGAAGTGGGGCTGAGCCCTGGCCTGCAGTCTCTGCACCCCCCACCGACGGAGCAGTCTGAAATGGGAGCTGTCATCGCCGTAGAGACCCCATGAGATGCCTGGACTTCCTGGGCACGTCACACTCTTCCCCAGTGCAGCGCTCAGGGCACGGCTTGCAGGAGTGTAGGTCGCGTGTCCCTCCCCAGTCAGACCGCCCTCCACCAGTGGCGAGCTCCGATAGTGCATGTGAATCGGCCTTCATTCTTGTCCCCTACAGCTGCACTGGGGCATGCAGCACTGCCATGCTGTCCTGTTTGAACCACAGGACAAGGCACACTAGGACAAGCTGGGGACACCCTGGCTGAGACATTTGGTCTGAATTTTGTGGATGAAGATTTTGTTGCCAGGATCCCTTTAAAAATGATAGCTAAATAAAGCCTTTGTACTTCAACAATTTCCTGAAACAGTAAAGAAAATCATCATCTTTGTACAAACACACCCACATGTGAACGTCAGCCACTGAAGAGCATGGCGCCCGACCCTTCTCAGACTGACCTGCTCACCATGGCAAACCCTACCTCTCTCTTCCCCTGAACACTCAGAGAGATTTCTAGGCTCTCCAGCTATCTGGGAAGGGGCCAGGAGGGGAATGCTGGGAGGGGACGAGATTCCTCCCTCCTAAGTAAGGGCTTTCCTCATTTCTGGATAGAATCCCAAAGCCTTACCCCCAGACTCGGGCTGCCTCGCAACCACGGGCACCAGGTGACCACCCACGTGGCTTCCCAGGGCCCCACGCCTTGCCCAGCCCACTCAGCTGTGGGGGCCTGAAGAGACATCTGACTCCCACTGAGACTCTGGGGCCCACAAAGGCGGCGTCCACAGGTGGTTGCCTGCCATTTGTACTCTGGCATTCCCAGCACAGACCAGGGCCTGGCAGCCAAGGACACTCAAGGACCCAGGGATGAAAAAGTGAACACAGGAGACAGAACAACAGGCCCAGAGCTCCTGGGACTTTGTATTCAAACAGGCAAGCAGTACGTTTCACCCTGAAGCCCAAGAGCAGAAGCTGGGGAGAGAAGGCCCTGGGGCTCGCACTGCCGCCACCTGCTGTGTGACCTTGTGCGACTTAACCGTTATGCCTTGGTTTCCTTCTGGACAGTGGGGACGACAGTTTACCTCGTTTTCAGCAAAGTATGAGGAGTTAAGCTTGTACAGGGTAAATCATGGCACCTGCACCCCGAGCTGTACTCTGAGTACGCAGAGAGCCCAGTGTCCCCAGGGGAGCATGCCCGGCCAGGAGTGACGGCTGGGATCCACACCTGGTATCTGCACGGAGGAGGAAACGTGAATGTGGCCGGCTCTGAAGCCAAACATGCCTGACTACTTGCTCAGGAAAGGCAGCGCTGTCTGGAGACAGCTCTTTGACATAAAATGCACAGGAACAGTCGCTGTCCCCTCACAGCACGGGCTCGCTGGACCCACAGGAGCCTAGATGCCCCAGACCTGGCTCCCGCACAGCCTAGGGGGCTTCGGGACCACTGTTTAGAGGCTGAGCAGTCGGCAGTTCTGGAAACGGCTCTGGTTCCAGCTGCGGGCCCCCCACAGGTGTCCCTGCCCCAACGCTCAGAGGTCTCTGCAGCCTGTGGGCATCTCCCACCCCTCATTCCTTTGAAGGCCCCCGGTCAACTGATGCTAAGTGCCTGCGCTGGCCTGAGTCAGCAGCAAGATACTGCTTTTGTTGGTAAAGTGGCTGACTGAGCAGGACGTCAATGATTTTCCCCCAGAGAGAAAGAAGCCTTAAATCTGGTTCCACTGCCCAAGTCCACATACCTGGTCTGACTTGAGAAGTCCGGTGTCACCTGCCCCTGGCTGGCTCTGGTCCTGGGGGGAGCGGCTAGCTCTGAGCTCGGTCACACTCGTCTCTGAGGATGACGATGGGAGCCCATGGGCATAGATGTCCTCCTCGTCACTGGACGTCAGCACCGGGTCCCCAGAAGGCTGCTCAGGCCAAGGCCTGTGGGCGCTGGCTGCCAAGGCAGAGACCAGATCTAGCTGTCTCCTCTCACTCCCCAAGTCACATTCGGAAGTGAACGCTTCTTTGTGACCTGCGTCATCGTCACTGACAGCATGCCAGGAATCCGAGCCAGGAGCCTCCATGCCGGTGAGGGCGCCTTGCTCTTTGCGGGGCTCCTCAGCACTGCCTCCACCCTCTGTGGCCCCAGGCAGC
>NW_006160194.1:90728-117866 GCF_000334495.1 Tupaia belangeri chinensis | reverse complement strand
CAGCCACTGTTCAGCACGCAGGGCCCCGCTGAGACCACAAGGCACCAGGAGTGTCTCCAGGAGTGGGGCTTCGGAAAACGTGCTCTGGGGGTCCCCAGTCTCTGTGTCCTCCACCTCCTGTGTCTCCACAGAGCCGCCCTGCTCCCAGGAGGGTAACTGTTTGCTACTCGGCCTATCGTCCACAGGACAAGGCTCCTCTGCAGGTCCTGCGGCATCACTACCTTCCACGGCTCCCTCGGGGGGCAAAGGGACATCTGACAGCTCGCGGGGTGGCTCCAGCTCACGTGCACGCTCATGTTGGGGGACTTCAGTTCTACTACCGTTTTCTTCGTCCAGTCCATCAGGGGCTGGTTCAGACTCCTCCAGGACACTAAATGTCTCAGGATTGCCGTTTTCCTGCGAGATGCCATTCACCTCGCCACTGAGGTTGCTCTCCTGGTCAGGAGACTCTGTGCTCAGCTGATCCACACTACTGCCCAGGATACTTGAGGTCATGGATAGCAGGTCTGTGGTCAAGGACTGGGGGCTGCCACCAGGACACTCAGAGCAGGGTGTTGACTCCAGGGAACTGGGACAGGCACTCCTGCTTCTGCCTTCTGATTTAAAATAAGACCATTCAAAATAAGATATGACTATATAAATATTATAGTAAGAGACTAACTTAAAAATGAAACTTTGAGGGCCAGCAGATGGCATGGTAGTTAAGGTGCTGAACTCCCACGTGGCTGACTGTGGTTCAAGTCCCAGATCTGGTGACTCGCTTTCTCACTTTCCCTTTCTCTCTCTGGTCAAATTAAAAAATAAATTATAATAACTAATAAATAAATAAATAATTTTTTTTAAAAAATGAAAGTTTGGCAGGACCAGCAGATGGCACAGCAGTTGCATTGCTGGACTCCCACATGGCCAACCACGGTTCGGGTCCCAGACCCAGTAGCTTCAAAATCATGCCAGGCACATGTGTGTGCATGCTCAAGATCCCAGGAAGAGAACAGAGGACAAGGGACTGCAGCATGGCCACCCTCCTACGGGCTGATTTCTCACTTTTCCTCTAACTCCATCCGTCCTGCTCGCTCTGGTGACCACACACACCTTAAGGCAAAAACTATTAAAAAACGAAACTTTGGCATATGAAGAAAAATGTATTTTCAACGGAGAGTATTGATATAGTTGGTGAAGAACAAGCCTAAGTATAAATCACCTTACTGCAAAGAGGTTTTGTGTGAGTCCGTCACTGGCCTCGCTCAGAAAGGCTAACCAAGAGGAACCAGGAAGCAAAGTGAAGGTTCGGCTGGACCTCAGACCGACTTTTTAAAGCTATTTATAATGCTCAGGAATTGGGTAATATTTCACTGCAATACTGTAGCCATCTTTAGATAAAGAGGCTTCATAGGCACCAAAGAGTAGAGTTAAAAGCCTGTACTTGGTAATCTAGTCAACACTACGTGGAAATGTCCCATCCATATACCAGCATAAACCGATCTCCTCTTTCCAGGACTTTCCACCCAGGATCACAGAAACTCTGGTATAAACGATAGACTTCTATAAACCAACCTTCTTATTTAAATCTGGAAAAGTACAAGTTCCAGACTTTTTAAGTGGAGCTGTGATTACACGCATTAGTAATACATTATCTTTCGGGACCAGTAGTTGCTATAATGGCTATGTCGCTGGACTCCCACGTAGTCGACTGTGGTTTGAGTCCTGGACCCGGTGGCTTAAACTCACACTGGGTGCGTGTGCGTGCGTGCCCAAGATCCTGAGAGGAGAATGAAGAAGGGATTGCAACATGGCCATCCCCCCGGGGGGTGATTTCTCGCTTTCTGTCTCTCTGTCTCTTTCTTTCTTTCTGGAGAGCACACGTGCCCTATAGCAAAAATCTCTCAAAAAAAAAATATATATATTCATATATATTATATTATCTTTCAAATCTTACAAAGGAGTTTCCTGTAGGTGTGTGCAGATGCATCCTTTGTTAATGTGTGAAGATTATACTGCCCTGGGGAAGGGAAGCACTGACTTTCTGAAGCCCTCCTCTGCTCCTTGACGGACGGGCAAGCACTTGTTCAGCGAGAAGCGGCAGCCAGGGTGCCGAGACGCCCCCGTGAGCCACACCAGTGCGTGCTTTGCCCAGACGGTACCTGTCCTCCTCCTCCTCCTCCTCCTCTTCACTTTGATAGGCTTCACGACGAGCTCCTGGTCGAAGTCTTCCGAGCTGATGGTGCTGAATCTCTGCGTAGAGGGCTGACTGCCTTTGCCCACCTCAGGGGCTGCCTGGAGCCCGAGCAGCAGGAGCCCGGAGCCACTGTCGGTGGAGTTGAGCGAACTACTCCGACTCCTCGGCTCCCCCGCCCCGGGGGTGGGCCCGGAGCCTCGTCTCAGAAACCGAGGCCCCCGGTGGAGTCTCCACACGCTGCACATGGACTTGCTCTGCACATCCCGACGCCTCTAGGCCGTCTCTCACTGAGAAAAAAGAGTGTGCATTTACTCCTGGTTACCTAAGAGAAAGCCAGCCTGCACTTGCTGGGGTACCAGAACCCAGGCTCCAGCCGGATAAAGCACTGTACAGCAGTGGGGGCTGGCCTTGGGGCCAACGGGTAAGGGAGCTGGATCCCGTGGTCAGCCATGGTTTGGCTCCCACCCTGAGGGCTTGGAAAATCCTGACAGGATGGAGAAGTGGAAGGGGCTGTGTGGTGAGCACACCTCACTGGGAGATGCCCCCCTACCCCACGCATGCCTCTGGCAATCAAAAACAGCTACAACAATTCTGAAGTTCATAAACACCAGCAAAACAAAGAATCACACAGAAGGTTCCAAGAAACAGTTGTTCTACAGAAAGCTCATGTGACAAAATTAGTAAACTACCTCCCATCACTGCCTCTGGTAACTCAGTAAGGAGGGACTGCTATGAGTGTACAACAGCTCTCCCTCCCACTCACAGTCTTCATTAGACAGAGATGCTGCATGCAAGGTTAGCTATACTCCCTATTTAAGACTCTGCCCTAAATATGCTTTAATGTTACTCAAAGGGATTTCTTTCTTTCTTTCTTTCTTTTTTTTTTTTTTTTAAAGATTTTTGCTGTCAGGCGTGTGTGCGCACTGGAGAGAGGCAGAAACTGAGAGTAAAGTGAGAAATCACCCCGAGGGGATGGCCATGCTACAATCCCTTCTCCATTCTCCTCATGGGATTTTGGGTATGCACACACACATACCTAGGGTGATTTTCAAGTCACCGGGTCTAGGACTTGAACCACAGTCAGTTATGTGAGGGTCCAGCACCATGCCATTTTTGGTCCCACTCAAAGGGCATGTTAAAAAAACATTGCTAGCAGAATCAGCAAATGGCATAATCCTTAAGTCACTGGAATCCTATACAGTTGACGATGGTTCAAGTCCGAGACCTGGCAGCTTAAAACACGCCGGGCGTGCATGTCCAAAATCCAAGAGGAGACTGGAAGAGAAGAGATTATGGCATGGCCATCCTCCCTGGAGTTGATTTCTCACTTTGTGTCTGTCTCTGTCTCTCCAGGGAGTACATGTACCCTACAGCAAAAATTTCTCTCTAAAACAAAACAAAACAAGCTGCTAGAAGGCATGTGGACTTGCCAGAGAGAGGAAGAGAGAGAGAGAAAGAGAGAGTGAGCAAGAGAGAGAGAGCGCGCGCGTGCGAGAGAGCACGTGCAAGAGAGAGAGAGCAAGAGTGAGAGAGAACGAGAGAGAGGGAGTGAAGAGAGCGAGAGAGCAAGAGAGAGAGAGTGTGTGAGAGCGAGAGAGAACAAGAGAGAGAACGCACAAGAGAGAGAGCGAGAGAGAATGAGAGAGAGTGCACGAGAGAGAGAGTGCACAAGAGAGCGAGCGAGTGTACCCTGATGGGTGTGGTCGTGCCACAGTCCTTTCCTTCCACTTCTCCACACTATTTGAATGTTGAGTGTGCATACACACATGCCTATGTGGTCTTCAGGCCACTGGGGCCAGGATCTGAACCACGGAGTGGACACCAGAGACAGAGACAGGACTCTGCTCTGAAGCAAGTGGTTGGAGCTAACACATGTTGAGGCGGATCTATCTGGAGCTGTGCTACCTAATACAACCCACTGAAACAAAATTCAAAACTCAGTTCCTCAGCTGCTCTAGACAGCCTACCTGTGAACAGTGGCCACCCGCTCCCAGCCAGCGTAGACACTGAGTGCTCCTCGATGGCAGTGTCAGGCCTTGGTCCGTGGCTCCAAGCCTCTGCCCTCTCCACAAGTTGCACTGCCCCTTGACAGCACTGCTCAGGGTCCCTGGCTCTCAACTCGGGAGCACACGCATTTCTTACACAAACTGTCGTTCTGGAACATCGCAACATGCCCTCTATGACTTAACAGGCCAGAGGCAGTGAGGAGGGGAGGAGGGGCCCACATGGTGGTTGCTGCTGCTATCGGAAAAAAATTCACTGACAAATCCCAAATACGTGAAGCACTGTGACATGTGCAGAGTCTTTGCTCGGGTGCCAGGCAATGGAGCAGCAGAGATGCAACTGGACCCACATGGGCAGACCCTGGGTTCGCATCCTGGGACCTCTGTGTACATGCTGGGTGTGTGTGCAAGTGCCTGTGATCCGGCCTGGCTGAGGTGAGGGTGGATGGCACTGTGAGGACTCTATTGGGGGTACTTATCTCTGTCTTTCTCTCTCATGGAAGAAATAAATAGACTTAAAAAATTCTTTACCCAGTAAAGCCGGGGACTATATGAATTACAACAAAAGTCCAAAGTGCAGAGAAAAATCAATCCCACAAGGAAGAACTGTGTTAAGGGTAAGAGATGTCACAGATGACAGACTTAAACGTTCCAAAGTCTGCAAATCTTTGTCTCTGCACCATCTATCCCAGAGCGTCTCAGACAGAACATCGGGATCAGCCACATGGCTTCTTCCCCTTCCCACTCCCCGCCTCCCCACCTGCTGTGCCCATGAAAGCAGTTCCTTCAAGGGGGGAGCTTGCAAGAAAAGTAGCATAAAGGTTATTTAAGACTCACAGAAAACCCTTCACTGTCACTGTTTAATAAAACTGCAATACTCTGAATAGAAAAATAATGGTAGTTCTGTGAGCTCTGTGATTATAAACGGCAGTGACGCGCGACCAAGCACAGTACTCCTCATGACACGCAAGGTATATTTGTAACAAATACAAACCTGTTGATGCTAGGCCCTCAGGCCTGCTCGCGATCCTTATAATGTTCCTATCTCCCTTTAAGAAGAATATTTCATTTTCTGTGCAGGAAACAGACACAATGTCACCTGATCCTTCCAAACCGGCAACTGTGGCCTATCCACAAAACAAAACAAAAACATAAAACCAGAAACAATAACAGTTCAAATCATGAAAAAGATCCTAATGAGTTCAACGCTACTGCGCTCTGTTACAACTTCAAGTTGTAACTCTTCCTGTATCCATCTGAAGCAGGGGAATAGCTGAGACCCGTGGCTGGGAGCTGGGCACCTTAGCAGAACTGGATATGATGAAAGGGCACTCCGGCCACTCCGATCCGGTTGCCCCCGCCCCCGACTCCTTAGGAAAGGAAACCCATCCCCTGACAGGGTAGGAGTCTTGCCTTCTGTGGCCTGCCCATCACACCTGTCCTCGTCCATGCTTCTGGGACAAACTCCAGCCCTCCTCCTCTGTGGCTCAGACGTCACTGCCGGGATTCCTTTCCGATCCCTGTTCTCTGGGGAGTTTCTAATTCCCTCCAGCCTCCCCTCCTGGAGTTGGCAGGGCATCACCCTCAAGGCAATGCCCAGGCCTCCCCGTTTGCTCGCAGCACTTGTGACGAACCTCGGCGGGAGTCAGTGCTGACTACACCCACGGGAAAAGCAGTGTGCACTGCACCTCATGGTTGTGGGATAAATCAATGAAGGGAGGGAGGAGTCCCCTAGCATCAGCTGAAAGCAAAATAGAACCTTCTGAGCCCACATTGATGTAATGCTTTTCTGTCAGGAGTGCAAACGAGAGACTTGTTCATTGTAGGGAATAAAGAATCCAAGCTCTTTCCTAACTTTTTAATTTTTTTAAATTCACGACAGACTACATGCATGAGAGACGCACCCTCCACAGGGCTTGGTCACACCCTATACTTCCTCCTTCCTCCAGCCTGCCAGGATCCTGGGCACATAGTGTGTATCCCCCGCCCCTGGCATGTTTTTCAGGCCAAACAGGCTGGGACTGTAACTGCGGCATGTGATTCCCAACTCTGCAGCCTGGCATGCTACCAACTCCGTTGCAGAGGCTGGGCACCTTTGCCAACTGGCCCCACAATCCAATAGTTAAGTGCAGTACGTCGGAGGGTCCCACACGATGGACTGTAATTTGAATCCTAGTCCTGCTGGCTTGAAAAACATATGCTGGGTACATATGCGTGCAGACCCCAAATTCCAACCTGACGGGGAAAGAGGAAAAGGATGGTGGCATGACAACACCCCTCTGGGGGGCTTTCTCTCTCTGGTAAGCACACGCACCCTATGATGATTGAAGGGGAAAAGGTAAAATAAACAGCCTCAGTGAATAGCCAGAAATATGACATGAGCCTCGCAAAGCTGTCAGACTCTGATGGTGCCAACGATGGCTGATCCTGGACAATCCCTGCCTCCACTTCGTAGCTATAAAACACATTTAATTGTACCTATTGAGTCAAACACTAAGTAAGTGCTTGGATGGGGAGAACTAACTTACAACCACAAAGAACCTTGACGCCAATAATTACCACACACATCAAGTTCAAAAGATGCCCTGGGAAAAAAGAAACATTAAGTTCTTGGTTACTAGAGAAACAGTACAAAAATGTCTTTCAAAAAATCTCTTATATAAGAAGAGGCATAGAGCCAGCCCATGGCCTGGTGGTTAAGGCAGCAAGACAGGGCCAGCAGGTGGCGTGGTGGTTAAGGGCACTGGACTCCCACAGGGTTGCCTACGGTTAGACTCCTGGAACTGGTAGCTTCCTTTCTTTCCTCTCTCTCTCTCTCTCATTCTGTCCCTCTCTGGTCAAATTAAAATAAATATTAAATAAAATGATTCTTCAAAAAAAAATTTTTTTAAAGGCAACAAGATCTCTCACATGGTTGGCTGTGCGGTTTGAGTTCCAAACCCAATGGCTTGAAAAACATGCCAGGTACCATGTGCATGCATGCCCAAAATCCCGAAAGGAGGAGAAATAGAGGACAAGGGATTGTGGAGTGGCCATCTCCCATGGGGGTGGGGTGGGGTGGGGTGGGGCAGGTCTCCCTCTTCCTAGCAAGCACACACACACTCTGGCAATTTTTTGGGGGAGAGGTTTTTGCTATAGGGCGCATGCACTCGCCAGAAAGAGACAGACAGAAGGTGAGAAATCACCCCCTGGAGAGGATGGCCATGCTGCAATCCCTTCTCTTCCATTCTTCTCTTGGGATCTTGGGCACGTACGCGTGCACACGCGCCCAGCGTTGAGTTTAAGCCACCGGGTCCGGGACTCGAACTGTGATCAACTACATGGGAGTCCAGCGACATGGCCATTATGCTAACTGCTGGTCCATAATCTTTTTTTTTCCCAAAGAAAAGGCATCTTGGTGATCCCTAATCCAATACTCCTTCCCGCCACCCCATTTTACAGATAAAGAAACAAAGCACAGGCAGATGAGACTTCTAGTTAAAAGCAGAGCCGAGTTAGAACATTCTTCTCAAGTCAGCTTTCCACCTGCTAAGTCAGTACTCACAGGCATGGCTAGTAATAATTAAGGAAACTTCAACATGGAGCAGCGACATTTTCTGTGACACACATCACATGCAAAACCTTTCACTTTCTATGAAGGATCTGCTTAGGTTCAAGGTAGAGGATCATGATCTGAGTAGAGCCTGGCCTATCTGTGGGTAGGTGGGTGTGGGAAGGGGGAGGTTATTTAAAAAAAATTATTTATTTAATTCCATTTGCTATTATTATTATTATTTAATTTGACCAGAGAGAGAAAGGGAAAGTGAGAAAGCAAGTCACCAGGTCTGGGACTCGGACTGCAGTTGGCCATGTGGAAATCCAGCACCTTTAACTACCACACCACCTGCTGGGCCCCCCTTCTTAAGACAAGGAGAAATAGAAACTAAACAGCTTTTCTGAAAGTTTCTACTCTGCTTTTAAGGGAACCAGTTATCACCCTGATTTAGGCAGACATTATTTCGATTTAACAATATTGGGCAATTGCCTATGATATGCCATTAAGTATAGAAAAACGAAAAAAAAAAAAAAGGTGAAATAATACAGGTCTATTTGGGTAGGAAAAAAAAAAGTGTTAGGGACCAGCAAATGGCATAATGGTTATATCTCTGGATTACTACATACTTGACTACAGTTTGAGTTCTGGACCCAGTGGCTTAAACTCACGCTGGGCGCGTGTGTGTGCTTGGCCAAAAATCCCTAGAGGAGAATGGAGGAGAAGGGATTGTGGCATGACCATCCCCCCTGGGGGGTGATTTCTAGCTTTCTGTCTCTCTCTATCTCTCTGGTGAGCGTACACGCCCAATAGCAAAAATCTCTTTACAAAAAAGAGAGAAAAAGAAAAAGCAAGGGTGAAAAAACAGGGCTCCTAGAAAGCAAGGTGAGGGAGAGACCCCCTCAGAATGGCCTTGTCCTGAGGGCCTCTGGACCGTCAATCCCTGAGTTAACATTTCTGTGGTTTTTCTCTGAATGTGCTCATAGCCATCTGATAGTTGAGAAAAACAAACAAACAAACAAACAAAAAACCCTCCCAAAAAACCACTACCCAAATAGATTAGAAAGAACAAATTTAATTGTATGCCTAAGTACAAAAACACACCCATTTCTAGCAAAGGACAGGACTATGAAGGTCAAAACCAAATTATTTTGTCAATAATTACCAAGTTTTCATTTCCTTGACTGGCCCAAAGGGAACAACAACAAAAAAGCACCAAGAACAAGACTACTTAATTTTTATTTTTTGCTAAAGGGCATTTGCCTGAGCATGGACAGAGAGTAAGTGAGAAAGTGCCCCTGGGGGTGGCCACGCTGCCATCCCTCCTCCTCCACTCTCCTCTCGGGATGTTGGGCATGCACGCACACGTGTCCTGAGTGCTTTCCAGGCTTCCAGATCTGGGAGTCAAACTATGTATTTAGCTAGGAGAGATGAAGTCACCTTAGCCACCCCACCACCAGCTGGCCCCTCAACACCGCTTTTACTGTGCTGAGAGCCCTGAAGCAAAAGAATCCTTGTAAACACTCCCTTGCCTTTAGATACCAAAGACGTCTGAAGTGCAGTCCCCTCACTTACCTGACTGACGGTGTCCAGAAGGTAGATACTATATTCATTCCAACTCAGCACCCAGCCTTCTTGAAAGAAACATGAGACAAGCCCCAGGTGTTTCTCCGGTAAGCTGCAACTCTGGCTGTTAGAGGGCTCCACACGTGGGTACAGTTCAAATCCTCTCGGGATGTTGGGCATGCACGCACACGTGTCCTGAGTGCTTTCCAGGCTTCCAGATCTGGGAGTCAAACTATGTATTTAGCTAGGAGAGATGAAGTCACCTTAGCCACCCCACCACCAGCTGGCCCCTCAACACCGCTTTTACTGTGCTGAGAGCCCTGAAGCAAAAGAATCCTTGTAAACACTCCCTTGCCTTTAGATACCAAAGACGTCTGAAGTGCAGTCCCCTCACTTACCTGACTGACGGTGTCCAGAAGGTAGATACTATATTCATTCCAACTCAGCACCCAGCCTTCTTGAAAGAAACATGAGACAAGCCCCAGGTGTTTCTCCGGTAAGCTGCAACTCTGGCTGTTAGAGGGCTCCACACGTGGGTACAGTTCAAAGGGCTTAACACCCCCAGCAAACACGTCTTTGAGGATGAATGTGGCTTGGACGGTCCCACGGGCATCAGCCTTCCACAGCCGAAGCCCAGGCCGTGATGCATACAAGGTTAGGTCGCTTTGCTTACAGAGTCCTGGTACAAAACAAGCACCGAATTTCCCAGAACTAAAATCAGAAGAAAAAAATACAGAAAAAACAAGGTACAGTGACTTAAAGTGATAGTTATCAACTCCTGACACCATCTACAAGCATTTTTTGGCTAAGCCTAAATAATCGACTCCCGGCCCTCCCCACTACTGTTCTGGTAAGTAGAGTACTGTCATCCCACGAAGGCCCCACGGGCACACACTGGGTCACTGATGCACCAAGTACCCACCGTGCTCAAGCTGCCTCAGGCAACTCATCTCCACTGTCCTACGCAGGCCTCATGACCACCCCGTAAGGTGAATATGACAACTCCTATTTTAAAGAAGAGAAAACTGAGGCAGGAGACAAAATCAGGCCTGGACATCAATTCCCTGCCCTGAAATTCTGTTCCTTCTAGTGTCTGACTGCCGTGCTCCGACATCCTAAATGAGTGAGTTTTCTGTCCAGAGCTACAGCGACCCTTCTAGAATACTGCTCTTCCAGAATTTCTCTAATCCATCAGAGGTGCCAACTTCCCTTCCCATCCCCCTTCCAGTTTTCCTTTTTAAGTTATTAAATATGTGACACAAACGAAAGGACATACAAAGACTAACGATGAATGTTCACCCAGGAACCCACCTCCCAACTCAGGAGCTCGACTATCAGCCACACTACCGATGTCTTAACACTCCTGCCCCTTGGGGATGCAGCCTCCAGGCGTTTCCTGTCTGTTTCCTTGCGTTCTAGAGTTGTTCATGAAATTTAATTGCCTATCTATATAGCCCTATATGTTACACAATTTAGTATTTCTTTATTATAAAACAATAGTATGTTATTTGTATACTTTTGCAATTTGCATTTTTTCACTTAACACTGTGTTTTTAAAATTTACTCTTGGGGGACCAGCAGTTGGTGTAATGGTTATGTTGCTGGACTACCATGTAGTTGACCATGGTTCAAGTCTCAGACCCATGGCTTAAACTCATACCGGGCGCATGTGTGTGTGTATGCCTAAGATCCAAAGAGGAGAATGGAGGAGAAGGGACTGTGGCATGGCCATCTCCCTCGGGGGTCTCTGTCTGTCTCTCTTTCTGTCTTTCTGGAGAGCACTTGTGCCCTATAGCAAAAATCTCTCCAAATAATAACAACAACAATAATGTACTCTTGGGGCCAGCAGGTGGCATGATGATTGAGGCGCTGGACTCCTACATGGCCAACGGTGGTTTGAGTCCTAGACTTGGTGGCTTGGTTTCTAATTTTCCCTCCCTCTCTCGGGTGAGTGTATGTGCCCTATAGCAAATTAAATAATAATAATAATAAATAAAATTAAATAATTCTTTTTTTTTTTGAGCGGTTTTGGCTATAGGGTGCATGTGCTCGCCAGAAAGGCAGAGAGACAGAGAAATCATCCCCCAGGGGGGATGGCCATGCCACAATCCCTTCTCCTCATTCTCCTCTCAGGATCTTGGGCATGCATGCACACACGCCTGGCATGAGTTTAAGCCACTAGGTCCAGGACTCCGCGGTTGACTACATGGGAGTCCAGCGACATAGCCATTACACCAACTGCTGGTCCCAAATTAAATAATTCTTTAAAAAAATCATTTTATTCTTATTGGGCTGCCTCTTAGGCCTAATGATTAAGGAACATGGCTCCCACATGGCTGACCTTGTGGTTGAAATCTTGGATCCAGCAGCTTGAGAAACACATGGGGTGCAGGTGCATACATGTCCCAAATCCTGATGGGACAGAAAAAATGGAGAAGGGACTATGGTGTGATCATGCCCCACTGGAGGGTGCTTCTCTCTCTCTGGAGAGTACATACACCCTCCAGCAAAGGAAATAAATAAATAAATAAATCTACCCATGTTGATTAAAAAAAAAAAAGGAAACTATAGCAGGCCAGCAGGTGGTGTGGAGGTTAAAGCACTGGATCCCACATGGCCAACCACTCGGTGTGAGTCCCAGGCACAGCTGCTCATTGAAAATCATGCCAGGTGCATGTCCCAAAATCCCGAGGCGCTAGAAGAGAATGGATTGTGGCAAGGTTGACCCCCAGGGATGAGTTTTCACCCTCTCTCTCTCTGCTAGTGCACACACCCTATGACCCCCCATCCCCACCCCACCCAAAACCAAAACTGTATTGCTCACTCATCTTCACGACTACGCAGTATTCCTCAATGTCTTCATTTGCTCCTTGTTGACGGGTATTTAAATGACCACTTCCTCCCTATTTTGAACCGGCTTGCTCTGAGTGGTTTTGTACACAGCTCCGTGCAGGTGAAGAGTTTGTCTAGCTTATTTCAGAAGTGGGAATGTGGGCTGTTGGTAACTGCTGGGTTGTTAGGAGCATGTTTAAGTTTAGATGATTTGGGACGTTTTTCCAAGTGAGTCCATCCACCTCCTTTCCCACCAGCAAACTAAGTTCTCACTGTTTCACACCTCGCGCACTCTTAGAGTTCAAGTTCAGAGTTTCAGTTAATCTAAGGCTTGCTGATTCTTTCTTCAAATATATCTCATATTCTGACTAACAGAAAGAGTTGTGGCTTTAGAGCACGACCCGGGCTCAATGCCAGCTCTGACACTTAGTAGCCATGCAGTGAGGGCATTTGCTAACCTTCCGGGACCTCAGTTTCCTAACCTGTAACCTAGGCATAAGGCTAAAGTGAGGGCTGAATGAGGTCGTCTATGCAAAACACAAAGAGCAGGGCTTGTGCCACTAAGTCCCTCAACTGCTACCTGCCGGAATGCTGCTGCGGGAGCTGCTCCCATTTCACCAGGACCGCTCATCTCGGGTGCCAGGCTGGTTTCCACTCTCCTCTCCTGCCAGCATAGGGCAGCACACACGATCCCAGAGGCCGGCCCTTGGGGCCATCCCAGGCAGTCTCACAGATGGTTACGTGGGGGTCTCTGCCCATTAGTATCTCAGGAGGTTCCCCTGGTCCCTGAGTAGCCAAATCCCCATGGACAGAGTCCAACAAGAATGTTATATTAACTTCAGCTTTGAAACAAAGATCGTTATCCTAACCCCGAATGTTCTGTCTTCCATGGACAACTCTATAATAGGCATCGTGTCTGACCACTGCCTTTGGTAGTACTGTTCTTGAGAGGTTCTTTTTCGTTTTTGTTTTTGAGAGGTTTTTGCTATAGGTCACGTGCAGTCGCCAGAAAGTCAGAGAAAGACAAAGAGACAGAAAGCGAGAAATCACCCCTCGGGGGGATGGCCAAAGCTACAATCCCTTCTCCTCCATTCTCCTCTCCGGATCTTGGGCACGCACGCACATGCACCCAGCCAGCATGAGTTTAAGCCACCAGGTCCAGAACTCGAACCGCAGTTGACTAATGGGAGCCCAGCGACTTAGCCATTACACCAACTGCCGGTCCCCGGGAGAGGTTCTTAAAATAGAACTTCCAAAGGAATTCTAGCAAGGCAGCCCATAACCTCTCCCTTCTGCCTTTCCTGTCAAATCAATTTCTAGTTGGTGATCCATTTTTTAATTTGTTTTCTTTATCCTGGAATGGCACAAGGCACTGAGGAAAATCAATGTTGCACAAAGACTGGACCACACAGACAGACCAGGAAGCGGGTCACAGAAATTGCTTAGGTCTCCACGTAAGTGGTGAGAAAGCCAGGTTTTAAGAGTCTGTTGGATGTACGACCGATGTGAGAGACGATCAGTTTTTAAATCTTGCACTAAGCTCTATCTTCCTTCCAAAGACACAAAGCAGCAAGACACTGACAGAGCACCAGCACAGAAGGCCAGGCAGGAGTGGGATGCTGGCAGAGGGAAAGACAGAACCAAGTTACACAGCACCACTAAGCCCAAGCTACTCATTCCTATGAGTTTCTAGGGACCAACGGGGAGATTTTTGTTATAAGAAGACCAGATTGTTGGCGGAATTCAAAAGGTATTCAGCATAAAAAATAGAAGCTGGAGGGGCGGTACAAGGCGGCCTTTCCTTATAGAAACAGAGCACTCTTCTACTGTGCTGCTGCAACGCCTAGACACAGCATAACAGATGGTGAGTCTGACCTCACCCAACCCGATGCCTGTCACCGATGGCACTGCCAGCTTCAGCGGCCCAGCAATGCCTGCCAAGCTGTCACCATGCTGCAAAGTTAGTCTGTTCTCTACTCTGCACAGGGCCGACCTCAACCCTCTCCACACTCCTAGACCCACCTGCCACCCTGCGCCTGTCCTCTGAGGGCAGCAGCGCCCCTTATCTGGGAGACTCGGATGGGAGCTCCTGCGACTCCCACCGGCCATGCTATAACCTGCCGTGATGCGTCCTCGGCCATCCCCACATCTTGCTCCTTGTTCTCCTCTTTGTCAGGGTGAGGCAGCATCAGTAGAGCACTCTACCCACCCACTTCTCTCCCCATCCACGCAAACTGGCTGCAGAGTTCTACAAGTCTGTTTTCTGGTCTGAGCTGGGGACTAGGATGTGCAAGTCACCCATGGGTGCAGCTGCCTTTTCCATACACCTGGTATGATGAGTAGATTTGAGCCTAGCCCCTCTCTTTGCAGTCCTTCTTCCAGGTAGCTGGTCAGAGAGGGTCACTCTGAATCTGCAACCCTCCTTTCCTTGGCCAATCCTACTTCTCTGTAGGCCCCACGCCTTCAGGAGTCTTCCTCGATCACGAGGCTGGTAAGAAGCTGGTAGACTCACACAGATCCCAACTATTGCTCCATGGCAGTTCACACGACTGCTAACAAATGATCTGTCCACACTGCAGTTTCCATGAAGGCAGGCTCACATCTGCCTCATTTCCTGGTCATCTTTGAGCATGTCACAGTATGCAGAGGCATTCAGCAGGCAGTGAACAGGGTGTGGTCGTGGGTCCCTGAGGTGCTTCCCCATCCTGGCACGCTGCAAGGCAGTGGCTTGCAGGTCCCTGCAGCTCCCCAAGAAGAGGAGCCCACTCGCCCTGTCTGACTAAAAGGAAGAGCCCTGTGCAGGCATGGGACCCCCAGGAGCACTGTGGTGATCTGGGAAAGCTGAAAGCACCTCCTTGAACAGGGCCCAACATTAGCCAAATGGGAATACCTGTGAGGCTTACCTTTTCCTTGGTTGTGTTCCAATCTGCTTTACGAACTTCTCTTCAGTGTAAAACAGCAGACTTCTTTGCAAAGTAGAGACAAGCAGCACTTTCTGGCTGTAATCCAGCTGCACAATGGAAGATGGTTCTTCTAACACCAAGTGTGAGTTACAGACACCCTGACAGAGCCGCAAATAAACCGAGCATCAATGCTGAGTTCAAGCAACCGGACCTCCCTAAGACTGGCAAGCGGCCTTGCTGCTGGCTCTACTAGGTCCTTCTATCCCTTACGATGTATGCTTTAATTCTGCCCAGACTCAGTGTCAATCTGCCACAGAGAAGTTACTGGTGAAAACCCTTACTAATGAGAGAGCACGATGCTAACATCTAGCTTGGATTATGTAAAGCTAGACAAAAAATATGTTAAAAATCCTTGTCATTTCTTTTAAAATGTTATCAGTAGGAGCCAGCAGATGGCATAGCGGTTGCATTGCTAGACTCCCACATGGCCAACTGCAGTTCAAGTCCTGGACCCGGTGGCTTGAAATTCATGTCAGGGGACCGGCAAGTGGTGTGGTGGTTAAAGGTGCTGGACTCCCACATGCCTGACCACAGTTCAAGTCTTGGACCTGGTGGCTTGCTTTTTTACTTTCCCTCTCTCTCCGTCTGTCTCTGATCATACTGGAAAATATAATAACAATGATAATAAATAAAGTTAAAGAAATTCTTTAAAAAAAAAAAAAAAAAGAAATTCATGTCAGGTGCATGTGCGTGCATGCCTAAGATCCTGGGAGGAGATGGGATTACAGCATGGCCATCCCCCTTGGGGGGGGTGATTTCTCACTTTTCCTTTCACCATCTTGTCTCTCTCTCTCTCTCTCCAGTGAGTGCACATGCCCTAAGAGAAAGACTTTTACAGAAAAAAAAAGTTCTCAGTTCAAAGAAGAATATCTAACAAAGAGCTAAACAGAGCAGAGCTGATCCTGTAACCTAGTAGTTAAGGAAGCCAGATCCCACACATTTGACTGCTGTTCAAATCCCAATCCTAGAAGCTTGAAAACATACCAGCTGTGTGTGTGTGTTTATGTGTATGCGTACCCCAAATCCTAAGGAGAAGACACGGAGAAAGGATGGTGGCATGACCACACCCACTGTGGTGTGCTTAGTCTCTGACAAGTACACATGTCATCTGACAATTAAAAAAAAAAAAGAGAAACTGAAATATGTCATAGCATGTACATGTATCCTATTATGGAACACGATGGCATGAAACTTTCTATAAAATTATTCTGGTAATAATCAGCTCTCTTAAGTTTACGCTTTCTTCCCACAAAGATGTCTAAGCAATTTTGAGGACATTATATCCTTGCCAACTGAAAAGGTCATAAAAAATAAGAGGATAGAAAGAAATTAAAACAATGTTAAATGTATAAGATGGTATTAATATGAATAGTATTAAATATAAATGTTCTCTATCAAAACACGAAGTAAAATTCTAGAAGGCATTTTATTTTTTATTTTATTTTATTTTTTGGAGAGGTTTATGCAATAGGGCGTGAAGAAGGCATTTTATTGCTAACACAAATTATATTTCATGATGTTGAAAATCTGCTTCTAGGAGCCAGCCCTGTAGTACAGTGGTTAAGTTCTATGTGTTAGAAACCAGATCTCAACGTGGCTGACCGTGGCTCAAGTCCCGGCCTGGTGGCCTTAATAACATGTTGGGTGGGAGTGCAAGCACATCCAAAGTCTTGGTCGGAAGAAGAGACGGAAGGGAGGGATTTAACTGACCACACCCAGCCGGGAGGTGATTTTTCTCTCTCCTCTCTTTCTGCAATGAGGATATGTACCCTCTGGTAATTAAAAAAACAAAAACAAAAAACCCTGCTTCTAGACAGACTCGTTGTAGAGGCACAGCAGCAATGTAGCATTCCACAATGCTACACCATGTGGGGAGGCTCAGTTGGCATCCTGAGAGCTCTCTGTACACGCTGGATGCACACACACTCATGATCCCAGCTCACTGGGGTGAGATGTGGCATAAAGAACCTGTTGGGAGTGTCTGTCTCTCTCTTTTGGAAGAAATAAATAAACTTTTAAAAAAAGTCTGTCTAGGGACCAGCAGTTAGCGTAATGGCTATGTCACTGAACTCCCAAGTAGTCGACTGCGGTTCGAGTCCTGGACCCGGTGGCTTAAACTCATATCGGGTGCATGTGCGTGCGTGCTCAAGATCCCGAGAGGAGAATGGAGGAGAAGGGATTGCGGCATGACCATCCCCCCTGGGGGGGTGATTTCTTGCTTTCTGTCTCTCTGTCTCTGTCTTTCTGGTGAGTGCACATGCCCTATAGCAAAAACCTCTCAAAAAAAAAAAAAAAAAAAATCTGCCTACAAGTCATTCTCTTCCTGAAACAGTTTCATCCATTGTCCAAAAGATATTACTTCAACATTATAGACCTTTTATGGGGGAATGAGGGCTCAGTAATCAGATTTATTGGTAAAATTTATATGTAATAAAATTCACTTTTTAAAAACATTTATTTAATTTTTTTATTATTATTCAATTTGACTAGAGAGAAACAGAGAGAGAGAGAGAGGAAGCAAGCTGCCAGTCCAGACTGAACCATGGTTGGACAGGTGAGAGTTCAGCACTTTAACCACCATGCCACCTACTAGTCCCAAAAGTCACCTTCTTAAAAAAAATTATTTAATTTTATTATTATTATTTATATTTGCTATATGGCACGTGTGCTTACCAGAGAGAAAGAGAAAGCGAGAGGGAGTGAGAAAGCAAGCTACCAGGCCTGAGACTCGAACCACAGTCAGCCATGTGGGAGGTTACTACCTTACTACCACGCCACCTGCTGGCCCAAAAATTCACCCTTTTTTTTATTGCCAGAGACATGTGCACTTGCCAAAGAGAAAGAGAGGAAGCACCTTCAGACAAGGCATGGTCTACACTGCAGTCTTTTCCTCCACGTTTCCATCCTGTCAGGATTAAGGGCAGGCACAAGCACAGCACACACATAGCATGTTTTCCAAGCCACCACGGTTAGATCTGAACCAAGGTCAGGCTGGCCTCCAACTTGTGATTGCTCTGTCTCAGCCTCCAAAGCTATTGGGATTATAGATGTATACCGCCGTGACCAGTATGGGGTCCTTTTCTAAGTAATGTGGTCCTGAAACCAAAAAGTTTCAGAACTATTGCTAGAGAATATTTGTAATGGACGAGTCAGTCTTGGATCACAGGATTCAGTCATTCAGCTGATAGCTGCTCAATTCCTACGACAACTAAGAATGAAGGCTACAAAGGACCGAAAGGAAGGACTGGGCCACGCAGGAGTGCAGTCTAGCTGAGCAAAGCACAGGCCACACCAGCCACACATGCAGTAGAGACGGTGCAGGCTTTGGGGCAGAGCCTCAGCGTGAACACGAGCCCTGCTGGGTTCGAGCTTGTGTCCCTGGACTAGCTTCTGAGTCTCTCAGAGCCACATCCTTCATCATTTGCTTTAGGATGATGACACACGGCTCCAAGCACTGTGATGAGGAGTAAATAAAATATCAAGCACAAGGAGGGAGCTGAGCACCGGCTGCTGTCGAACTTGCCCCCGGCACTTCCTCTCCCGTGAGGTCACCTCGTACAGCAAGGTCTGGCTGGTGTGAGTTCTCTGTCGACCATATGGCTGACCTCTGCCCACAGGAAAGGCTAGGAAATGCTGGCATGTCTCCTATGAACCTTCTGGACAATTAGGAATGGTAAAAGCTTCTCTCCTAAGTAGCAGCAACTCACAACAGTAGGATGAAAAAGGTGAATGTTCTAGTAGGTCAGCCTTTAGTCACAGAAGTGGGAGCTTATAAAACATTAGAGAAGTCCATGAAAGAAAATGTTACAAATAACACTGAGATGATAAAGGGGTGACGATAAAGAATACAAGCTGATTAACTAAAAATGTAACTATGAAAATAATTTTTTCAAATACATGAAGGCAAGAGCCAACAACATGTCTGAAAATAATTTTACCTGGTCTAGATCCAGAGAAGAATAGACAATTTTCCCTTTGTCATCTCCAGAGAACAATTTCATTCCATTGGGGCTCCAAGCCAGAGCTGTAATGCTATTTTTGTGAATACCAGTGACATCAAATCTCCGAAGCTACGAGAAAACGATAAAAATACATACAAGGAAAAGGAAAGGGTGAGCACCATGAGCTGGGGCTACGGGGCCAAGGTAATCCACCATCGCTTCTACTTAAGGAGGGGCCGTCTTTCCCAGCCTCGCTTCCCACGCAGAACCATGCACAGGCTTCCATCTGTCTACTGTCCTTCCAAACCCACAGAGGACAAACTCTACAGAGGAGGGCAAGCAAAATGAAATTACCCACATGTGCTCTATGCCAAGGGGCCGACTAGGAACAAAAATGGTACCCGATTATAAACAACATCATGTTAAGCTTTATTGAGCAGACATTTTTTAGGCAGATGAAGATCTCTCATTTTAAAATCCTTGAGGAATTTGTCAAAAAGTTAAAAAATGCTAAAATGATGCCTACTTACCTGTTTATTTCTCCCTGGCAATGAGGACACAAGTTGAAAAACTGCAACCCTCCCAGAGGCTGTGCCTGCTGCCACGAGGTCATCAAAACAGCTCAGCAACTTCACCACAGTGATAGCCTCCATCTTCCCCTAGATGGAAACAGTCAAGCAAATGAGTGTAACCAGACAGCCACTTCAAACGCAGACAATGAAGATACTGTCAACGAATTCCTGACTAGAAATGTATACAAGACCAATTAATAACTACATTTGTTAAAACAAAACAAAAACCCTCCTTTGCTTTTCTAGGGTTCTCTCTACCCCCATTTTCCTATTATGTTAAAATATATATTCCATAAAATTTTCCTCTTAACGTTTTTTTTTTTTTTTGGAGAGGTTTTTGCTATAGGGCATGTGTGCTCGCCAGACAGACAGAGACAGACAGAAAGACAGAAAGTAAGAAATCACCCCTCGGAGGGAGGGCCACGCCACGATCCCTTCTCCTCCTTTCTACTCTCGGGATCTTGGGCACACACACACACACACACACACACACACACACGCACCTGGCGTGAGTTTCAGCCACCAGGACCAGGACTCGAACTGCGGTCGACTACATGGGAGTTCAGCAACATAGCCATTACGCTAACTGCTAGTCCCAAACTTTTTTTTTTTTTTAAAAAAGAGGTTTTTGCCATAGGGCACATATACTCACTGGAGAGAAAGAGAGACAGAGACAGTGAGAAGGAAAGTGAGAAATCACCCTGGTGGGGAAGACGGCCACATGGCAATCCCTTCTCTTCCTGGAATCTTGGGCATGTTCGCACAAGTGCCCAGTTGAGTGTCAAGCCACTGGATCTGGGACATGAACCACAGTCAGTCATATGGAAGTCTAGCAACATAACCACTATGCCATCTGCTGGCCCCCCTCTTAACCATTTTTAAGTACACATTTCAGTAATATTCAATATTTTCATAATGGCGAATAACCACCATTCATCTCCGGGATACACTTAATCTTATATACCCGAAGCTATACCTGGTAAACTAACTTTTCACTCTCCTGTTCCCCCAGCCCCTAAGGACTACCACTCCACAATCTCCATGATTTTGATCATTCTAAGTACCTCATGGGTGGAACTATACAGCGTTTCTCTTTTTCTCCAGCTGGCTTATTTCATTTAACACAACACCCTTACAGTCCATCCTGGTTGTAGCATACATCACATTTTTCTTCATTTTGTTGGCTGAGTAAAACTCCCTTGTACATCTCACTTTGCTTATCTATCCATCCACCAATGGACACCTAGGTGGCTTCCCCAATTTAGCCAAAGTGAACAAGGCTGCTATGAACACAGATGTACTGTCTCTTTAAGACTCTGCTTTTGATTCTTTTAAAAAATTGATTTATAGTCATTCACTGTACATCAATACAGTATATAAAATGAGATTTTCCATCCAATATACATTGTGTATTGACTCAATCAAGGTTATAACCATACGTGTTATCATCAAAAAATAATTTTCTATTTCTTGTTTCTTATATATTTTGCTTCCCCCCTTGATTCCCTCTCTCTCACCCTTTGCCAATTCCCCCTCTTCTCCCACACTGTTTCTGGTATGTATAGTTGTTTTCCATGCCTTTTTTTTTTTTTTCCACATTTCATTGTTTCACTAAAAATCTTAATTAATTTAAAGACTTTCAATAGCAAGCACAGCTGATATATACATATTTATGAATGCATGTCTGACTTTAGGAGTAAATCTCAGTGACTAAAGTGAACATACTATAAAGCAGCACCTCGCTAAGGCTATATAGCTTACTGCACTCATTAAATAGGTATTAATAGGTATTTTAATGCATTTTTTAATTTAAAAAAAGTTTTAGTTTTAATAGATTAAAATCAAAAGAAAAATTTGCTTAAAACTTAAAGCCAGGAAAAAAGGTTAGGATTCAGCTCAAATAGTAGGTAAATGAACCTATCAGCAGTTCAAGAGAAGACAAAAAATCCTTAAATATGGAAATCAAAATATGGAAATGGAAGTCTAAAGTAAGGAAAAAAATATTTCACTAGTTCAGACTCACATAATTAATCCCTCTTCTATTGAACTTGCAGTGTTACTGTGGTCTGATGTTTCCATTTAAACTCTGCAAGTTAACATTCAACTCTGAGCTTGTCCCTACCATTAGGCTGGCCATTGTTTTGGTTGTTTCTTGTACTCTTATTTCTGTGTGTGCAACTTTAGTTTTCCTGGTATAGCACTCCCTTCAGCACTTCTTGAGAGGTGGTCTGATAATGGTAAATTCTTTCAGGTTTTGTTTATCTGAGTATGTTTTTGTCTTTTTTTCCCATATGAAAGATAATCTTGCTGGGTACAGTACTCTCAGTTGAAATTGTTTTTCACTTAACACTTTGAATATATTTTCCCACTCTTAGCTTGCTTGTATTATTTCTGATGAGAGGTCTGATGTTAGTCTTATGGGATTATCCTTTGAAAGTAATTTGACATTCTTCTCTTGCCAATTTTAGTATATTGTCTCTGTGGTTTTGGTCAATCTGGCTATGATGAGCCTTGGAGAAGATCTTCAGTTGATGCTATGTGGAGTCCTTTCTATTTCTTACGTCTGGATATTTGAGTGCCTCTCTAGGTTTGAAGAATTTTTTTCCCAGGATTTCATGGAATAGATTATCAATGACCTTAGTTTATTCACCTTCTGGAATACCAATAATCCAAATGTTTGGGTGTTTAATAGTATACAGTATTACTTGCATGTTATTCTCATTTTTGGGGTTATTTTCTCAGTCTTTTTGGTGAATTTTTCTAGGTCAGAGGTTCTATCTTCTACATCTGAGATTCAATCTTCTGCATGATCTAGTCTGCTTTTGATATTTCGACAGAAGTATTGATTTCCTTCCTGTATTACAGCCTTCATCACTAACAATTCTGTTTGATTCTGTTTTATGGTGTGTATCTCCTCTTTCAGACCGTGCAAGGACTCCCTCACCTCCTGGAACTTGGGGTCTCTTTTCTCCTGTATTTCCTGCAGTTCATCATCTCTATTCTCTTGCATCTCTGTTAGCTTTGTCACTATGAATATTTTAAATTCTTTACCTGACATTTCCATGAGTTCCCTTATATTCTTTGTGGAGGAAAAGGAGCTATTCTTTTCCATGAGAGGAGAAATATTTTCTTGGTTTCTCAAATTTCTTATGCCTCTATGGTGGTTTCTGGTCATCTGATGGCTCATTCATTTTTTCCCATTTTTTGGAGTTAAATCTAAGCAATCAGAAGAATGCAGAGAGAGGTGACCTGCAGTCTGTAAACAGTATCGTTTTTCTCCCTTTGCACAGCTGAGTCAATGAAAATTGAGGACTGGGGCCAGCAGGTGGCGTGGTGGTTAAGGCGCTGGACACTCCCACAATAGCTGATCATGGTTCGAGTCCTGGACCTCGTAGCTTGCTTTCTCACCTGTCCCCCACCCCCATCTCTTTCTCTGGTCAAATTAAAAATAAATGAGGGGTTTTGTGGAAGAAGCAGACGCAGGTGGCACAGAGCTCCAGCAGCCCTCTCTGCTCCTGACTCACTGCTGTTCGCTCTTACCAAGGAACAACTGGGTCAGGAAGCCACACCGCAGCCATGGCTTTTAAAGATACTGGAAAAACATCCGTGGAGCCAGAGGTGGCCATTCACCGAAGTAGAATTACTTTAACCAGTCATAATGTAAAGTCCCTGGAGAAAGTGTGTGCTGACTCAATCAGAGGTGCAAAGGAAAAGAATCTCAAGGTGAAAGGACCAGTTCAGATGCCTACCAAGACTTTGAGAATCACTATAAGAAAAACACCTTGTGGTGAAGGTTCTAAGACTTGGGATAGTTTTGGGATGAGAATCCACAAGTGACTCATAGATTTGCACAGTCCTCCTGAGATTGTTAAATAGATTACTTCCATCAGTATCGAACCAGGAGTTGAGGTTGAAGTCACCATTACAGACGCCTAAATCAACTATTTCAATAAACTGATTATCATCTGTTAAAAAATAAAATAAAAAAATAAGTGAGGGACCAGCGGTTGGCGTAATGGCTATATCGCTGGACTCCCATGTAGTTGACTGTGGTTTGAGTCCTGGACCCGCTGGCTTAAACTCACACTGGGCATGTGTGCATGCATGCCCAAGATCCCAAGAGGAAAATGGAGAAGGGATTGTGGTGTGGCCATTCCACATTGTGGTGTGAGGGTGATTTCTCACCTTCTGTCTCTCTGTCTCTGTCTGTCTTCCTGGTGAGCGCACGGGCCCTATAGCAAAAACCTGTCAAAAAAAAAAAAAAAAATGGGACATGAACCACAGTCAGTCATATGGAAGTCTAGCAACATAACCACTATGCCATCTGCTGGCCCCCCTCTTAACCATTTTTAAGTACACATTTCAGTAATATTCAATATTTTCATAATGGCGAATAACCACCATTCATCTCCGGGATACACTTAATCTTATATACCCGAAGCTATACCTGGTAAACTAACTTTTCACTCTCCTGTTCCCCCAGCCCCTAAGGACTACCACTCCACAATCTCCATGATTTTGATCATTCTAAGTACCTCATGGGTGGAACTATACAGCGTTTCTCTTTTTCTCCAGCTGGCTTATTTCATTTAACACAACACCCTTACAGTCCATCCTGGTTGTAGCATACATCACATTTTTCTTCATTTTGTTGGCTGAGTAAAACTCCCTTGTACATCTCACTTTGCTTATCTATCCATCCACCAATGGACACCTAGGTGGCTTCCCCAATTTAGCCAAAGTGAACAAGGCTGCTATGAACACAGATGTACTGTCTCTTTAAGACTCTGCTTTTGATTCTTTTAAAAAATTGATTTATAGTCATTCACTGTACATCAATACAGTATATAAAATGAGATTTTCCATCCAATATACATTGTGTATTGACTCAATCAAGGTTATAACCATACGTGTTATCATCAAAAAATAATTTTCTATTTCTTGTTTCTTATATATTTTGCTTCCCCCCTTGATTCCCTCTCTCTCACCCTTTGCCAATTCCCCCTCTTCTCCCACACTGTTTCTGGTATGTATAGTTGTTTTCCATGCCTTTTTTTTTTTTTTCCACATTTCATTGTTTCACTAAAAATCTTAATTAATTTAAAGACTTTCAATAGCAAGCACAGCTGATATATACATATTTATGAATGCATGTCTGACTTTAGGAGTAAATCTCAGTGACTAAAGTGAACATACTATAAAGCAGCACCTCGCTAAGGCTATATAGCTTACTGCACTCATTAAATAGGTATTAATAGGTATTTTAATGCATTTTTTAATTTAAAAAAAGTTTTAGTTTTAATAGATTAAAATCAAAAGAAAAATTTGCTTAAAACTTAAAGCCAGGAAAAAAGGTTAGGATTCAGCTCAAATAGTAGGTAAATGAACCTATCAGCAGTTCAAGAGAAGACAAAAAATCCTTAAATATGGAAATCAAAATATGGAAATGGAAGTCTAAAGTAAGGAAAAAAATATTTCACTAGTTCAGACTCACATAATTAATCCCTCTTCTATTGAACTTGCAGTGTTACTGTGGTCTGATGTTTCCATTTAAACTCTGCAAGTTAACATTCAACTCTGAGCTTGTCCCTACCATTAGGCTGGCCATTGTTTTGGTTGTTTCTTGTACTCTTATTTCTGTGTGTGCAACTTTAGTTTTCCTGGTATAGCACTCCCTTCAGCACTTCTTGAGAGGTGGTCTGATAATGGTAAATTCTTTCAGGTTTTGTTTATCTGAGTATGTTTTTGTCTTTTTTTCCCATATGAAAGATAATCTTGCTGGGTACAGTACTCTCAGTTGAAATTGTTTTTCACTTAACACTTTGAATATATTTTCCCACTCTTAGCTTGCTTGTATTATTTCTGATGAGAGGTCTGATGTTAGTCTTATGGGATTATCCTTTGAAAGTAATTTGACATTCTTCTCTTGCCAATTTTAGTATATTGTCTCTGTGGTTTTGGTCAATCTGGCTATGATGAGCCTTGGAGAAGATCTTCAGTTGATGCTATGCGGAGTCCTTTCTATTTCTTACGTCTGGATATTTGAGTGCCTCTCTAGGTTTGAAGAATTTTTTTCCCAGGATTTCATGGAATAGATTATCAATGACCTTAGTTTATTCACCTTCTGGAATACCAATAATCCAAATGTTTGGGTGTTTAATAGTATACAGTATTACTTGCATGTTATTCTCATTTTTGGGGTTATTTTCTCAGTCTTTTTGGTGAATTTTTCTAGGTCAGAGGTTCTATCTTCTACATCTGAGATTCAATCTTCTGCATGATCTAGTCTGCTTTTGATATTTCGACAGAAGTATTGATTTCCTTCCTGTATTACAGCCTTCATCACTAACAATTCTGTTTGATTCTGTTTTATGGTGTGTATCTCCTCTTTCAGACCGTGCAAGAACTTCCTCACCTCCTGGAACTTGGGGTCTCTTTTCTCCTGTATTTCCTGCAGTTCATCATCTCTATTCTCTTGCATCTCTGTTAGCTTTGTCACTATGAATATTTTAAATTCTTTACCTGACATTTCCATGAGTTCCCTTATATTCTTTGTGGAGGAAAAGGAGCTATTCTTTTCCATGAGAGGAGAAATATTTTCTTGGTTTCTCAAATTTCTTATGCCTCTATGGTGGTTTCTGGTCATCTGATGGCTCATTCATTTTTTCCCATTTTTTGGAGTTAAATCTAAGCAATCAGAAGAATGCAGAGAGAGGTGACCTGCAGTCTGTAAACAGTATCGTTTTTCTCCCTTTGCACAGCTGAGTCAATGAAAATTGAGGACTGGGGCCAGCAGGTGGCGTGGTGGTTAAGGCGCTGGACACTCCCACAATAGCTGATCATGGTTCGAGTCCTGGACCTCGTAGCTTGCTTTCTCACCTGTCCCCCACCCCCATCTCTTTCTCTGGTCAAATTAAAAATAAATGAGGGGTTTTGTGGAAGAAGCAGACGCAGGTGGCACAGAGCTCCAGCAGCCCTCTCTGCTCCTGACTCACTGCTGTTCGCTCTTACCAAGGAACAACTGGGTCAGGAAGCCACACCGCAGCCATGGCTTTTAAAGATACTGGAAAAACATCCGTGGAGCCAGAGGTGGCCATTCACCGAAGTAGAATTACTTTAACCAGTCATAATGTAAAGTCCCTGGAGAAAGTGTGTGCTGACTCAATCAGAGGTGCAAAGGAAAAGAATCTCAAGGTGAAAGGACCAGTTCAGATGCCTACCAAGACTTTGAGAATCACTATAAGAAAAACACCTTGTGGTGAAGGTTCTAAGACTTGGGATAGTTTTGGGATGAGAATCCACAAGTGACTCATAGATTTGCACAGTCCTCCTGAGATTGTTAAATAGATTACTTCCATCAGTATCGAACCAGGAGTTGAGGTTGAAGTCACCATTACAGACGCCTAAATCAACTATTTCAATAAACTGATTATCATCTGTTAAAAAATAAAATAAAAAAATAAGTGAGGGACCAGCGGTTGGCGTAATGGCTATATCGCTGGACTCCCATGTAGTTGACTGTGGTTTGAGTCCTGGACCCGCTGGCCTTAACT
>NW_006160194.1:88781-90484 GCF_000334495.1 Tupaia belangeri chinensis | reverse complement strand
TGGCCATCCCTGCTTGGGGGTGATTTCTCACTTACTGTCTCTCTGTCTCTGGTGAGCACACACACACTAATAGCAAATGCTCTATCTCTCTCAAAAAAAAAAAAAAAAAAGGAAAAAGGAAAAAAAAAAAAAAAAAAAATCAAAGAGAAAAAATAAGAAAAAAAATAAGAAAGAGGAAAAAAAATTTTTTTGTCAAAAAATGAAAACTGTGGGCCAGCAAGTGGCATGGCATTTAAGGGCGTTGGACTCCCACATGGCCGATTGAGGTTCAAGTCCTGGACCTGGTGGCTTGCTTTCTCACTTTCCCTTTCTCTCTCTTTCTCTATCTCTCGTCAAATTAAAAAAATAATAACAAATAAAGTTTAATGAATAAATAATTCTTTAAAAAAAATGAAAATCATGCAGCATGCTAGCACACCGCTTGAATGGGGCTGCTCAGAACTGAAATATAGATGGCTGCTGATTTGCCTACCCTATGGAGGCAGGAGGAAAGGTAAGAATTAGAAAGATGAAAGAGCAGCAGAGAGCTAAGTTTAAAAATTAAAAAATAAATTAAAAATAGAGAGATGGAAAGAGACAAAGAGAGTAAGTAGGATGCTCTAACCTGGCTCCTGGCTAGACCTAGGGAGCAGGAGGGTGATGTCTGGGCAGAGGGTCTTTGGTGGTCGAAATCCCTGAATGGGGCGGCTCAAATACAGATGGCTGCTGATTCTACTTTTGATTCTTTATGGTACATATCCAGAAGCGGAAGTGCTGGATCATATAGTAATTCTACTTCTAGTTTTTTTAAACATTTATTTTATTTATTATTACTATTACTATTATTTTCAGATTTTCTATAGGACATGTGTACTCACCAGAGAGAGACAGAAGGGAGAGGGAAAGCAAGAAAGCACGCCGACTGGGCTGGGACGTGGCCCACTTGAACTTCAGTCAGCTATGTGGGAGTTCAGTTCACGCCACATGCTGGCCCTTTATTTTATTTTATTTTTTTAAGAATTATTTTATTTAACTATTTAATTATTTAACTATGTATTTACTTATTTACTTATGTCTGCCCAGAGAGGGACAGAGTAGGGGTCGATGGGAGTGAGAAAGCAAGCCACCAGGTCTGGAACTCAAACCACGGCTGGCCATGTGGAAATCCAGCACCTTTAACTACCACACTACCTGCCAGTCCCTCTATTTTCTTTCTTTCTTTCTTTCTTTTCTTTTCTTTTTTTTTTTTGTTGTTGTTGAGAGGTTTTTATTATAGGGCGTGTGCACTTGCCAGAAAGACACAGAGAGAGAGAGAGAGACAAAAAGCAAGAAATTACCCCCCAGGGGGATGGCCATGCCGCAATCCCTTCTCCTCCATTCTCCTCTCGGGATCTTGGACACGCACGAACATGCGACCAGCATGAGTTTAAGCCAGTGGGTCCAGGACCCAAACCGCAGTCAACTACATGGGGGTCCAACAGCATAGCCATTACACCAACTGCTGGTCTCTCTATTTTAAATTTTTAAAGAAACGGCAGAAAACATCTTCATGGCTACTGAGAACTAGTGATTTCAGGGGAGCAGGAGAAATGAAGATTTTCCACTGATAATTCAGCCTCCAGGTCACAAACTCGCAGGTAGAGGCAAGGAAGCAGGCAGCAGGAGACATCTTCATGGCTACTGAGAAGAAATTATTTCAGGGGAGCAGAAAAAATGAAGATTTT
>NW_006160194.1:81780-86621 GCF_000334495.1 Tupaia belangeri chinensis | reverse complement strand
ACACACACACACACACACATACATACATATATATGTGAAACTAGAAATGGAAAATTATTGATGATAACATAAATACATGATTAAGCCACTATGCAGTATATTCTGGATGGGAAACCACTTTTTGTATGCTGTGACAATGATTAGGGATGAATGTACATTAATTAATTAAAAAAAAGATTTCAGGAAAAAAAAAATGCATATTTGATGACTGCAGTAAGCTATATAGCCCCAGCTGGGTGCTACTTTATAGTATGTTCCTTCTACTCACTGAGGTTTATGCCTAAAGTCAGACTTGTGTTCATGGATATGTATATATCAGCTGTGCTTCCTAGTGGAAATATTGAGATTAATTAAGTTCATTAGTAAATCAATAAAATGGGGGGAAAAGGCATAGAAAGCAACCATGGATATCAGAGAGAGTGTGAGAGGAGGGTGGGACACAGCAGAGAGTGAGAAATAGGGAATCAAGGATGTCAAAAAAAAAAAAAGCAAAATATACAAGACATAAGAAATGGAAAATTGTTTGTTGATAACAACACATATGTTGATGTGCTTGACTGAGCCAATATACAGGGTATTCTGAATGGGAAATCTCATTTTGTATGCTGTAATGATGCATAGTGAATGAATCAAATTTTAATAAATGAAAAAAAAAATTTTTAAAAAGAAACCACCATACTGCTGTCCACAATGGGTGTGCCATTTCACATTCCCACCAACGATACAAAAGGGTTCCAATTTCTCACAACCTTGTCAGAAATTGTTATTTCCAGTTTCGTTTGTTTGTTTGTCTTATTTTTTTTTTGAGAGTTTTTTTTGCTATAGGGTGCGTGTGCTCACCAGACAGGGAGACAGAGAGACAGAAAGCGAGAAATCACCCCCCCAGGGCGGATGACCACACCACAATCCCTTCTCCTCCATTCTCCTCCTAGGACCTTGGGCACACACACATGGCTGACCATGGTTCAAGTCCAGGACCTGGTAGCTTGCTTTCTCACTTTCCCTCTCTTCCAGCGACATAGCCATTACGCTAATTGCTGGTCCCAGAAATTGTTATTTCCTGTTTTTTTGACAATTGCCACACTAATAGGTGTGAAGCAGTATCTCGCTGTAGTGTTAATCTGCATTTATCTGATGATTAGTGATGTTAAACATCTTTCCATGTATTTACTGCTATTTGTTTATCTTATTTGAAGAAATGTCTCTTTAAAGCCCTTTGTCTTTGGGGCCAGCAGGTGGCATGATGGTTAAGGTACTGTATTCCCACATGGCCGACTGTAGTTCGAGTTCCAGACCTGGTGCTTGCTTTCTCGCATTCCCTCTCTCTGTCTCTCTTTGGTGAGCACACGTGCCCTATAGCAAATTAAAAATAATAATAAATTAAATAAATCATAATTATTATTTTTTAAATAATAAATTCTTTTGTTCATTTCTGAATTGGGTTATTTGGATTCTTTTGTTGTTGAGTTTTAGAATTTTGTATATCAATCCCTTATCAGATATATAATTTGCAAATATTTTCTCCCATTCTGTGAGTTGTCCTTTTATTCTTTTCTTTGTTTTTGCTATAGGACACATGCACTTGCCAGAGAGAAAGAAAGTGAGAAATCACCACCACCTCCGGGAGTCGGGCCATGCTGCACTTCCTCCTCCTATCTCCTCTCAGGATCTTGGGCACACATGCACATGCACCTGGCATAGTCTTTAAGCTGCTGGTGCAACTCAAACTGTGCAGCCAGCCATGTGGGATCTAGAGCCTTAACTTCCACACTGCTTGCTGTTCCCACCCTTTTACCCTATTCATAGCAACTTCTGAAGTACAAATTTTACTTTCCATGAAGTCCAATTTGTCTATTTTTATTTATTTTTACTTTATTAAAATACTGAGTTTATTTCACTTGTATATTTTTGTCTCCCCACCATTTCCATGTCTGACTACCACTATGACTGTGTCTTAACATAACATTTTACACATACTCAAAACCAAGCAAAGGGTGGAGCTCCATCTTTAAAACTAAACAGGTATTTTAGACAACACATTTTTGGCAATGGAACCTGGACAACATTTACCAAACATGATAGAGAAAGTTCTCTCTCTGCATTATAAAAAAGACAGGTATCAACTGTTACAGAAGTTAAATAAGTAAAAAAAAAAAATATTTTTTTTTTACATTCTTTTTTTTTTTTTGTCCCTTCTCCTCCATTCTCCTCTCGGGATCTTGGGCACGCGCCCGGCGTGAGTTTTAAGCCACCGGGTCCGGGACACGAACCACAGTCGACTATGTGGGAGTCTAGCGACATAGCCATTACGCTAACTGCTGGTTCCCCATAAGTCAAAAAATTTTAACAAGCTGTTTAAACTATTTTCTTAAGGAGATGTCCTCCACTGCCAGAGACCTTAAATAGCCTCCTGGTCAGTCATCTGGAAGCGATTCTTCACGTAATTGATGAATTTGGCTTCCTCTTTGGGAAGAGAACCACCTTTTTCTATACTTGCTTGCATTTTTGCTTTAATGTCTTCTACAGAACTAGGTCCTTTTGGTATTTTAGGAATTTTGTACTGTTTCTGAACGATTCTTGACCTTTCCATCTTGGTGTTGATGGTTTTGAGTCTTTTCCATTCTGGTTTGGTTTTGAGCATTTTTGCCAGGAGTGTCTCATATATATTTCTTCACTGGAGCTTTTTTCTACTTCCTCATCTTCAAAATCATTATCATCTTCATCATCATCATCTTCATCAGCATCAAGTTTTACTTTTTTCTGGGGAACCTTGCTACCACCTCCAGGGGCAGATCACTTTCCAGACACACTTAAGAATTGCACATCCTCTTCCTCTTTTGACTCTGCATCTTCCTCCACAGCTACTAAGTGCGGTCACTAATATGCACAGGCCCTGAATTACACTTCAACCTTAAAACCACAAGTGGTCGTATTTCAAAGCCCCCAAGGGAAACCACTGGCTGTACAACTTTCAATGTTGCCAGTGTTACTTTAATTGGACTGCCTTCCTAATTCACTGCCTCTGCTTCAACAATGTGCAATTCATCCTTTGCACCAGCCCCTAAGGAGACCATTCTTAAAGATAACTGATCATTTTCATCATTATCCACCTTAAAGTGATAATCTTTGTCAGCCTTTAGTTCACAACCGAAAGGATAATTCTAGTGCCTCGGTGGGATCATGTACATGTCCACTGAATCTTCTATGTGGTAGTGGCACACATTTAGGTGGGAGAAAGTGAACAGAGGTAAACAACTAGGGCTCCTGAGAATAGTGGCACAGGATGAAATCACTCCAGGCCAATTTGTCTATTTTTAGTTATTGCTTGTGTCTTTGATGCCATATTCAAGAAATCTTTGCCAAATCTTGCATTGTGAAGCTTTTGCTTTTGGTCTAAGAACAGTATAGTTTTAGGTTTTATACCTGAGTCCTTAAACCATTTTGAGTTAATTTTAAAAATTTTAAAGTTAATTTAACTTCCTTCCTTCCTTTTGATTTGACCACAGAGTGATAGAGTGAGAGAAAGAGAAAGGGAAAGTGAGAAAGGAAGTCACCAGATCCAGGACTCGAACCATGGTTGGCCATGTGGTAGTCCAGCACCCTTAACCACCATGCCACCTGCTGGCCCCATTTTTTTTCTTAATTTTTTCTATTGGGCACTTACCAGAGACAGAGACAGAGACAGAGGGGGGAACATGAGAAAGCATCCCCCAGGGAGGATGGCCACATCATAACCCCTTCTCCATTCTCCTTTGGGGATTTTGGGCATGTGTACCTAGGAGCCCAGCATGACTTTCAACCTACTGGGTCCAGTACTCAAGCTGTATAGTCTGCTATGTGGAATCTAGCACCTTAACTACCATATCATCTGCTGACCTGAGTTAATTTTTTTTTGGGGGGGGTTATGTAGAAAACCAGTTTATTCCATATGAGCACTTATACAGTTAGTCATGGAGAGTAACAGGCCTGCTGAGACAGGTCACCCCAATGGAGAGACGGAGAGGTATCAAACTAGTGGGCAAGTACTAATTCCTTTAAAAAAAAAGCAACACTTATCAAGGATTAACTTAATTTCAAAACCAAATACAAGCTATTGACTCATTCTTTTCAACTTGACGATCTACCTGTGGCGTAGCTGTCAGGTAAAACACGTATCTTTACAACTTGGTGGTCCCAATTTTAAAAACAAAACAAAACAAAACAAAAATTTCACAAAATGGAAAGAAAAAATATAAAAACAGCTCAAAAAAATACCCTAATAACCAAAAATATATGGGCAAAGAAGAACATGTAGTTTTCTTAACTGAAGAATCTGAGGAGTCTGGTCTACCAGGAAATGTGCACCCGGAAAGCCAGGTGTGGTTTTCAGAGCAGGAATCTAGGACTTGAATCTCCCCTATGTCCTGAATGAAAATGGCACTTCCCAGTATGTATACCTCATGGCTTAGACACCTACCTCACCTGGCTCTATTCCTTACTCACTCTAGCATTTACTTAAATGAGTCTGAAAAACTTGGGGATACAGCATTAGAAGAAAAATAATCACACATAATATTCTGCTTTCTGTGGCTACTTTAGACCTGGGTTTGTTACTAAAAGGTTCCTGAAGAAAATTTAAATATAGGTCTGGGGACCAGCAGTTAGCGTAATGGCTATGTCGCTGGACTCCCATGTAGTCAACTGCAGTTCAAGTCCCGGACCCGGTGGCTTAAAATCACGCCGCGCGCATGTGTGTGCATGCCCAAGGTCCCGAGAGGACAATGGAGAAGGGATTGTGGCGTGGCCATCCCCCTGGGGGGGGTTATTTCTCACTTTCTGTCTCTCTCTGTCTTTCTTGCAAG
>NW_006160194.1:69899-81717 GCF_000334495.1 Tupaia belangeri chinensis | reverse complement strand
TGCTTGGGTGTGTGGATAAAACCCCCCCCCCCCCCCAGTTCATATTTAGAAAACACTGGCTGTCTGGGCTAACAGTATTGGAGACGCCTATTTTAGAGGGATAGTCTAACATATGTCTCAAAACCAGTGTTAAACCAATCACAACGTTGAGAGGAAAAAGGGGGAGTCTAAAATCATAAGTGCAGTCATATATAGGACCCTTGTCCTTCTAGATCCACGCTTCCTTCAGGGTCTTCATCATTATAAATGTTCTCAGCCATCTGCCACACTTGAGTGATACTGTTTTCTGAAACAAGCAAGTCACCCAAGGTTCGTGGCAGTGTGACCACCATGAATAAACAACTCTGGCAGTCCATCCTCTGCATCTTCTGGGAATTGTTCCTCTCCAACTTTACTTAAATCCCAGATGTCCAGTCTGTGATCAGTACCGCTGGAAGCCAAAAAAGTCTCATTGTGAGGCGACCAGTGAACCTGGATTACTTCGTCCTTATGTGATTCAAGGGAATGTAACTTCAGTTTCAGATTTCTCAGATCCCACAAGGCAACAGTATTGTCAGCCGATCCTGTGGCAAGGATGAACTCACTATAAGGATTGAAAGAGAGACAGTTCACTTCAGCTGTGTGAACATCAACTGAGTGGCTTGGTTTGGAAGTACTGTTTGAACGAGTATTCTAAATCATAAGTTCCTGGTCATCAGCAGCTGATCCAAACAGAGATTCACGGAGCAGAGGCCAGGAGATATATATAGTCCACCACTGCTGTAAAGACAGTCTTTGCATCCTCTTTTCCTTCCTTTGGAACGGCCCTGATGTCCCACAGGCAGATGGGATGGTCATCAGAAGCACTAAGTAAGAGTCCACTGAGATGTGGGTTCCAGGAAAGCCCACAGCCTTCCTTCTGTGTCCACGGGGATGCAGGTTTGGGATGCACTCTCCAGAAGGGTCTGGCTTAGAAGGATGTTTTATATAGTTAAAAACAGGAACAGCGCTGGATGGAGTCTTTGTTGCAATGATGCAAGGGATCTGGGGCATATAACGGGCCCGGTTTACTTCTCCTTCATCGTTGATCTTAATTCCTATTTCAATTTTTCCACTAACTGAGCCAAAACCTCCAAACTTTCCTTTCTCGCTGTGGTAGTGTGACGCATCACACTGAACATTGTTGTTAGGGAGCTGCATAGTGGCTATCACCAGGCTATTACCTGAGGTGTGTGTCCCCAGGACAAGTCGATGAATGCTGAAATCTTTCCCTTCAGGTCTGGTCACATCTGGAAGCCACTGTGCAGTTAGGCTGGGCCACTCCAGGGCATGGGTCATCAGCAAATCATAAGGAAAAGGAGTGTTCTTTTTCCATATTTTGTACTCCTCGTTGATCACATGTTCTTCCACTGCATCATCAAAGGCTGCTTCCTTGTCGGCCATGGCGGGCAGGCAGGCCAGGGAGAACCCGGGCAGAGTGTTGCAGGAGGGGCAAGGAGACTACAAGTGCTCTGGATTAAATTTTTTTAAAAGAATCATTTTATTTAACTTTACTTATTTACTCATTTATATTATTTTAATTTGACCGGAGAAGAGCAAGAGGGTGGGGGAGGAGAGGAGAGGGAAAGTGAGAAAGCAAGTCTCCAGGTCTGGGATTCAAACCACAGTTGGCCATGTGGGAGTCCAGCACCCCTTAACCACCATGCCACCTGCCAGCCCAACGGGTTAATTTTTATTTTTTTTGAGAGGTTTTTGCTATAGGGCTGACCATAAAGAGAGAGAAAGACAGGCAGAAAGCGAGAAATCACCCCCCTGGGGATGACCACACCGCAATCCCTTCTCCATTCTCCTCTTGAGATCTTGGGCATGCACGCACACACGCCCGACGTGAGTTTAAGCCATCGGGTCCGGGACTCGAAACACAGTCAACTACATGGGAGTTCAGCGACATGGCCACTACGCTAACTGCTGGTCCCATGAATGGGTTTTTCTATTTCTCAAAAAAAAAAAAAAAAAAAAACATTTAGATTTTGATAGCAATTGTACTGATTGTACTGAATCTGTAGATCACTTTGGGTGGTATGGACACCTTAATATTGTCTTCCAATCTATGAATAGAGAGTGTGCTTCCATTTATTTATGTCTTCTTTAATTTCTCTCAACAATGTTCTGTACTTGTTTCTCACCTCCTTGTTTCAATTAATTCCTAAGTATTTCACTCTTTTTTATGCTATTTTTAATGAAATTGTTTTCATAATTTCTTTTTGATTGTTCACCATAAGTGGAGTTTTATTGTTTTATTATCAGAGGGTATATATGATATGCTTGCCAGAGAGAGAGAGAAAAAGCAACATCCCTCCCATCTGCTGGGGCCTTGTAGGCTGTAATCCTCTTTTTTCCATTTCTCCATCCTGCCAGGACTCTGGTATGCACATATGTACACCCAGCATGTTTTTCAAACCATAGTGGTAGGAATTTGGACAGTGGTCAGCCAATGTGGGATCTGGCTCCCTTAACCACTAGGGTATGGGGCCAGTACAAAAATGACAAAATTTTAAGATGCTCATTTTTATTTTTTCTTAAAGAATTACTTATTTGGGACCAGCAGATGGCATAATGGTTACGTTGCTGGACTCCAACATAGTCAACCGCAATTTGTGTCCTGGACCTGGCAGCTAAGAAACACACCAGGCATGTGTGAATGTGTGCCCAAAATTCCGAGAGGAGAATAGAGAAGGGATTGCAGCATGGCCATCCCCCCTAGGGGGATGTGATTTCTTACTTTTTATCTCTCTGGCAAGTACACACAAGCTATTGCAAAAATCTCGTAAAAAGATAAAAATTACTGGGAAAAGCAGATGGCATAATGGTTACATTGCTGGACTGCCACATAGTTGACCATGGTTTGAGTCCCAGATTCAGTGACTTGAAACTCACATCAAGCATATGTGCATGCATGCCCAAAATCCTGAGGAAAATAGAGAAGGGATTATGGCATAACCATCCTCACTCAAGGGTGATTTCTCACTTTCTAGCTCTCTGTCTCTGTCTCTCTGGTGAGTGCACACACCCTATAGCAAAAATCTCTCTAAAAAGTAAAACTTACTTATTTTATTATTATTATTACTATTACTTTTAATTTGTTATAGGGCACACACACTCACCAGAAAGAAAGACAGAGAGAGACTGAAAGTGAGAAAGCAAGCCACCAAGTCTGGAACTCGAACTGTGGTCAGCCACATGGGAGTCCAGCGCCTTAATCATCATACTACCTGCTGGCCCTAAAATACTCATTTCTAATGAAGAAAACACTGGTCAATCAAGTGTGAATATACTGAGTGCTTATTAAGAGAGTATCAAAGAAGTCAGACAAGAAAGGTATTCCCTTCCCACTCCCCCCCCAAAAAAAAAACCCCAGGAAACCAGAGTCAGAAGAGCTATCCCAGGTCCAAGTTCTACTTTACCCTACCTGTTTTAACGTGGGCATCATTTCAAACCCTGTAAAGTGATACTTGTCCATAATCTACCAGCCTCGCACATTTGCTGTGTTGATGAATGAGACGATACACCCAAATGTGACTTATCCTGGAATGTTCTGGTTCTTAGAACAATAATCATATTAAATAACACTAACTCAAACTTAATGCATTGGCTTATTAAAAAGCATATGTATAAGCATTGCACAAAGATATTCAGATTTCCAGCCCTTCTTAATGATCTTTCTAATTTTTTTTTTCTGAGAGGTTTTCACTATAGGGCGCATGCGCTTGCCAGACAGAGACAGAGACAGACATAGAGACAGAAAGTGAGAAATCACCCCCCAGGGGGGATGGTCACGCCGCAATCCCTTCTCCTCCATTCTCCTCTCAGGATCTTGGGCACACATGCACAGGCGCCCGGCGTGAGTTTTAAGCCACCGGGTCCGGGACGCGAACCGCGGTCGACTGCGTGGGAATCCAGCAACATAGCCATTACGCCAACTGCTGGTTCCCGTTCTTTCTAATTTTTAAACCAGTCATTTAGAAAAATTACACAACTGTTTTAACCTTGCAAAGATATATGACAAAATCTCCGGTAAACCATTTTATTCTCTGAAATATTAACTTATATAGTGATCAGCCTGCCAAGCATGTGAGAATATCCTCCACGCTTTGGGTACCAAGTGAGGTGTTCCAGTCACATCAAGTGAAGCAGGTCACAGTCCCCGCCCTCTTAAAGCGCAGCTGGTGTGCCGAGACATGCAGGAGAAAGGCTGGCTGCCGGGAGTGGGGCGGTAATCACGGCGCTCACTTTCATCTAGGACGTTAAAGCTGCTGGAGTATCCTCACGGGCTATAAACGCATCTTGTGCCAGATCGTGATACAGGCTAAGAGAGTCGGATCTTAAGTTACAGGGAGGAAAAGGGGATAGATCCCTTAAAGATACCTGAGTTTTGCCAGCATATCAGCCATAGGTGTTCGCATAACCCTGATTAGGAGCAGGGTGGAAGAAGGAAGGAGAGGAGCCAAGCAGAAAGACCAGTTGTGAGCCTCTTGCGATGGCTCAGGTCACAGTTAGCAAGGGCTGTGAAGATAAAGTTCACGTAAAAAAGAGATTGCTATATGAAGTTTAAAAATTAAGTGCTGAGAACTATGAAGGAGAGGAGAGCGACCAGCACCCCTACCGGCTGCAGCTGTTCCTTACTGACTCCGTGACCACAGTCAATAAATCTTCTGTCTCAAGATAATTCTAGGCTTGCACTCATTCTGCCGAACATCACTGCCATCCAGTTGCTTCAGACAGCTTCTGCTGGCAGCCTTTCACCTCTCTCCCAAGGCCCTGCTGTTACCTCTGTCCAGTGTAAACTTTCGGAACACTGTACAAGGACTGCAACCCCTTTCTAGTGCAGCAGACCCTAGCCTCCTCAGGGTTGGAGGAGGATGGCCATTTCCCTCTGGCCATGCTCTGGTGGGTCTGCCCGCATGCCCTAGGGCCTGACCCTTACTTGAGGCTTGTTTGCTAAGACCAATAAACTCCCCTTCTCCTCATAGCTTTTGCTCTAAGGCTGTTCTTTGTGGCTTAACAGAACCAAGTCTAGAAAGTAGAAAATAAAATGGACGCGAAGGCAGTAAAATCATGAGGCAGACTCTATCAAGATCCGGTCAGGATGAGGACAGCAACAACAAAAACAGCACGCAGCAGCTTTCCTTTCCTGGGTGTTCTCCTGTGCCAGGAAACCAGTTCAGCACTTTACATGCCTTACTGAACCCTCAACTAACTTACGAGGGCAGGTGCTGCAGCTATCTTCATTTTACAAATGATATCTGGAAGCAGAGAGACTCCAGAGTTGGGATTCACACGCAAGAGTGACTCCACCCAGAGTGCTCTGCCTCTGTGCCCCACGCTTTCTCTGTGAGCAAATCCCAAGGGCTTGGTGACGGCGTGGAGTACGAGGAAAACAACAGGCCTTGTATGGCCTGACGCGGGTAAAGTGAGGTGATGAGATCACTAGCCGAAGTCACAGCTATCATTCTGGAGGAGGAAACGATCCGTATTTTAGATATGTAGATTCCTGAATGGTAGCAGAATATTGAAAAAAAAACTTCCCTAGGAAGTCGTAACTATAAAATCCGCCACATCAATAATTAAAATAATTTTCTAGAGATCGTGCCATGTCATAGCTACCACATGGCCTGGGACTTTATCGTTAAAGAAGATCTTAAAGTGGATTCCCACATGGCCAACCTCAGTTCAAGTTAAAGACCTGGTAGCTTGTTTTCTCACTTTTCCTCTCACTCCCTCCCTCCCCCCTCCCCTCTCAATCTCATGAATTTAAAAGGTGCTACTAATAATAAACTAATTGAATAAATCATTCTTTTTTTTGGAGAGGTTTTTGTTATGGGGCATGCGCTTAACAGAAAGACAGAGACAGACAGAGAGACAGAAAGTGAGAAATCACCCCCCCCAGGGGGGATGGCCACGCCGCAATCCCTTCTCCTCCATTCTCCTCTTGGGATCTTGGGCACGCACGCACACACACCCAGCATGAGTTTTAAGCCACCAGGTCCGGGACTTGAACTGTATTTTTGACTACAGAGTCCAGCAATATAACCATTATGCCATCTCCTGGTCCCAAATCAATACTTCTCAGTTGCCTTAACCACCATACCACAGGTTGGCCCTGCTTGTTTAAAATTTTTATTTATTTATTTTGTGACCAAAAGAGATACAGCACCCGCAGGGATGCTTTCTCACTTTCCTTCTGTCTTTGTTGCACTTTGATGAGTGTGTACACACGATAGCAAATTTTAAAAAAGTAAACAAAGCTAAATACCTGTATGTAAAACACGTAAGGGTTTGGAAGAACTTTTTTTTTTTTTTTTAAGAATTATTTATTTGGCTGGACTCCTACATGGCCAACCATGGTTCAAGTTCCAGCCTGGTGGCTTGTTTTGTCATTTTATCTCTCTTTCTCATCAAATTAAAAATAAATAAATAAATAACTTTTAAAAAGAGAATTATGTGGGACCAGCAATTATGTGGTGTAATGGCTGTCACTGGACTCCCATATAGTAGACCGGGTTCGAGTCCCGGACCCAGTGGCTTAAATTCACACTGGGCACGTGTGCATGTGTGCCCAGGATCCCAAGAGGAGACTGGGGGAAAAGAGATTGCGGCATGGCCATCCCCCTGGGAGGTGATTTCTTGCTTTCTGTGTATCTGTCTCTATCTTTCTGGCAAGTGTATGCACCCTATAGCAAAAACCTCTAAAATAAAAAAAGAAAAAGAAAATAGATAGATAGATAGAAAGAGAATTATTGGGACCAGCAGTTGGCATAATGGCTATGTCACTGGGCTCCCATGTAGTCGACCGCGGTTTAAATCTGGGACCTGGTGGCTTAAAACTCACGTCGGGCGCGTGTGCATGGGTGCCCAAGATCCCAGGAGGAGAATGGAAGAGAAGGGATTGCGGCGTGGCCATCCCCCCTAGGGGGTGACTTCTCTCTTTCTGTCTCTGTCTCTCTCTATCCTTCTGGCAAGCACACATGCCCTATAACAAAAAATCTCTCCAAGAAATTTTATTTTATTTATTATTATTTAATTTGCTATAGGGCGCATGTTATCATGAGAGAGACAGAGAGAGAGAGAGGGAGGGAGAGTTAGAAAGCAAGCCGCCAGGTCCAGGACTCGAACCACAGTTGGCCATTTGGGAGCCCAGTGCCTTAACCACCATGTCACCTGTCAGCCCCAGTAAGTAAATTATATTTTAATAAAAGAGTGCAGGGATAGTAGGTGGTATGGTGGTTAAGGTACTGGACTCCGACATGGCCAACCAGGGTTCGAGTCCCTGAAAATTAAGCCAGGTGTGTGTGAGTGTGCATATGCCCAAAATCCCAGGAGGAAAATGGAGAATGGAGTAAAAGAGATTGTGGCATGACCATCTTCCATTGGGAATAATTTCTCACTTTCCCACTCACTGCCTCTCTCTCTAGTGAGCACTTGTGCCCTATAGCAAAAACTTAAAAAAAAAAAAAAGAAAGAAAGAAAGAAAGAAAAGAAAGTGAAAGGGCCAGCCATGGTGTTTAAGGCAGCTAGATTCCATATGGCCAACAGTGTGGTTCAAGTCTTGGACCAAGTGGCTTGAAAAACATAGTAAGCACTTGTGCATCTGTATCCAACATTCCATAAGGGAGAGAGATGGAGAAGGAATTGCAGTATGACCACCCCTCACGGGCAGGGATAGGGGAGTTCTGATTTTCTATTTCTCTGGCAAGAGCACCCACCCTGCAGCACATTGCTTAAAAAATGACAAAGAAAGACAAAGCAAAACACAAGCACGTAGAAAGCCTAGTCTAACTTACATATGTTGAGGTGTGTTTCATGAATCAAGATATACTGTATTTTAGTGAATGTTCCACGTACACTTGAAAAGAATGTGCATTCAGGTCCAGCCTCGTGACGTGGTGGTGAAGACATCTGGATCCCACATGGCTGACTGCACGTTCAAGTCGTGGACCTGGCAGCTTGAAAAACCCACCAGGTGCTAGTGTGTGCATGCCCCAAATTCTGAGAATGGAGAATGGATCATGGTGTGGTCATTCCCACTGGAGGGTGGTTTCTCACCACCTCCCCATCTGGCAAGGACATGTACTCTATAGCAAATTAAAACATAAAAAGAAGGTGCATTCACCTATTGTTGGGTGAAGTGTTCTATAAACATCAACTAGATCAAGTTCATGGATAGTGCTGTTTTCTGGTTCTTGTCATTATTATTTTTTATTGCCAGAGGGTGCAGGAGCTCTCCAGAGAGAAAGCAAATCCCCTCAACTGGGCACTGTCATGCTACAATTCCCTCTCCTCCATTTCTTATCCTGTTCACAAACATGCCCAGCATGTTTTTGAAACTACCAAGGCCAGCATTCAGACCGTGGTTAACAGTGTAGGATCCGGCTCCCCATGCATAGAGCTTAACCGCTGCTCTACAGGGTGGGCCTGATGGCATTGCCCCGTTTTCTCTATTTTGTGATTTTCTGTTTACTGTCTGTTACTGAGAGAAATACTATAGTCTCCTACTAAAACTGTGGATTTGTCTATTTCTTCTCTTAGTTATGCCAGCTTTTGGTCCATGTATAATGAAGTGCTCTTGTTAAAAAGCACACACAGGGACCAGCAGTTGGCGTAATGGCTATGTCGTTGGACTCCCACAGAGTTGACCGCAGTTCGCGTCCCGGACCCGGTGGCTTAAACTCACGCCAGGCGCATGTGCATATGTGCTCAAGATCCCGAGAGGAGAATGGAGGAGAAGGGATTGCAGCGTGGCCATCCCCCCTGGGGGGTGATTTCTCGCTTTCTGTCTCTCTGTCTCTCTCTGTCTGTCTGGTGAGCGCACGCGCCCTATAGCAAAAACCTCTCAAAAAAAAGAGAAAAAAAAACTCTCCAAAAAAATAAAAATAGAAAATAAAAAATATAAAAAGCACACACAGGGACCAGCAGTTGGCGTAATGGCTATGTCGTTGGACTCCCACAGAGTTGACCGCAGTTCGCGTCCCGGACCCGGTGGCTTAAACTCACGCCAGGCGCATGTGCATATGTGCTCAAGATCCCGAGAGGAGAATGGAGGAGAAGGGATTGCAGCGTGGCCATCCCCCCTGGGGGGTGATTTCTCGCTTTCTGTCTCTCTGTCTCTCTCTGTCTGTCTGGTGAGCGCACGCGCCCTATAGCAAAAACCTCTCAAAAAAAAGAGAAAAAAAAACTCTCCAAAAAAATAAAAATAGAAAATAAAAAATATAAAAAGCACACACAGGGACCAGCAGTTGGCGTAATGGCTATGTCGTTGGACTCCCACAGAGTTGACCGCAGTTCGCGTCCCGGACCCGGTGGCTTAAACTCACGCCAGGCGCATGTGCATATGTGCTCAAGATCCCGAGAGGAGAATGGAGGAGAAGGGATTGCAGCGTGGCCATCCCCCCTGGGGGGTGATTTCTCGCTTTCTGTCTCTCTGTCTCTCTCTGTCTGTCTGGTGAGCGCACGCGCCCTATAGCAAAAACCTCTCAAAAAAAAGAGAAAAAAAAACTCTCCAAAAAAATAAAAATAGAAAATAAAAAATATAAAAAGCACACACAGGGACCAGCAGTTGGCGTAATGGCTATGTCGTTGGACTCCCACAGAGTTGACCGCAGTTCGCGTCCCGGACCCGGTGGCTTAAACTCACGCCAGGCGCATGTGCATATGTGCTCAAGATCCCGAGAGGAGAATGGAGGAGAAGGGATTGCAGCGTGGCCATCCCCCCTGGGGGGTGATTTCTCGCTTTCTGTCTCTCTGTCTCTCTCTGTCTGTCTGGTGAGCGCACGCGCCCTATAGCAAAAACCTCTCAAAAAAAAGAGAAAAAAAAAAACTCTCCAAAAAAATAAAAATAGAAAATAAAAAATATAAAAAGCACACACATTCAGGACTGCTAGGTCTTCTTAGTGAGCTGTCCCTGCTGTCATCACTACTCGTGCACTTAGGGACCATTAAGTAAAGTAAGCATTACTTGAACAAAAAGCACAGTGATACTGCCACAGTCATCCGATAACTAAGACGGTTCCTCACTGACTAACAGGCAGTAGCATTATAACATGGGTACACTGAGCTAAGGGTTGGTTCACATCCCAGGCAAGGTAGCACAAAACGTCATCATGCTACTCAGAATGGTGCACTATTTAAACATATGAATTGTTTATTTCTGGAACTCCTGATTTAATAGTTTTGAATTATCATTAACCACAGACAACTAAAAATGTGGAAAGTGAAGCCATGGATTAGGGGGACAACTGTACCTCATTGTACATGCTTTTGGTTTTTCCATTTCCTGGGGCACACGTGCTCACCAGAGACAAAGAGAGATGGGGGAGAGGGAGAAAACACCCTCGATGGGCATAAGCACGCCACAACCCTTTCTCCTACATTTCTCCATCCTGTTGGGCACACATATACACACCCTCACCACGCTTTTCAAGCCGAAGCAGTTGGGATTTGAACTGTAGTCAGCCATGTGGAACCTGGCTCCCCCTTAACTACTAGGCTACAGGACTGATCATGTGCAGCTTTTATTAGTGGTTGTTTAGGGATTACAATACATATATAGTGGACTTTTCTAAAATCTACTTAGAATAAACATTTTACCTCTTCAAGCAGAATACTGTATACAAAGTTTATCAACATATAGGCCTCATTATTCTCCCTCACTTGTTATACTTGCCTTAACGAGGGGGGTCTTCAAAAAGGTCCTAGAAAAATGCATATTAAAAAATATGCATAGGTTTGAAAATTTTTACACTAAAACAAACTAATACTTTAGTTCTATTTCCATGAATTTCTTAAAGTACCCTCATTATTACTATAATACTTCTAGACATCTTGAAAACTTGACCATTTGTAATTTTGCTTTCAGGGCCAGCAGGTAGCATGGTGGTTAAGGTGCTAGATTCCCACATTACCAATCGCAGTCTGGGTCCTATTCCTGGTGGCTTGAAAATCAGGCCAGGCGGGACCAGCAGACGGTGTAATGGCTACATTGCTGGACTCCCATGTAGTCAACTGCAGTTCAAGTCCTGGACTCCGTGGCTTAAACTCATGCTGGGCGCGTGTGTGTGCGTGCCCAAGATCCCTAAGAGGGTGATTTCTCACTTTGTCTCTCTCCCTCTTTCTGGTGGGCGCATGGGCCCTATAGCAAAAAAACTCTCAAAAACAAAAAACAAACAAACAAAAAAAAAAACAAAAAAAAAGAAAGAAAATCAGGTCATGCACAGATGTGTGCACCCCAGATCCCGAGAAAATGGAGAAGGGACTGCAGCGTAGCCTTCCCCCAGGAGGTGATTTCTCATTCTCGGTCTCTCTCCAGGTGAGCACATGCAGCCTATGGCCAAAATAATAATAATAATAGTTTTTAAAACAATTATTTTATTTAACTTTACTTATTTATTTTTATTTGACCAGAGAGGGACAGAGTGAGAGAAAGAGAGGGAAAATGAGAAAGCAAGCCACCAGGTCTGGGACTTGAACTGCAGTCAATTATGTGGAAGTCCAGTGCCCTCAACCACCACAACACCTGTCAGCAACAATAATAATAATTTTGCTTTCAACTCTCAAATATAACTTAAGGGGCTCAATAGAAGACAGCCTGTTGGCATTTATCCAGGCATTTACTACTCCTCTTCCCCCTTTCCTGGTATCCTAAGTTTCCTTCTGGCTGAAGAACTTTCTTTGTAATGATTTGAGAGCAGGTCTGTTGGCAGCCAACTGTCTTCTTTACTTCCTTCACTCAAGAATACTTTCATTTCACTTTCTTTTTTGATTGCTAGTTTTTTTTTTTTTTTTT
>NW_006160194.1:66963-69058 GCF_000334495.1 Tupaia belangeri chinensis | reverse complement strand
TGGCGTCCGGCCGGCTCCCGCTTCCGCATTTCACTTTCTTTTTTGATTGCTAGTTTTGCTGAGTAAAGAATTCTGGGTTGGCAATTCTTTCAGCAACTTAACAGCATTATAGCACCGTCTTGTCGCCTCCATAGTTTCTGATGAGAAATCTGCAATTATTCTTCTTCTAGAGGTAATGTCATTTTTCTCTGGCTATTTTTAAGATTTTTCTTTGCTTTTATCAGTTTGATTATGTCATCTCTGCATAAGGATTTATTTGGTTTATCTAGTTGGGGTTGAAAAGTCTTCCCTGTTCAGTGTCTGATGTATTTGAGAGATTCTAGATATGTTAAATCCGTAACTATAGTTTTGTTTTATTTTTAACAAAGCAGAATTGAGGTGACAGAGGGCAGATATTCACAACTGGGCCAGCAGAGGGGAAATAACCCCAAATCAGTTCAAAAGCTAAGATACTGGGTGGGGACAGTTTCAAGATTAATTATGTAATGATCTTAAATGTTTAAGGAATTTGATCAGTTTTATGAGCTCTTTCTAAAGGAAAAGAAGAGCAATTGTTTTAATGTTTCTACACAAATATTAAGACTCTAGAGACAGTCTTCTCACATTCTGATGATGGTGTCCCCACCTACTACCTGCTCGACCTCGGGCAAGTCACCTCTTCTGTGCCCTGGTTGTCTCCTGGTAAATGGCGGCACTAACAACATCTACACACGGAGTCTCTGTGAAGATGAAACCAGGTAATGGATACAAAGGTACAGAATATGCTTGGCATGCAGAAAGGGCTGTATGTATGCTAACTGTGCTTGTCACTTTAAACTAAGCACATGGTCAACTGAGTGATTTGAGTCCCGAACCTGGGGGCTTGAAAAACATGCCAGGTGTGTGTGTACATGCGTGTCCAAAATCCCAAGATGATAACTGAGGATAAGGTATTGCGGTGTGGTCAACCTGCTGGTGGGGTGATTTCTCACTTTCCCTCTCTCTGTCTCTCTCTCCAGCAAGTGTACATAACCTATAGCAAAAACTAAAAAGAAAAAAATTCTTCAATACATTGACTATCAAATCAATTAAAGTACAAGTAGCTGTAACCTTCCTCTTAAATGCAAAAGCTCTGCTTTAGTCCACAGACAGCCCATAACCCACGACTCACTGACAGGATAGAGTCCCACAGGCTGTGTGGCAGGACCGAAACTCAGTCAGCATTGAGTCTCTCACGAAAGCAGGGACTTGATAAACCATCAGTACCAACTAAATGAGTGCACCTGATTGTGGCTCATTGATACCTGGTCCCCACCAACATCCCAAATCCACAAGGATGCTCAGGCCAACAGCAGTGCAGACAGACTGGCTGGCTCCCCATGTGTGTGCCCAAACAGTGATCTTATTTAAGGTGTGCATATTCTGACAATTAGCCAATGCTGACATAAACCCTGTTTTCATGATCATTTCAAGAAAATAAATAGATTACTCAAGTCAGTCAGTCAAGGTAAGCTGAGAAACAAAACACTTGGGTGGGGAATCTATTTCCAAAGTTGTCTAGAAGTTATTAAATACTAAAATGTTCCCTTTAAAAGTAGTATCATATTTGGGAGGCAGGAAACAGGTGGTTGTACTCCACCTCAGTTAAAGATGGTATTTTACTATTTTACTTTATTTTATTTTTGAAGTTGACCAGAAAGAGAAGGAAAGTGAGAAAGCAAGCTGCCAGTCCGGGACTCCAACTGCCGTCACCCACGTGGGAGTTCAGCCACCTAAACCGCCACGCCACCTGCCGGCCCCAAGGTGGTTTTTAAAATACTAACCCGGTGACATATTCCATTAAGGCCATATTCTGGCCAATCAGAAGTAAGTTAGTCGATCCCAGAACACAAGCATGCTAGTCAGCGTTCATGCACAGCCGGGGGTCCCGCACAGCTGAGTCTCCCACATGGCCAGGGCTCCCGCACAGCCGGGGCTCCCACACGGCCGGGGCTCCCGCACGGCCGGGGCTCACACACAGCGGGGCTCCCGCATGGCCAGGGCTCCCACACGGCCGGGGCTCCCACACGGCCAGGGCTCCCAGACGGCCGGGGCTCCCCCACCGCCCGGGCGCCGC
>NW_006160194.1:58459-62362 GCF_000334495.1 Tupaia belangeri chinensis | reverse complement strand
TCCCCCATGCCCGGGGCGCCCGCAGGGCCGGGGCTCCCACACGGCCGGGGCTCCCGAACAGCCAGGGCTCCCGCACGGCCGGGGCTCCTGCACAGCCGGGGCTCACACACAGCAGGGCTCCCACATGGCCGGGGCTCCCGCACAGCCGGGACTCATGCATGGCCAGGGCTCGTGCACAGTGGGGCTCCCCCACAGCTGAGGCTCATGCACAGCGGGACTCACACACAGCGGGGCTCATGCATGGCCGGCGCTCGTGCACACTCTGGTGTAAAGCAAAGCAAGACTCGCCTCGAAGTTGTACTTCCTCATCTGGCTGAGCCGCCGGCAGTACAGGTAGAGCATGCCGATGCTGCTGCCCACCGCGATGTAGTCCCCGTTGGCATCGAGGGCCGTGAGGTAGACCACGACTGAGCGGAAGCCCTTCTGGATCTTGGTGGGAATGGCGTTGAGCAGATAGTACAAAGGGCAGAACTCTCTGAATGTAACAGGCTCTGAGGTCGACGCCATGGCCAAGGTTCCCACAGATGATCTTCAGGCAGGAAAAGGAATGCTTGTCATCTAGGGAACCTGGGGGCTAGAGAACAAGGGATTATAACTCTTTAATGCCTAGTCATGCCAAAAGAAAGAAGTCACACTTAACAGTGGGAACAAGAAACTTTGAGGAGGGTAAAAATCACAGCAGGAGTTTAAACAGAGAATGCAAACGAGGTGTCACTGAGATCACTTTAGAGCATTTGTAATTCAAAATGCACTTTAATGTGCACTGGTCCCTAAAATTATGCTATGGTAAATGTCGTGCAGGAGTGGAAATAACATAAAAACAGCTCTACTCTCAAACAGCTCATACTCTAGCCGGGGGAGGCAGAGGAAACCAAGAGACACAAAAGCACACGTAATCCAGTGCTAATCTCTGGGTCTCCATGGGTTTACAGAAGATCAACATGGCTTAGAGTGGAGAAGGTTTTATGGAGAACACCCTGAACCAGGAGGCCAACGGGGTACAGTGAGATGCGGAAAAGAGAAACAGGAAAAACACTCTGAACTGTGACAGTACAGGCCCAATCTCAGCTACTGTGTTAATGAGACAGAGAGGAAACCGGTCCCCGGCTGGATGGCCACAGACCCTCACTGCTCGCCTGGAGCCCAGCTTCACAGCACCTGCATTTCCATAAGGAGACTCACAGCTCCTTGCATGTGGGACTCAAACTGTCCCTTAACACACACACTCAACCCTTACACGGCATGCCACGTTTAACAAAGTGCTCATTTGGGATTAGCAGATGGCATAATGGCTATGTCGCTGGACTCCCATGTAGTTGACTGTGGTTCGAGTCCCAGATCCAGAGGCTTAAACTCAGGCCAGGCACATGTGCATGCGTGCCCAAGATCCCGAGAGGAGAATGGAGGAGAAGGGACTGTGGCATGGCCATCCCCCCCAGGGAGTGATTTCTCACTTTCTATCTCTCTATCTCTCTCTGTCTTTCTGGTGAGCGCACGCACCCTATAGCAAAAACCTCTCCAAAAGCAAACAAACAAACAAAACACAAACAAATAAACAAACAAACAAAAAACAAGTGCTCACTCACTGTATCCTCTCTTGGCCCTGAAAGCAGTGTAATCCCCAACTTCAGAAGGTATTGAGGGCCAGAGGGTCACGAGACTCACTCGGAAGACAAGGGGAGATCCGAATGGAGGTGCTTTCCTCCAAGTGCTAGGCACCGCCCACCACTACAGTCACAGCTCTGGGAGCTGACATTTATAAAGGCTCACTGTTGAAAATGTATTATAGAAAAGTACGAACAAGTAAGTCACTCCCAATCCCATCCTACAGACAGGCTATATACACGGCTGGCTACAGATATGTGTGTGTACCTACACACGCGTAGACTGTTTTTCACTTAATACATCATGAGCATTTTCCATGTTGTTATTCTCCTAGAACTAATTGCTAATGACTACACAGAAAAATCTCAGAAAATACCTATATGGATAAATCAAAATATTCCACCCAAAAAAAAAGGTTTTGAGAGGTTTTTTTTTTTTTTTCTTTTGCTATACGGTGCATCCACTCACCAGAGAAAGAGACAGAGTGACAGAAAGACTGACAAAAAGCAAGAAATCACCTCCCAGGAAGGATGGCCATATTGCAATCCCTACTCCTTCAATCTCCTCTTGGGATATTGGGCATGCACAAACATGGGCCCAATGTGAGTTTCAAGCTGCCAGGTCTAGGACTCAAACTGTGGTCAACCACATAGGAGTCCAGTTCCTTAACCACTACACCATCTGCTGGACCCCCAGACAAAATGTTTTAATTCCACCATCATAAAGACCATAGACAACATCTCAGAATATTCTCAGAAGTTGGGGCCGGCAGGTGGCGTGCTGGACACTCCCACATGGTGCTGGACATGGCCTTAATGGAATATGTCACCGGGTTAGTATTTTAAAAACCACCTTGGGGCCGGCAGGTGGTGTGGCGGTTTAGGTGGCTGAACTCCCACATGGGTGACAGCAGTTGGAGTCCCGGACTGGCAGGTTGGTTTGTCACTTTTCTTCTCTTTCTGGTCAAATTCAAACTTCTCTTTCTGGTCAACTTCAAAAATAAAATAAAGTAAAATAGTTAAGGTGCTGGACACTCCCACATGGCTGACCATGGTTCAAGTGCCAGACCTGGTGGCTTGCTTTCTCATTTTCCCTCTCCCTCTCTGGTCAAATTAAAATAAATGAATAAATAAAATAAATAATTCTTTTAAAAAATATTCTTAGAAGTTATGTTTTAAGAGGTGAAAATATTGAATTAAATAAAAAAGTGGGCAGCACGTGACTCGGTGGTTACGGCAGCTGGATCCCACACGGCTGACTCTATGGCTCACATCCTGCTCCAGTGGCGTGACAGACACAGAGTACATGAGCATGAGTGCATGCATGCCCAACAGGAGAGTGGAGAAGGGCCTGTGCGGGGTACACTCTCTCTCTCTCTCTCTCTCCAGCTAGTGCACATGCCCTACAGCTAATTAAAAAAAAAGAAAAGAAAAGAAAAGAAAAAGAAAAAGAAAGAAGTGTGCCAGCGTTGTGGCCTAGTGGTTAAGGCAGCTGGGGCCCTTACGGTTTGAGTCCTGGACCCAGTGGTTTGAGAAACATGCTGGGTATGTGTGCATGTATGGGCAAAATCCCAAAGTGAGGGAGAGGTGGAGGAGAAGGAATTATAGCATGATCATTCCCCATGGTGGAGAGGTGTGGAGGGGAGTTTCTCCTTTCCCCCTCTCTCTGTCTAGAGATCACACATGCCCTCTAGTCAAAAAAATATTTCTGCAAAACTGTCTTCTAGAATGGTCATACTATTATGCTTCAACATGTTTTTCCAAAAGACACCTAGAGGCCAGTGAGTCACAGCGTCAAGAAGAGGAAGGGAAGCCAAGTCTGAGCCAGGCTCCCAGGAAACCATAGCAGGTGCACGTGGGCCCATGCCTTCTCCCTGGGTGGGGGCCTGCAGGTCAGCTCAGCACCAGCCTGCCAGACCCTCACCCAATATTCAGAGGGAGAAGCAAGCTAAGGGTGACTCCCAGCACAGCTCCTCACAGGAAGAGGCATCTAGAGGTGGGCTGATAAAGAAGTCTACAGCCATGCTTCACTGTTTGGGGATAAGTCTGGGGAAAACAAATAGACTCAATAAACATTCTTGCTAAGAGTTTTCATTGAACACCCACCACTGCCACCCTTATCCAATTTTCACACAAACCCATCCTACTCCAGGTCTCAGACCCACTGCCATACAACTGACCCTCTTTTACTATAGAAAAATAGCACAGGAGTGGTTAATGACGCTGGGGTAAAAAAAAAAAAAAAAAAAAAAAAAAAAAAAAACCACAAAACACGCTGGGGTTTAAAAAAAAAAAAAAA
>NW_006160194.1:49965-58227 GCF_000334495.1 Tupaia belangeri chinensis | reverse complement strand
CTATAGCAAAAACCTCTCCAGAGAGAGAGAGAGAGAGAGAGAGAGAGAGAGAGAGAAAGAAAGAAAGGAGGAGAGAAAAGAAAATGAACAAAAAAGAAAAGAGAAAAGAAAAAGAACGAAACTTGAGTTCAAATCCAAATGCTATCCTAAAACTACTAGGAGGACCCTGGGAAAATGACTTAATCTTCCTAGATCTCCATTTACCCCTCTGAAAATGGGATTAGTGAGACCTACATCCTAGATGGATTATGCAGAGTAAATGTCCAGCAAACACCTAGTTTCAGGGCTGGCCCTACAGCCTAGTGGTTAAGAGAGCTAGATCCCAAATGGCCGACTGCAGTTCAAATCCCTACCCAGTGGCTGGAGAAACATGCCAGGTGAATGTGCATGCAAACCCCAAGTCCTGAGGTAGAGAAATGGAATACAAGGGGTAACAGTATGATCACCCCACAATACACGCAGGAGTTACTCTCCTTCTCTATCTCTAGCTAATACACACGTGCCCTCTGGCACTTAAAAACAAGGACAAAAAACAATTTGCTTTTTAATTTTCATTTCTGCTACACAGCTGATTGGCCCCACTGCCCAGGCAAGAAAGGACACGGATTCCTCCTCCTCTCCACTCCTGTCTGTGTCCCTGCCTCTGCATTCAGTCATTTCACTCCCCAATGCCTCCACACACCCCACTGTCCCTATCCTGGCCTGTCCGTCACCTCTCACCTAAGCACCTTCTGGTGCCCCAACTTGTCTGCTGCCTCTCACTCCCCTCTAATCCACTTGGCAAATAAAGGGATTTTTCTAAATATGAAGTTTAATATTCCTCTGTGGTCCCCCATCCTCCTCAGGCTACAGTCCGAGTGTCACGAGCTCAGAAGGACCAGCAGCTGGAGCCCTCGGACCTCTAACTGGACCTCTGGCCGCGCTGAGCTGCCTCTACCTGCAGCCCGCCTCTGCCTCCCCTCCCAGTCTCCAGCCGGCCTCCCCCGTCTCTGGAAGGCATTTTCTGCCCTGCTTAGCTGTGAGCTCACCAAGGAAGCGGAAGCACTGAGCCCTTCACAAATGTCAGCTCGTTTCATTTTCTCCTTTAAGAACCTTTATCTTCAAAGTGGCTCTGTCAAATTCTGACATTCAGCTGTCAGAATTCCAGTCCCTTGACTTGGTACAACTCCCTCATAGCTCCAACGTCTTTGTCTCACAGGATGGGCGGTGAGACCGCAGTCTGCCTGCACTCCTCTCACTGAGTGAAATGTTCATCTGTGGTGGCTTTAGGAACTGGCCGTGGAAATTAAGGTCAGAATTCTCAAGCCATCTCCTTGGCACAGCCAGTGATACCACGACTTCCAAAAACAACTTCAGTGCGTATAGGAGGGAGAGCAGGGCTCACCTCGCCAGGCCCTTGCTGGGATTAAAAAGTCAGAATTCTGCAGCAGGTAAAAGCACAATCACGTGTGAGTCAAGGACCAGCCAGGTAGTGTGGTGGTCACGGTACTGGATCCCACACCGCTCACTTCACGGTTAGAGTCCCAGACCCAGCAGCTTAAATAAAACACTCGAGGTGTGTGTGTATGTGTGCCCAAAATCCCAAGAGGAGAGTAGAAAGGGAACTCCAATGTAGTCATAGCCCCACTGGGGGGGCGGGGGGGCTTCTCATTTTCCCTCTCTCTTTCTCTGGTGAGCGCACATACCCTATAGCAAAAGTAGCGTTCAAGGGGGCCAGGACCGCAGCACAGAGGTGAGACACAACACTGCACGGCAATTCCATGTGAGAAAACCCCTGGTTCGGATCCAGAGCCTCCCTGGGTATACAGGGCACACAAAGACCTGTGAGCCAGGACTGGTTAAAGGCTGGGAGTGTGTCACAGCACTGGGACCCTCTGGGGTACGGACTCTCTTTCTCTCACTCTCTCTGTCTCTCTCTCTTATTCGTGGAAGAAATAAATGAGTAAACTTGTTTTTCAGTTATTATTATTATTTTTAATTTGCTATGGGGCATGCACACTCACCAGAGAGAGAGAAAGTGAGAAAGCAAGCTGCCAGGTCTGGGACAAACCATGGTCAGCCCTGCAGGAGTCTAGCGCCTTAAACACACCACCTGCTGGCCCATAAATGAACTTTAGAAAAAAATATTCTCAAGCGGAAACCTTCGCATTCATCTTGACTCCTCCACCTTCCTCAGCCCTACGACAATCCCTCACCTCAGCCCGTCAACTGGATCTCCTCACACCCAGCACCTCCTCACCAACTCCATGGCTGTCCTTAGAGGAGCCCATAGCACTGCTCACCTTACCACAGGACGAGTCTCCTACGATGCTCTGGGCTTCCACGCCTGCCCTAAAATCCATGCTCATCCTCAGGCAAAATGAGTTCTGTGACTTCACTGAAATAAAGACTATCCACAGAATGAGAGAAAATAGATGTTAATCCTATAACTGATAAAGGATCTACATCTAGAATATTTAAAGAACTTTTAAAAATAAACAGTAAAAAGGTTATTTTTGACCAATAATCACATAAAAAGATGCTCACCACAATTAATCATCGGGGAAATGCAAACAATACCACAATGAGAAAAGATTTCACACCCACAAGGATGGCTATAAAAAAGACAAGTGTTAGTGAAGATGTAGAGAAACTGGATACATTGCTGGTGGAAAATAAAATACTGCAGCCACTGTGAAAAACAGTCTGGAAGTTCCTTGACAGGTTAAAAATAGAATTATCATATGACCCAGCAATTCTATTCCTAGGTATACACCACCCAAAAATGAAAATATATCTATACAAAAACTGTATCACTACTCATAACAGCCAAAAACAACCACACTGTCCATCAACTGATGGGTAAACAAAATGTTTGTCTTCATACAATGAAATTTTATTTGGCAATTAAAAGGAATATAATGCTAATTCATGCTACAACATAGGCGAACCTTAAAAATATACTAACTGAAAGCCATCAGACACAAAAAAACACACGATTCCATTTACATAAGCTGTCCAGAAGAGATGAATCTATACAGGCAGGAAGTACTGACAGATCAGTGGTTGCCTGGGTCCAGGAGAAGAAGGGGTCAGAGGTGATCTCGCTTAGGGTGATGAAATGCATTGCAAAAGCATACAGGGTTTCCTTTTAGAGTGATGAAGAAGTTCTAAAGCTGATTGTACTGATGGCTGCAGAGCTGTGAAAACACTAAAAACTACTCAATTGCACTCTTTAGATAGGTGAATTATATAGTATATTTATCACATCTCAGTAAAGCTTTACGGAGCCAGCCCACAGCCAGGCGTGTTCTGGAACTGGACACCACATGAACAAACATGCAGCTTGAGTCCCAGACCTACTGGCCTGAAAAACACACCAGGCATTCGTGTGTGTAGTCCCTAAAGCCCAGTGGGATGGAGGAATGGAGAAGGGATTGCTGTGTGACCACACCCTATTGGGTTGCTTTCTCTTCCTCCCTGTCTCTCTCTGGCAAGTCCACATGCTTACTTAAAAAATAATAATAATAAGGGAACCAGCAGTTAGCGTAATGGCTATGTCGCTGGACTCCCACGTGGTCAACCGCGGTTCGTGTCCCGGACCCAGTGGCTTAAAACTCACACCGGGCGCGTGTGTGTGCGTGCCCAAGATCCCGAGAGAAGAATGGAGGAGAAGGGATTGCGGCATGACCATCCCCCCTGGGGGTGATTTCTTGCTTTCTGTCTCTATGTCTCTCTCTGTCTGGCAAGCGCACGCGCCCTATAGCGAAAACCTCTCTAAAAAAAAAAAAGTAAAAATAATAATAATAATAAAATGTTAACCTCAGGACTTACTGCAAATAAACATTCTCAATCCAATCTTTAAAATCAATAATGCAGGTCCATCAAGTAGTATGTTAGTTAAGACACTGGATCGCACATGGCTGTCTTTGTGGTTCAAATTCTGGACTCAGTGTCTTGAAAAAAACACACTGCACACACGCACGTGAGTCCAAAATCCTGAAACGAGAATTGAGAATGGATTGTAGTATGGCCAACCCCCCTGGGGGCGATTTTTCATTTTCCCTCTCTTTCCCCCCAGCGAGTACAAGCACCCTATAACAAAAAACTACTAATTAAAATTAATTCATTAATTAATGCTTCCTTGGTCATGAATATTTCAGTTAAAAATATAACACACAGGGACCAGCAGTTAGCATAATGGCTACGTTGCTAGACTCCCATGTGGTCGACCGCGGTTCAAGTCCTGGACCCGGTGACTTAAACTCACATAGGGCATGTGTGCGTGCGTGCACAAGATCCCGAGAGGAGAATGGAGGAGAAGGGATTGCAGCGTGGCCATCTCCCCAGGGGGTGATTTCTCCCTTTCTGTCTCTCTGTCTCTCTCTGTCTTTCTGGAGAGCGCATGTACCCTATAGCAAAAATCTCTCCAAAAAAAAAATATATATAACACACCATTCAAGTCATGATGCTTCTCTCCCCGACTCGTCCATCTCTTCGCTACTGAACGACAGCACCCTGATGGACAGCTTTCCAAAGCCAGAGCAAGACTCGCATCAAGGCTAACCCCCACTCGGCAGCACAATGACATGTGCAGACAATACTGCCTGAAGGACTCTCCACAGCCTTGAGGAAGCAATTAGTTTCCCGACTGCACAATCCATTCTCAAATTCTGGCTACAATGTTTATTCATGTTAAATTATCAGTATTATGACAGTACATAAAGGGATCAAGACAGTCATTTATCCTCCAGGTGAGCTGGCTGGCCAGTGCTCACAGGCTAAAGCCTGACCAAACATAGAAACTGGACATTTTGGACCAGCGGGCGGCATGGAGGTTAAGGCGCTAGACTGCCACATGGCCGACGGCAATCAGCATGCCGGACCTGGTGGCTTGAAAAACACATAGGGAGCAGGTATGTGCATGCCCAAAATCCTGAGAGGAGACTGGAGGAGGGGACTGCGGTGTGGCCATCTCCCCAAGGGGTGATTTCTCACATTCCCTCTCTGGAGAGTGCGCACACCCTATAGAAAAGAAAAGAAAGAAAGAAATTGGACGTTCTGACAAAGTGGTCTGTCTCTAACTTCATCTCAGGCCACTGTCCCAAAGTGAGGCTGCCAGCACGCTCCTCAATACACCATCGCCTGCGTGCCTTTGCAGAGCCACACCCTGGCCCACCCTTCCCCTCTCCCTGGTACAGACCCGGTGAGCACTAGCTTCTCCCAGGAAGCCCTCGCAGACTCCCTCATACACAAGGATGGCCCTTCACTGCTTTTGCAGAATTCTATGGAGGCAGTGACCAAGCAGCACCGTCATTTCTGTCTCCCTGCCGGCCTATGTCATGCCACTCCACACACTCTGCGGTACTTCGAAAGACCAACAGAGAGTACAGTGCAATCAACGCTCCATACATATTTTCTGAATTAATCTGTGTCAAGACAATGTGCTATGGGCCAGATGGTGGCCAGTAGTAACACAACCGGATCCACACAGGAAGGTTGTAGGTTCACATCCCAGGGCCTCCTTGCACATGTCTACCTGTATACACCACGCATACTTGGCCATAATCTGGTTGGCTGAGGCTGCAAGTGGGAAATCACAGTATGAGGACTCTGTCGTGGGTATTTCTCTCTATCTCTCTTTGATGAAAAACAAAAAAAAGAAAAAAAAAAAAAAAACCACTATACCAGCTTTCCTGAAATATGGCAGTAGCAAAAATTCACTGGAATTCTTTAATGTCCAGGTCCAAAGAATACATTCATTTTAAACTGAGCACGCACTCTGAACAATAGCTCACTTCTACCTGAGCAATTCATTCATCAACCACTCCCCTAGAGTCTCCCGAGCTCTGTGTCACTACGCCTACATGGAAATCTCTCCACACAGGCCACCTTGTTGGCCTGGTGATTAAAGCAGCCAACCCCACACGGTCAACCCCTGTTTAGCTCCCAGGCTCGACAGCCTGAGACCCATGCCAGGTGCGCGTCACCCTGCCGAAATCCCCTAGGAGGGGGATGGAGAATGGATCGCAGCATGACCATGCCGTGAGTGGTGCTTTTTTCTGTCTCTCTCTGGAGAACACACATACCCTCTAGCTAAAATCAACAACAACAACAAAACCCCCCATACTTGATGCCAAATAATTATGTAACTACTACTGATCTCATCTTTTCAAATTCAGTCAACGACTCTGCTTGATGCCCGTTTCTTTCTTTTTTCCCAGTAATTTCCAATAGCCATTTTATTCCAAATACATAGAGGCTAATATGACAAGAGCTCTTCAACTTGAAATGTAACTTATCTAGGAAAAAAAAAAACAAAAAGAAAATCAGGTAGGAGCCAGCAGGTGGCATGGTGGTTAAGGTGCTGAACTTCCACACGGCCGACCATGGTTCAACCTAGCAGCTTGGAAATCACACCAGGCCCGTATTAAAGCATGCCCAAAATCCTGAGAGAAGAATGGAGAAGAAACTGGTGTGGCCATTCCCCTGGGGAGTGAGTTCTCACTTTCCTTCTCTCTGTCTCTCTATTTCTTGTGAGCACACATGTCCTATGGCAGAAACAAAGAGCCAGGCTTCTATTGAAAAAGATGTGACCACAAAATATAAACCCAATAAAAGCGTCTTACTAGTCACTTTGCCACAGAGTTATCCTCATTCCATCTTGCCCACTGCTGTTTCCAAGCCCATCTTGAAGAAGGTGGAGCATCCCTACAGGTGCACCTTGTCCTCGGGTTTCAAAGCACAGCACCAGACCATCGGCTTCCTGCCTGGTTCCCCACAGCATTCCAGACCCTGGCACTGTGGTTGGCACATGAGGGACCCCAAATAACTATCTGCTGAATGAACAAACATGGAATGTAACTCAGGTTACTGAAAAAGGCAAGGTCAGAGGCTCAAGGAGCACTGCAGCTGAGTACAGGAAAGTATACCAAAGTCTCATAGCTTAAAAACCAAGAAGCACGGATGACAAGGGGCTACAGTGATTTCGATCTCGGATGCTGTCTAACTCTGGGATCTGGGCTTGGGGTTTTCCAAAGTACAGGAGAGTACAGGAGAGTATACCATAGCTCATAGCTTAAAAACCAAGAAGCACGGATGACAAGGGGCTACAGTGATTTTGATCTCGGATGCTGTCTAACTCTGGGATCTGGGCTTGGGGTTTTCCAAGAACTCTCTTCCTAAAAATTTACAAGAGCTTTGAGAAAGCAGGCATTCTGCCCAAGCACCACGGATCCCTCCAGCAGATGAGAAAACGGTGCACCTAGGCTGGTACCCCGCATTGTACCATCAAATGGAACAGAAGGACAAAACAGAAATTCCCCAATCTCAAGAAAGGGGAAGAACGAAGAGCAGGGAAGAGAAATAAAAGTACGAGGAGACTCCAAAAAGTTTGTGGAAAAATGGAACTAAAGTATGGGTTCATTTTGGTGCAGAAAAATCTTGATATGCGGGACCAGCAGTTAGCGTAATGGCTATGTCACTAAACTCCCATGTAGTAGACCGTGGTTCGCATCCTGGACCCAGTGGCTTAAAACTCACGCCGGGTGCGTGTGCGTGCGTGCCCAAGATCCTGAGAGGAGAATGGAGGAGAAGGGATTGCGGCGTGGTCATCTCCCCTCGGGGGTGATTTCTTGCTTTCTATCTTTCTGGTGAACGCACGCGCCCTATAGCAAAAACCTCTAAAAAAAAAATCTTGAAATGCATGCATAGTATTTTCCATAATCTTGTTTTCTATGAACTTGCAAGCCTCCTAGGGAAACTAAGTCATGAACAGTCACCAGACATACATGTGAGGGGAGACTAGAGAGGTAAGAAGACAGGCCGGCCTGGACGTAGGTGACGGCAGTAGGGACCAGCCCTTGTTCAAAGGCACCGAGCCAGGCACTCTGCTTACCTTTACAGGCCCTGACCCACTTACTCCTCCCACCAAGCCAGGGTAGAAACCAGTTCTCCATTTCACTGATGAGGAGCTGGAGCTTAACGAAGTGACCCCCGCCTCAAGCACAAGGTGGGAAGGGGCGGCTCTTGGCCAGAGCCCAGGTACCACGCTACCCTTCCTGCCTCCCAGGCCTTCTAACCGGGCTGAGAGGAGCCCTCCGGGCACCAGCCAGCGCTCCCGGACCACCTGCAGGGCAAGGGTCTGGACCGCAGCCGGCGCTGGAGGGCGGAGGCTCCGCGCGGAACGCAACGTCACCCCCGCTAGGGGCCCGCAGAGGGTGCGCGGCCAGGCCGAGCGGAGCAGCGAAGGGAGCGGGCGGAGGGCCGGAGGCAGCCGTCGGA
>NW_006160194.1:16599-49674 GCF_000334495.1 Tupaia belangeri chinensis | reverse complement strand
GGGCGGGGCGGAGGTGACGCATGCGCTTCCGGCGGGCGTGGGCGGGGCTTCGTGCCTACTTCCTGGGAGATCAGCCGACCGCATGGAAGGTATGTGAGAGCTTCTGGTTTCCCCGGCTCGGGAGGCTGTGCCCAAAGCCCGGGGGTGGCGGGTTGCGGGGCCCGTGAGGCGTGTATTGCCTTGACGCTGGACGGGAGAGTACCCAGGAGTGTGAGTCGTGCTAGTCACTGCCCGTTATTAACGGAGCACGTTGGTGCACGCGATGCCTCCGCCCCTCCAGCCGCGTGCGCTCGGTTCCGAGTTAGCTGCCGCCGAGCTGTGAGCGCTCACTGCCGGCCGAGTAGTGTCCCCGACAGGACTTCAGGCGGCTCAGCTCATTTCCTCACAATGATCCTGGGCATTTATAAGGGCATTTGCCCTCCAGTCAGATCACGAATTCCATGATAATTACGGTTGTTTTACACCCTATCAGCAAAGACTCTTGGAATTGCAACACCCAGAAAACCTGTCTTATCCGTCAGTGCAAGAAAAATTAAAGACAATGCAGCCGATTGGCATAATTTAATCTTGAAATGGGAAACCCTCAATGATGCAGGTTTTACCATCGCAAGTAACATTGCCAACCTGAAAATCAAGTTATTGTAAGTACATACAGAGTTCATGCTCTGAGCTTTTCATCCTTGATTGGGCAGAAGGTTCCTGAGGTTTCTGTTTGTTTTAACTTTTGGTCCAGTGTGTGCACCTGTCCAGAATCCCAAGAGGAGAATGGAGGAGAAGGAATTGTGGGGTGGCTTTCCCCCTGGGGGGGGGTGGTGATTTCTCGCTTTCTGTCTCTGTTGAGTACATGCACCCTATGGCAAAAATCTTTCAAAAAGGAAAGAAAAAAAAGTACTTCGTATGCTTTCAGCCTTCTGCTCTTTTCCTGGTGGGAGCCTGCTCTGCGAGCACCATGAAACCATTCTTTTTTTCTGTACTACCTCAGATGCCTTCCAATTTTCTATTCTGTTTTCATGTTAAATTTTTTCCCAAAACGTTGATTGCAACCCTGTTAGGTTATTTTATGCCTCATGGGTCATAGCCATCAGTTAGAAAACATTCCTAAATTGTGAACTCTTTGAGGAAGTGAGGATTATGGTCATGCCACAGTTCTTTTTCTCCATCTCTCCAGCCTGTCAAGATTGCGGTGCACATGCACCTGACATATTTTGCTAGCCACTGGGTGCAGGGTTTGAACCATAGTTGGCCATGTGGGAGCTAGCTCCCAGTACACAGTGCTTGACCGTTGTGTTATGGGGTGGACCTGAGAAAAGTATATGCTACACCCATTTTCTGTTTTGTCTAGGAGTAAAGACGAGGCAGAATTAGAGGTCAGCAGCCCAGCACCCAGCGAAAATGAAGAAGAGGCATATCCAGAGTATAATAAGGAACTTGAGATGCTGTGTGAGGAATTGCAGACCACCTTGGATAGTTTGGTAAGGTGGACATTGGACACCTGTGGTCACTGCCACTGAACCTGATGGCCACATTTGGGGTTTGCATGACCATTGCAGCGTTAGTGCTGTTGGCGATTCCTTCTTTGCCTTTTCTGATGATCCCTTCCTCTGCCTATCCCACAGAGCTCAATGTTTCCCAAATACTGTTCCCAACACTCGCTCTTTGTCCTCTGCGTTGCCCAGGGCAATCACCCACGTCCAGGTCTCTGCAGCGCAGCTGTTTGAGGCTTTTTGGGCCAGGCCAGCTCTCACACCCACGTGACTGCCGTGTAGCACTAAAGCAGCCATAGACAGCACATAGGTGAGCGGACGCAGCTGTGACCCTGTCACAGTGACACTTCTTTAAGGTGTTTCAGTGATACTTACTTTGTGGACACTGAAATGAGAATTTTACGTAATTTTCTCTTTTTTTTGGAGAAGTTTTTGCTATAGGGCGTTGCACTCGCCAAAAAGACAGAGACAGAAAGTGAGAAATCACCCCATAGGGGGCATGGCTGTGCCGCAATCCCATCTCCATTCTCCTCTTGGGATCTTGGGCATGCATGCATATGCACTCAGCGTGAGTTTAAGCCACCGGGTCCAGGACTCGAACCACAGTCAACTACACAGGAGTCCAGCGACATAGCCATTATGCCATCTACTGGTCCCGTAATTTTCTTTTTTAATTTACCAGAGAGCACATAGACTCACTCACTACAGGGAGAGACAGAAGGGAGTGTGGGATGTGAAAGCACCCCTTGTCGGACATAGTCACACCGCAGTCCCTTCTATTTCCTCTCTGGATTCTGGACATGCCCTGCATTTTTTCAAGCTGCTTATTCCAGGTTTCCAGGTTTAAACTGCATGTTCATTTGTGGGTTCCAGCCACCTTAACCACTAGGCCACAGGCTGGCCCTCATAAAATTTTCATGTGTCACAAAATATTATTTGGCTTTTTTTTTTTTTTGAAAGGTTTTTGCTATAGGGAGTGTGCACAGAAGAGAAAGACTGAAAGAGACAGAGAGACAGAAAGTAAGAAATTATCCCCCCGGGGGGGAGGTGGGGGACGGCCATGCCACCCACAATCCCTTCTCCATTCTCCTCGTGGGATCTTGGGCACGCATGCACACGTGCCCGGCATGAGTTTAAGCCACTGAGTCTGGGACTCAAACCACAGTCGACTACGTAGGAGTCCAGCGACATAGCCATTGCACCAACTGCTTGTCCCAAATTTTTGCCCCCCCCCCCAACCATTTAAAAATGTAAAAACCGACCTCATGGCCAGGTGGTTGAGGCATCTGGATCCCATATGGTTGACTGTACAGTTTGAGTCCTGGACCTGGTGGCTTATGAAACACACAGTACGGGGGGCCTCATAGGTAGGGTGGTGGTTAAGGGCTCTGGACTCCCACATGGCCAATTGCAGTTCAAGTCCCAGACCTGGCAGCTTACTTTTTCACTTTGTTTCTCTCTCTCTCTTTTCCTCTCTGGTCAAATTTAAATAAGTAAATAGATAAATATCAATAAAATAATTCTTTAAAAAAAGAGACTAGCTGTTAAAAAAAAGAAAATTAAAGAAACACACAGGACAACTATGCATAAGCTCTAAATCCCGAAGGAAGGAGAAATGGAGAAGGGATTGCAGCATGACCATGCCCCACAAAGGGGGGCTTTCTCCCCCTCTCCGTCTCTCTAGCGAGCACACACACCCTCTCACCAATTAAAAAAAAAATAAAGGTTTTCTTCTTTCATTCCATAAAAGTAGCAAGAGCCTGCCTGAGGATTCTTCCAGGTCAGTGGGACAAAATGTCAGTACTATTTGGAAATCTTGGCAAAGTGAGACTTGGGAGGCTTTCCAGGGTTTATTGCCAGTGTAATCCAGATGAATAAAATCCTAACCGCTGCCCGCCTTGGTCTCCCTGGGGCTTTGTTGTACATGGAGTTAACAGTGTGTAGTTATTGGAATTTTGATCTCAGTAGACTGAGAGTTTTTAGCTTTGAAATCTTAGAGTTACTGAATTGGAGTCTGGAGATTTCAAATAATATTCTTATATTCTAAATTAGTATCTTTTCAGACCAAAATACAGGTGAAAATGGAAAAACTGTCTTCAACTACCAAGGGAATTTGTGAACTGGAAAATTACCACTGTGGGAAGGAGAGCAAACGGCCCCCTCTGTTTCACACGTGGCCCACAGCCCATTTTTGTAAGTAGTCCTCTGTGAGCTCATTTTCAGGAGGGTAGAGTCATACAAGCTTTTAGTATCTTTTAGATCTGGAACTTTAAGAAGCTGACAAGGCTTTAAATGGAATGCATAAGGATCCATCAGGAGGAAAGCAGACGCGGCATCCTAAAACGAGCATTCCTGGGACCAGCAGTCACATAACGGTTACCTCCTTAGACTCCCACATGGCCGACCACAGTTCAAGTCCCAGAATCGTGTGCTTGTGTGCCCAAAATCCCGAGAGGAGAATAGAGAAGGGATAGTAGTGGGGCCGTTCTGGAGGGCTGATATCTCACTTTGTATCTCTCTGGGAGCGCACAAGCCCTACAGCAAAAATCTCTCTTTTTTTTTAAATTTTATTTATTCATTTTAATTTGACAGAGACACACAGAGAGAAAGAGAGAGGGGAAATGAGAAAGCAAGCCACAAGGTCCAGGACTTGAACCGTGGTCTGCCATGTGGGAGTATCCAGCACTTTAACCACCACGCCACCTGCTGATTCCCAGCAAAAATCTCTCTTTAAAAAAAAAAAAGCATCCCTTCTTGGCTTTGATTGCCTGCCCATTAGCAAGAGTATTTAGCATGACCAGAGGCACATGAAACAAGCTGCCACCATTAGCCCTTTAAAGCCAGTGGGTACAATGAATTCTGTCTCCTGTATAGGCAAGAATCTAATTTTTTTCTTTTTTTATACAAATAAAGGGCTTTCAGGGTTTTTTGTTTTGTTTTGCATTTTGTTTTAATTTAAAAAATAAATGAAGAGGGACCAGCAGGTGGCATAGTGATTAAGGCACTGGATTCCCACATAACAGACCATTGTTCAAGCCCCAAACCCAATTTTTGAGTGGCTTAAAAATCATGCCACTAGACGTGTGTGCCCAAAACCTGGGAGGAGACTGGAGCAAAAGGGATTGTGGTATGTGATTTCTCATTTTCTCCCCGTCTCTGAGCACACATGCGCTATAGCAAAACTCTAAATAAATAAATAGAGGTTACTTCAATGGATGAAGACTACTGGGGAAATAAAACTTCTTAAATAAGCTCTAGAAGATGCTTCTTAAAGGGTTACTTCCCCCCCTCCCCCAGAGGTTTTTGCTATAGGGCGCATGTGGTTGAGAGACGGACAGAAAGTGAGAAATCATCTCCCAGGGGAGATGGCCATGCTGCAATCCCTTCTCCTCTATTCTTCTCTTGGGATTTTGGGGAGGCACACACACATGCCCGGCACAAGTTTAAGCCACTGGGTCCGGGACTTGAACTGCAGTCAACTATATGGAAGTCCAGCCACATAGCCATTGTGCCATCTGCTGGTCCTAGGCCCCCTTTGATGCTAGTTTTTAGCACAGAGCTTTTCAAAGTGTGGTTCATTCAGAGTCGAGGGTCTGTCCATGAGTCCCTGCTGTTAACGGGAGACTTGTGTTTATTTCAGATGAGGTCTCCCGCAGGCTCGCAGACATGTATAGGAGTGAGCTCCTGCTAAAGCGCACAGTGGTTGGAGAGCTCGCGCACACCACCAGTCATGACCTCACCCTGAGCTACCTGGCAATGTGGCTGCACCAGCCCTACGTGGAGAGTGACAGCAGGCTGCTCCTGGAAGGCATGCTGCTTGAAACGGGGCACCGAGCCCTGTGAATCCCCCCAAAGCAGCATCATGTGAAGTCTGCCTCCAGGCTCTGGACCACAGGCTGCTTCTGTCTCCCCAAAAGTGGGAGGACATAGGACTCGAGGCTGCCCCCCCAGGATCAGACCTTTCTGTCTACCGTGGCCATCCATAAGTCTTTGGGGTCTGAGGGCAGGATTGTCTCACCAGCTCCCTCCAGCTTTGCCTTGTGTTAGGCCTCTGCCATCAGTTGGTGTCATGGAACATACTGTGACTGTCACTTGTGGGTGGTTCTCTGTAAGATAAAGGAATTCCTGAACAAAGTGATGGTTTTGTAAATTAGGTGTAGAAAACTGGCTAGCTCTGTGGCCTGGTGGTTAAGGGAGTTGGATCCCACATCGTTGACCATTCAGTTCAAGTACCAGCCCTAGCAGCTTGAAAAGCAAGTTGGGCCCATGTGTGTGTGCTCAAGATCCCGCCAGGATGGAGAAATGGAAGAGAAGGTATTACTGTGACTATGGCCTGCTGGAGGGAGCTTCCTCCTTCCCTCTCTGATGAGTGCATGCATCCTCTGGCAAAATTTTAAAAAGAAAATCCCCAGGTTAATATTTTACTTTATACCTATCTGTATTGCTTAAGTTTTTATGAGGATGTATTAGTTTTGTAATTATCAGTGTGTAAAGCCTCATGGAGGGGCTGGATGGTGGTGCAGCAGTAACACGATACTCCTTGAGGCGGACCCACACCTGAAAGTACGTGGAGACCTCCCTGAGTGCACTGGATATGCGTGTGCCCATGACATGGGCCTGGCTGAGCTGTGGGTTGATCATGGTGTTGAAGTCTCTGTTGGGAGTGATTGTCTCTCTCTTTGTTCTTGGAAGAAAGAAATCTCATGAAGTTAACAGTCAAGTTTGATGTCGTGAAAATGAAAACTACCTACAAGAATATTGCCATAGTCCCACCCTGGGCATATGAAGGCCAGATGAAGTCCCTCCCGTGTCATTATTCCAGCACTGTCATATAGCCAGGCAGTGATCACACCATTTCCAAGGTTAATACATCACGTCAGGTTAAGGGAGTGCCAGTTCTGAGACCTGGTGGTAAGAAGAAAAAGGGAAGAGTAACTGTTTATGACTACAGAGGCTGGCTAGAACCAGTGTGAAGAAAGCACGAGGTACCAGGAGCCCACCTCGGCCTGGCCTTTCCTGTTGGAGCTGCTTGTTGCACTGCATCTGTTCCCCTGTTTAGTGAGTTCTCTGATCCCAAGGTGTTTATACTCCATGGGCCTGTGTGTGTGTAGTATATTTAATAAATAATGGTTTTTAATTGCGCCCCTTTTTTAAAATATTTGACCATTAAAATACTGCTTACTGGGGCCAACAGGTGGCGTGGTTAAAGTGCTATACTCCCACATGGCTAACAGTGGTTCCACCCCTGGACCTGGCATTTTTTCTCACTTTCCCTCTCTTCTCTGTTTCTGGTGAGCACACATGCCCAGTAGCAAGTTAAAAAATAATTGGGACCAGCAGATGGCATAACAGTTACGTCCCTGGATTCCCACATAGTTGACCACAGTTAGAGTCCTGTACCTGTACCGGCTTAAAACTCGCTGGGTGCATGTGCATGCATGCCCAAAATCTCCAGAGGAGAATAAGATTATGGCCACCCCCTTGGGGGGTGGGTGATTTCTCACTTTCTATTTCTCCAGCCAGCACACAACCCCTGTAGCAAAAATCTCTCTCAGAAAAAATTATTTTAAAAGCACTGCTTATTGGAGCCAGCAGGCAGCATGGTGGTGGTTAAGGGCGCTGGACTCTCACATGGCTGGCTGTGGTTCAAGTCTCAGGCCTGGCAGTTTGTTCCCTCTCCCATTCTGTCCCTCTCCAGTCAAAGTTAGATAAAAATTCTTTTGTTCAAAAACCTGTTTATTGAAGGTTTGGGTTTTTTTTTTTTTTTTTTGCTTATTAAAGTTTATCAAGACTTTTTGCTTTGTTTTTTTTTTTTTTGGAGAGGTTTTTGCTGTAGGGTGCGTGTACTTGCCAGAAAGACAGAGAGACAGAAAGGGAGACATCACCCCCATGGGGGGATGGCCACGCCGCAATCCCTTCTCCGTTCTCCTCTCAGGATCTTGGGCACACATGCACATGCGCCCAATGTGCGTTTAAGCCACTGGGTCCAGGATGCAAACTGGATGACTACATGGGAATCCAGTGACATAGCCATTATGCCAACTGCTGGTCCCAGGTCCTAAGACTTTTAACGTTAACTCAATAAATAGGACTTTGTATGTACAATTTATAGCTAGGAGGACCTCAGGAAACTACCTCCTAGTTCGTTCTTTTTCTAGCCAGGGTAACATGGCAAGCCAGGCGTGCAGTCCAAGGTCCAGCTGTATGTGGCCATCCCCAGATTTGTTTATTTCACCCCAATTGAGTCCATAGGAGCAGTCCCTCATCTATTATTTTTATTCATGAGCCAAGAGTGCGTGCCCAAGCACAAGAGAGAGGCCCCCCAGAGACTCCCATCATGCCATGGTCCCCTTCTCACATCCCTCCAGCTCACCAAGGTCTTGGACACATTTGCGCTGGGCGTGTTTTCTGGTTAATTTGCAGTCCAAGCCCGTGGCTGTCCCCATGAGTTCAGATGCGGCAGTTCAGTATGCCACTCCCTACACCATGGAGGCTGAGCCTCTGTTTCTATTCATTGTTTTGCTAAATGGCTATACCCAGTACTGCTCAGCCCGGTTCTTGGCACGAGGGGCTCAGAAACAAGTTAGCCATGAAGTCCTGCACACTTTCTGACCAGGGCTGAAGACAGACTTGCACTACGACACAGGCACTTGTCATGGTCACACCACAAAACGTGTGTAGGAGGGGCAGGCATGAGATTTCTCTTTGCTCTGCCTTTGCTGCAATTACTAAAATCTATCATAAAAGTGGGCGTCCTGGAGCCTGTGCAGGCGGTGCTCAGCTGGAGTGCTGTCCCCAGCTCCCTGCTGGCTCAGCAGCAGCCTGTCCTTACCAGCTGCAGGGACAGATGGCCTGAATGGGGCCCCAGGAGGCCCCGCTCCCCAGCTGCCCACCTGCAAAGGTCCTGGGATGAGGGCATCGGCTGCACATTGGGGGACATCCACAGAGTAACACTGCAGAAGATACTAGGGTTTTGTCCCATCAACAGGCTTCTAGGACATCCCACCGTTCTCAATGATGTACTCTGTGGACACCCATCAGAGAGTTGCTCAGGGAGCTGATGGGAAGGGTCATTTACTGCAGCAGCCCCAAGTGGAAGCTGAGTAGTGAGCGAGAGCTGTGAGTGCCCAGAGCTATTTCCATCCGAAAGAACAGCAAAATATCCTGCGGGAATTTGAGTTCTCTCTGGACACCTGCCACAGGGACAGGAAAGGAGTATGGAGAGCTAGAAATCCACAAAAATACAGAACAGGACAGGACTGGGCAAGGGTTTGGGGATGAATTCATGGCACACACACACACACACACACACACACACACACACGGCTCTCGGGAAGCAGGATTTGCATGTCATAAATAATAATGTGACTCCTCCACTGTGTTTTTTTTTAATGCTAGAGAACATGTGCACTTGTCAGAGAAGGAACCCCCATACCCCCATGGTGTGGTCGGTACCAATCCCTTGTCCCCGCTTCTCCTCTCGGAATTTGGGGCACTTGTGTACGTACATCTGTGCCCAGCTTGTCTCCCAAGCCATGGAGTCTGGAACTCAAACCACATGGTTGTTCATGTGGGATCTGACTAACCATTAAGCCACAGGGCTGGCCCTGGCTGCCACGTCGATCAGACCAAGCTGAGCAGCCGCTCATGCTGTTTACCAAACATTGCTGGCGTCCTGGGGAGAGCCTACACTTCCAGTTGGGTGAGACAGACCAGGTTGCTACTCCCGACCGGCTTGAGCTTCTCTGGGGCTCTCCCTCTGGCATGGCCATGAGCAGTGTTTGTGATGTGGCTCTCCTGGCCTGTGTCCCCGACCTGGCTATAACAGGCAGAGCCCTCCCACCACGTGAGGGACACGTTACATGAGCAGGAAACACGTGCATCCGTTGTATGAACGGCTGAGGCTCAGCAGTGAGGCCGTCAGAACAGCATCATCAGATTGATCTATGACACTTTTTTTTAAGGTTTTTGCCATAGGGCACACGCACTTGAGAGAGGGAAAGATCATCTCCCTGCCCCTCAGGATTTGGGACACACGCACACCTGTACCTGGCATGATTTTCAAACCCCCAACTCACATTGCAGCTGGCTAAGTGGGACTCTAGCACCTTACTCACTACACTGCCTGTTGGCTCCACTCTACAATACTTTTTTGTTTTTTAGAAAGATTTTTGCTATAGGGCATGTGTGCTTGCCAGAGAGAGACAGAAAGCGAGAGACCAGCAGTTGGCATAATGGCTATGTCACTGGACTCGCGGTAGTTAAAAAATTATTCCCTTCAGCTGTACAAAGAAAAGTATCTCCTTCTTCACAGGTGGATCAGAAAAAGGGATGATCTCAGAGAGTCTTAAAATATTAGAATATTTCAAAACTGTAATTCTAGGCCTATCTAAACTTCCAGGGATGGTGGAGACAAAGGGAAAAGTAGGAGTTGCCCCTAAAAAAAAAAAGTAAAAAAAAAAAAAAAAAGAAAATAAAAAAAAAAAAATAGAGACAGAAAGCAAGAAATCACTCCTCGGGGGGCGGTGGCCATGCTTCCGTCCCTTCTCTGAGGATCTTGGGCACACACACGCACCCAGTGTGAATTTTAAGTTGCTGGGTCCGGGACTCAAACTGCTGTCGACCGTGGGAGTCCAGTGACCTAACCATTACACCATCTGCTGAGCGCTCTCCAACACTTTTGGCCACCCAGGGAGGCGGGTTTTGGCAGAGACTCTGGCGGTCTTCTCTCAGCTCTTCACTCCATGTCCATGTCTTCTGGCACAAGTTTCCCCAGCTAGGAGCAGGTTTCAGAAGCTTCTCTGCAGCCAGCCTGCTCACTGCTGAGAGGTGAGCAGACGCCATGTGTGCAGCTTCTAGAACATGGTCCTGAGCATGTGTCCCCTCTGGACCTTCTCACCTTTTAAGAGACACGTGGGCATGTCAGAGTGCTGAGCCTTCTTCCTCCCTGGGGACAAGGGCTCACCCCGGGTGGGAAGCAGCCAAGGTCTGGACCACCCATGGAGCGAAGCCACCAACTTCCTGAAGGCCCACCAGCTCATGCTTTCCTCTGAGAGAAAGAAGTCCTATCTGGTCACGGTCCTTGTGTTCATCTATCGCCATCAGAGCAACCTGCTGATCACCAGGTCAGTGGGAGGAGGGGCCACATGCCGTGGGGCAGCGATGACAGTGGGTACATGGGATGTGCTCACCTCCCGTAAGTCGGTACCTAACGCTGAAAGCTGGGAAGTCAGCTTCAGTTGAGGCTGGCTGAGGCTGCTGGATTCCACATGGCAACCGTACGGTTTGAGTCCCAGACCAGGCAGCTTGAAAAACATGCTGGGCACATGTCATGGTACCCAGAATCCTGCAAGGAGAGTGGAGGAGAAGGGACTGCAACGTGCCCCCCCACCCCAAAAGGTGAGTCCTCACTTTCTCTCTCTGTTTCTGGCAAACTCATGCATCCCATAGTAAAACTAAGACAAAGGGTTTTTGTTTGTTTGTTTGTTTTTGAGAGGTTTTTGCTATAGGGCGCGTGTGCTCACCAGACAGAGAGAGACAGAAACCGAGAACTCACCCCCCCAGGAGGGATGGCCATGCCGCAATCCCTTCTCCTCCATTCTCCTCTCGGGATCTTGGGCACGCACACACACGTGCCCAGCGTGAGTTGAAGCCACCGGGCCCAAGACTTGAACCATGGCCGGCTACATGAGAGTCCAGCAACATAACCATTGTGCCAACAGCTGGTCCTGAAAAAGGATTTCTATCATCACAGTTAGTGATGATTAGCAGTAAACCAACATGGACAAGGTGCCAGGCATTTTTTTTTTTTTTTTAAAGAATTACTTATTTTAATTTGACTGGGGGGGAGGGGGAGAGAATGAGAAAAAGTGAGAAAGCAAGCTGCCAGGTCCAGGGCTTGAAGCGCGGTCGGCCACGTGGAAATCCAACACTCTTAACCACCATGCCACCTGCCGGCCCTCAGGCATGTTCATAAATGCCAGGCTTGTCCTCGTTGAAGCCTCACACTGGCTGCTCCGTAGGAGTCCATTGGGACTTGTCCCTGAGTCTGTGTGCTCTAGAGGCTCATTGCTCCTACTCCTCCTCTGGGACTTTTTGGTTGGTTTTCAGTTTTTTGACATAGGACACATATGCTCACCAGAGAGAGCCAGAGAATGGGAAAGTGAGAAATCACTCCCGGGGGGATGGCCACACCAAAATCCCTTCTCCTCCATTCCCCTTTCAGAATTTTGAGTGCATGTGCACACACATCTAGCGTGATTTTCAAGCTGCTGGGTCTGGGACTCCAACCATGGTCAGCCATGTGGTAATCCAGCACCTTAACCACCATGCCACTTGCTGGCCTCCTAATCTGATTTTTTTTAAAGAATTATTTTATTTAACTTTATTTATTTATTTACTTGCTTGCTTGCTTATTTATTTATATTCAACCAGAGGGAGAGAGTGAGAAAGCAAGCCGCCAGGTCTGGGATTCAAACCACGGTCAGCCATGTGGTAGTCAAGTGCCCTTAACCACCAGGCCAACTGCCGGCCCCAATCTGGTCATTTTAAATAAGTACTGAGCATACAAAATAAAGTTCTTCACGGGAGAAGGAGACCTCTGCTTATCTAACTCCTACGTGGCTGGGCTGTCTCTTAGTAGTGCCGTAATGGGGAGGCGGTACAGTACCTGTCTGCAGAGGCCCCCCTGATGCGGATGGCACCAGGCTCCCTGAGACCAGGGCTCCCTGCAGAGTCCCGCGCCTGGCAAATGCAACGCTCCACGAGCACGTTCCAGTTCACGAGTATCCAGCTGTCGAGCCTCCCATGTTTCCACTGTACCGTGGAAGGAGGGGACTCAGCACCTCAGCTAAATTCATGTCCATGCATAGCACACACTGGTGAAAACAGGATGTGTGGGATAGTCACCTGTGTCCTATAAATAGAAAATAAGAACAGGGCCTTGTCAAGACAATGGTCAGGTCTGACTCAGCTTGAGTGATATTTGCTGCCAGAACTTATGAAAGGTTCTCAGGAGGGGCCTCCACCCAAATCCCAGGACCCCAGGCAGGGACTCATGGTGGTTCTCTGGGTCTCTGGGTTCCGAGATGTGGGCAGGTTCCCAGGACCTGACTAGCCTGAGCTGCTGGCACAACCCTCCTGGCAGCTGTGGTTGGCCCACCTGCTGGCTACTTGTCCCTCTGGAAATGCTGCCCTGCTGGGAATCCCACCCTCCCGTTCCTGCAGAGCCCCACAGGGAGACTGAGAAAACAGGAAATGCCTCCTGGTCACCGAAAGGGCTATAGGGAAGGCTGGCCCTGACCTGGGGGTGGGCGCCAGGAGAGGGGTGGTCCCTGAGCCCAGCTCTGCTCCACCTTCTCTGGGGTCTCTCCTCACAGTCTCCACCAGGTGGTGGGGGACACAGTGCTCCTTCGTCTACAAGTGGACCAACGACTCCACTTTCTCCCCATACTACAGCCAAGGAAAGCACTCGAAAGAAAAGACCCCGAGGTGGCAGGGGACATGGTGGTCAAGGTGGCTGGACCCCACATGGTGCATGGCTTGAGTCCCAGACCTGGTGGCTTGAAAAACGCTCCAGGTGCATGCACATGTACACCGCAAACCTCAAGAGGAGAAAGGATGAGAAGGGCAGCGGCATAGCCATCCCTCCTCGGGAGTGATTTTTTTTTTTTTTTTCAATTTCTTTCTCTCTCTGGTGAGTACATGAGCTCTATAGCAAAACTGAGAACAAAGAGCGTAAGAGATCCAAAAAGTGACCAGCAGGATGTGGAAGAGCAGGGTCCTACCTGAGCTCCATCTCACTGGAGACCTCCAATGTCCTACCATTTACCTTCCCCGTCTGCGAAATGTGGGTAGAAACCAATTATTTCTCAATAAATCACTGCCCTGAATGGCTAGCTTGTTATTATTTTGTTAGTGACCAGAAGAAGCTCCAGATCTGGTGAAGAATAGCCTACCCATAGGGAGCAGACCGACCGAGTCAGAGTGTGCTGCTAGTCACCATGTCAGCAGCTAGACGTACAGGGGACTGGTTACCTGCCACTGATGTCTGTAGAGAGACGAGGGCCTGGCAGGTGGTGTGCTGGTTAAGGTGCTGGACTTCCACATGGCCGACTGTAGTTCGAGTCCTGGTAACTTGAGAATCGTGCCCGGTGCATGTGTGTGTGCCCGAATAGAGAAGAGACTGCAGCGTGGCCATCTCCCTTGGGGGTGATTTCCTCTCTCTCTGGTGAGCATCCACACCTTATGGCAAAAACCTAAAATAAAAATTTAAAAAAAGAAGACAAGAGGGTGTAAAGATAAATAAAGGTTCATTTGTGTCAGTTATCACATTAGAAAAATATACATTCCATGAAATAGACCTTCTTTGAATAAACAGACAAGTTCAGACCTCGGTTTTACTCTCGCTGGGAGGGCTCTGCCTCCATGGTGAGAAATGTCTCCACAGTTTCAAGAGGAGCCCCTTCCGGTGGGCACATCCCCAGGGCAGGCTCCTCTGTGTTGGTCACTATGACGATGTCCTCCTCCTGAGACACTAGCATACCCGGGTGGGACAAGACAAGCCCATGGGAAGTCTGAACAAATACCTGTTCCTGTCCCTGAGACAGTAATTCGTGGCACCCATTGGTGATGTCAAAAGCCGTGGCTCCCCTTACAGCAACCACGCTGTCCACTTTTCCTTGGCCAGTGTGAGCCTCCACCCCACGTGGGAGCCGGTTTAGGGCCCCCACCTGGCTTCTGAGACCCAGTTCTGTCGCTAACCCCTCAGGGCCTGGCTGAGGCCCTGGCTGGGACACAGTCCTGTGGGCATAGTCTGTTGGCACGATATCCACAGACACCACTTCCTGAAGTGGGGAGGCTACGATCTCAGTTCTCGGGGTGTTGCAAGGGCTGGGCTGCAGGTGGTCCAGGTGGGAGCCGTGCATCCTGCATGGGTCTCCAGCCTCCTTCGCAGACACACCATGCAGTAGGGACTCTGCCCCTCCACCTGGTGACAGAGCGCCGCAGTCTCCCAGGCTCACACTGTCCACAGAGTCCTGGTCGGAAGAATGTTCTAGAGCATTTTCTCTAGGGAACCCTGCCCTCTGTGCTGGGCTCAGCCTGCTGGGTGCCCCTGACCGGGTAGAGGGAACTGGCCCGGCAGACCCACTCCTGGCTTCCAGATCAGCAAATGCCTTAAGCTGCTGGCCTGCATACAGCGTGTGGCTGTCACCGTCGGAGACCAGCAGCGCGTGGCTTTCTTCAGAATGGGGAGAGGCATTCATGCTGAGCCCTGGCACGACACCGATTCAGAAAAACAGGTTAGCAGGTGTGCTGTTATGCCCGACTTACTGTACCCACTCTCCTGAACCAGCGGTCCGAATGCACTCTTGCAAGAAAAACTAGAACACAAGCTCTCCTTGCTAGCTGTACTGAAAAATGTCTTCTAAGACCTGCTTAACAGTGCACTGATTTTCCCCGTTTTCTTCATCCATGATAGAGCGTGTGGACATGCATGTGAGAGCAAAAGAGGAGCGCCCTCCACAGGGTCCGGTCAGCCTACTGTGTCTCGGATATTCACATCTGTGCCAGCATGTCTCCAACTGACCGGGCTGGGGGAGTCAAACCTTCGTCACATGTGAGACCCAGCTTCCAGTGAGCGTGTGTGATCACTACACGCAGAGCCGGCCCCACAGCACGACTCTGTACTAACCCTGAGTGAAGGACCAGTGGCTCTTCACCAGAGGTGACCTGGAGAAACACCTGAGAGGCTTTTTAAAGACTGTCTGGGCAGGACCAGCAGTTAGCGTAATGGCTGGACTCCCATGTAGTCGACCGTGTTTCGAGTCCTGGACCCGGTGGCTTAAAACTCACGCCGGGCGCGTGCGTGCGTGCCCAAGATCCCGAGAGGAGAATGGAGAAGAAGGGATTGCGGCGTGGCCATCCCCCCGTGGGGTGATTTCTCGCTTTCTGTCTCTCTGTCTCTCTGTCTGGCGAGTGCACACACCCTATAGCAAAAAACTCTCAAAAAAAAAAAAAAACACACATAAAAAAGACTGTCTGGGCAGCACGTGATGTGGTGGTTAAGGCAGCTGGATCACATATGGCTGACCATGCAGTTCAAGTCCTAGATCCAAGAGTTTGAAACACACAGTGGGTGTGTGTCCCAAAATCCCAAAGGGAGGGAAAAATGGAGAAGGGATTATGGCATGATGCCCCATGGGAGTGCTGCCTCACTTTCCCTGTGTGTGTATGTGTCTCTCCAGCGAATGCACGCACCCTCCAGAAAAAAGCAAAACAAAACCTCACATCCACACTCACCTGCATCCTGATCTGCTGACCTGGAGCTCTGAGGGGTGAGGCTTAGGCTGCTGTATTTCAAAATAACCTCCCCAGGAGATTGTGACACATACACCCCAACTAAGAGTCATTGTCCTGGGGCCTGACCCTGGTGGCGCAGGCTGCCGAGACTGCTCCACAGTTGGGGAGCACAGTGGGATGGACCACATGGGGGCTAGGGTTTGACTCCTGGTCCACCTGTGCTCCTGTAGCCCCAGTAGCTCAGGTGGCTGAAGCAGGAAGAGCATGAACTGGAGGCTAGTCTGGGCAACAGTAAGAACTTGGCTTAAAAATGGCCAAGGGTATGGGACCAGCAGTTAGTGTAATGGCTATGTCGCTGAACTCCCATATAGCCAACTGTGGTTTGAGTCCTGGACTCGGTGACTTAAACTCACGCCAGGCGCATGTGCGTGCGTGCCCAAGATCCCGAGAGGAGAATGGAGGAAAAGGGATTGCAACATGGCCATTCCCCCTGGGGGGTGATTTCTCGCTTTCTGTCTGTCTCTTTCTGGTGAGCGCACACACCCTATAGCAAAAACCTCTCCCCCCCAAAAAAAATGGCCAGGTGTGGTGGGGCATGTGTGTAGTCCCTGCTGGGAGGCAGAGGCAGGGGGATTAGAACACAAAGAGACTGTGTATTTAAGAAAAAAAAGGGTGGCGTAATGGTTATGTCACTGGACTCCCACATAGTTCACTGTAGTTCGAGTCCTGGACCCAGAGGCTTAAAAACCATGCCGTGTTTGTGTGTGTGTGTGTGTGCCCGAAATCCCAAGGGGAGAATGGAAGAGAAGAGACTGCAGCATGGCTTCCCCCCTGAGAGATGATTTCTCACTTTCTCTCTCTGGCAAGCACACATGCCCTATAGCAAAAGTCTCTCTAAAAAAAAATAAAATCACTGTTTAGAACTGTCAGCACCCTGAGGGTGAGAAACCGCTTTATCCATCACCAAGTCACCAAGTGGCACCTGCACTAGCGGCATTTGCTGGGCCACACTAAGCAAAGAGCAGGCCGCTCAGCTCCCAGTGTGGATGAGAACCGAGGAGACAGACTGGCCGCCCAGGGGGCTATGTTCTGGACAGCGCTGCAGAGCCCTCACTGCGCCCCTGCACACTTCTGTCCCCCAGGGCAGAGTTAGGTAGTTCATTCTAAAATGGAGACTGCTTCTTCTGATCTGCGACCTGAGAAGCAGGAGAGGTATCAGGTGTTCCTGACCAGACTTCAGGAAGCTGTGCAGTTATTTTCAACATGCCACATGTTAAAAGCGTCTGGCTGACAACTTGGCTTAGAGCCAGAATAAAAGTCAGAATGTGTCATGGTTGCAAATGTGAAACCACAGACGGCACGCGGGGCAGTCTCCTGAAAGCCAGGCCCTGGAAGCACATATCCTTGGGACCCATCTCTGCCCAACCTCCTGAGCCCTCCTGCGTACAACCTGCAAACACCTCTTCATTTCAATAAAGAACTTGAGGGAACCAGCAGTTAGCGTAATGGCTATGTCGCTGGACTCCCACGTAGTCGACCGCGGTTCGCGTCTCGGACCCGGTGGCTTAAATCTCACGCCGGGTGCGTGTGCGTGCGTGCCCAAGATCCCGAGAGGAGAATGGAGGAGAAGGGACTGCGGCGTGACCATCCCCCCTGGGGGGTGATTTCTTGCTTTCTGTCTCTATGTCTCTGTCTGTCTGGCGAGCGCACGCGTCCTATAGCGAAAACCTCTCAAAAAAAAAAATAAATAAAGAACTTGAGAAAACCTCGAAACCCTCAAGACTCACGGGGATGAACATGAACGCCAGAACACTGGGGGAAACCTTAGAAACAGGAGGGCCAGAGGGGCACCCAGCCCTGAAAGGTGGCAATCCTGGGCATAGGTGCCAGCTGGGCCTCTGTGCCATGGGGTCCACCCATGAAGGGCATTTTACCATCACTGGCAGCGGGGGCAGAGGAGGGCCTGGGCTTCTCCCGGCCTCTGCTGTCGGCAGCAAGAGACCCACTGGTGTCCTTAGGCAGAGCTCCTCTTCTGGTCCTCTTCGCTGAGGCCAGCCCCTCCTCCATGGCCTGTGAAGAGAAGACCCGGGCAGCTAAGACCTTGCAGAGACAGGCAAACCTGCCCCTCTCCTGCGAGAATGGTACGGTGGACCGGAGAAGCTGAAGCACACTGCGTCAGCCGGAACAGCCGCCACCTGGTGGCTCTGCCACCTCCCAGGCCCACCTCGTTTTCCCTCTTCAGTCTGCTAGCTTCCTCCGGTGACGTGCCCTCTGCCTCATGGCAGAGGCCTGGGGGTGGGGTGCACTTCGTGTGTATTCCTTTTGCCCTCAGGAGCTTTTCTGTGATTCCCAAAGACTCAGCAACCTGAAGAGAAAAGGACCAGTAGAAAGAAGCTTCTCAGGACAGACACAATCTCCACAATCTACATCAGAGCTGGACGGCTGGGTTTAAACCTGTGAAGTTCCTTTGTACAGGGAAGAACCATCTAAACCACAAGAAGATGAAAGTAAATGCAAAGTTAAATGGAACAGCCAAGACAAGGTGGGTCATTATCAAAGCTAGAAGGTTCTGGGACCAGCAGGTGTAATGGTTATTTTACTGGACTCCTACATAGTCGACCATGGTTCGAGTTCCGGACCTGGAGGCTTGAAATCCCAAGAAGAGATTGAGACTGGAGAAGGGATTGCATGTGGCCATCCCACCGGGGGGATGATTTCTTACTTTCTGTCTCTGTCTCTCCAGCAAGTACACGTATCCTATAACAGCCAAAACAAACAAACAAACAAAACAAACAAACAAACAAACAAAAAACACAGAACAAGAAACTCTCTTTAAAAAAAAAACAAAAACTAGGAATCAGTGGATGGTATAATGTTACATTGGTGGGTGCCCATGTAATTGACCACAGTTTGAGTCCTGGACTTGATGATGACAAGGACATTGAAATGACAATTGTGTCTTTGTGTCTCTCTGGTCAAATTAGAAAATGAATAAAGAATGAATGAATGAATGAAAAAATGAATGAATAAAGAACTAAATGATTCTTTAAAAATGTATAAATAAAATTTTAAAAAAGCCACTATAGGTAGGCTAGAAGATGGTGTGGTGAAGGCACTGGACTCCCACACAGACAGCCACAATTCGAGGACTGGACTTGGCAGCTCGCTTTCTCACGTTCCCTTTCTCTATCACTCTCTCTCTGATCAAATTAAAAAATAATAACAAATAAAAATCAATCAATCAATCACTCTTTATTTAAAAAAAGAAAAAAAAAGAAAAGCACTCTGGGCACAGATCCTGGCAGGATGGAGAAATGGAGGAGAAGGGATTACCGCATGACAGCACCCTGTTGGGGGACACTCTCTCCCTCCCCCTCTTCCTACCTTGCACATGTGCCTTCTGGCAAATTTAAAAAAAAGGGCCAGTAGGTGGGATGGCTGTTAAGGCCCTGGACTCCCACATGGCCAACCGTAGTGTGGGCTCCAGACCTCCAGGCTTGTTTTCTCACTTTCCCTCTCTCTCTGTGTCTCTCTGGTGAATTAAAAAATAAGTAAATAAACAACAAATAATTTTAAAAATTAAAACTGGACAGCTGGTGGCGTTGAGGTTAAGACAGCTAGAGGCCACACGACTGACTGTGCGCTTTGGGTCCTGAAGTCAGTAGCTGGAAATCGTGCTGGGTGGGTGTGCACGTGTGCCTGAAAGGGGGAGAGAGGGGGGAGGGGCTGCAGCATGGCCATCTCCCCTGCGGGTGATCTCTCACTTGCTCTCTCTTGTCTCTCTGACAAGTGCACATGCTCTATAGCAAAAACTAAAAGCAAACAAAACATAAATGAAGTTCTGTATTAGCACAGTTTAGCAGAGGAGACTAAAAAGGAATTCAAAAAAATTAAACACCCTCTTTAGTGTACCTCAGTCTTGGTGTTGGTAGCTAATACCATGGTAACCTTTTTTTTTTTAAAGAATTATTTATTCAATTTTTATTTATTCATTCATTTAATTTGACCAGAGACAGAGAGAGAGAGGGAAAGTGAGAAAGCAAGCCCCAGGTTCAAGACTTGAACCGTGGTTGCCCATGTTGGAGTGTCCAGCACCTTAACCACCAAGCCACCGGCTGGCCCCATGGTAACCTTCTTGCCATTATCCCTCCTCTTCAGAATTCTCACTGCTCTCTTCAGGAAAATAGTCCTGGAGCCTAAGTCAGGGAGTCACTAACTGGAACAGATGGTTGACAGTTGGGTGCTCACCAGAACCCGGTCTCCCAGGCTGGTCACTGCAAGGCCACCCTGTGATCAGACCACTGATTCATGCTGCGCTCGGACAGGTTTTCTTCAGAACAAGCAAAACCACATCAGCTTAAAACTAGTTTTGTAAAGAACACATACAGCTAAAGGTAACTGGTGATGACAAGGACATTGAAATGACAATTGTGAGACACCACAAAAGATGACCATTGGCCCCTGTGTAACTCACCCCCAAACCTACATCATAAAGAAAAAGACACCCTGAGGTGTTGATTGTCAGTGAGCTTGGGGATGACAGCATTTCCAATGTTCTTGTTGCTTATCTGCATTTTTGTTTTCTGGAACAAGTGTTTATTGCTTTTATGTTATAGAAAGAAAAGTTCACTTGATGGGAAAGATAAATAGAGGGTGATGGCGGGACCAGCAGTTAGTGTAACGGTTATGTCACTGGACTCCCATGTAGTCGACCGCGGTTCTAGTCCCAGACCTGGTGGCTTAAACTCACGCCGGGCGCGTGTGCGTGCGTGCCCAAGATCCCGAGAGGAGAATGGAGGAGAAGGGATTGCAGCGTGGCCATCCCCCTTGGGGGGTGATTTCTCACTTTCTGTCTCTCTGTCTCTCTCTGTCTGTCTGGTGAGTGCACGTGCCCTATAGCAAAAACCTCTCAAAAAAAAAAAAAAAAAAAAGAGGATGATGGCTAAAAACATTCTCCTCCGTTTGTGGAATCCTTTCTGCTCCCTCTCAGGGCAAACCTCATTTTGCTGTCGGAGACGGTTACCTTGGCATTGTTGATTTCCAGGGGCTCCTGAGAACAAGGGCCAGAACGGAGGAGGTAATCCTGACACATTTTCTTCACCATTTCATGCAACTCTTCAAATTCCTTATACACAGCTGGGAACAAAGGCTTTGCCAGGCGACCATTTTCCACCTTTGTGAAGATAAAGATGACAAAAAAACTTTAAACACGATACATGATATGAAAACAACAGGAAGAGAGGGCCAGCAGGTGGCATGATGTTTAGAGGTGCTGGATCCCCACATAGCCAACCATGGATCGAGTCCTGGACCTGGAGGCTTACTCTCTTCCTTTCCTTTTCTCTCACTCTGGTCAAATTAAAAAATAATAACAGGGACCAGCAGGTAGCATAATGGCTATGTCGCTGGACTCCCATGTAGCTGACAGTGGTTCGAGTCCCAGACCTGGTGGCTTAAACTCACACCAGGCGTGTGTGCGTGTGTGCCCAAGATCCCGAGAGGAGAATGGAGAAGGGACTGTGGTGTGGCCATCCCCTCGGGGAGTGATTTCTCGCTTTCTATCTCTATAGCAAAAACCTCTCAAAAATAAAAAATAATATCAACAAATGGAATTAAATAAATAAATAATTCTAAAAAAAAAAGGAAAGAAAGAGAGAAAGAAAGAAAGAACAATACAGGAAGAAATGTAAACAATGGAAGGACCCATTTCCCAGCCTCTCAGCAGATGGTCTGTGGTGGACATTCCGGCCCTCCCCAGTGAGGCTTGCTGTATGCCAGCCTGTCCCAGGGGCGATGGGGGTGGCCAGAAAACCAACAATGGGGTGCCAATAGGCGGGCTCTGAGAACAGGCAGCTGAGGGTGGAGAGGGGAAGAAGCATAGGCTGTGAGGATGGGCTGGGCCTCAAGCTCTGGCTGGGTGCACTAAGGCCTCCTGGAACTTCACGGGGCAACAGTGGGAGGTGTGGGGCATGGGTGACCTGGTTACATCAACCCAGGGGCTCTGCAGGAGCAGACGGGCCTGGTGGACAGTGCCAGGCAGGGCCCAGGCTGGCCTCTTACCCCACCCACACAGTTACAGCAGTCTGGGAGTGGATGAGCTGCCCACCAGAAACTGGCCACACGGGCACTGCCCTTCTCCAGGCATGCTGGCAGGATCACCAGGCTCACTCTGACCTGGAGGAGGGGAATGATTCAAATGGCTCAGCTCCTTCACAAACAAATTTTGAAAAGGCTTATCTAGACAACTTCGAGCCGTCCCTGTCATTCAGGAACACTAAGAAGACTCACCTTCATCAGAAGAAATTCATACATGGTCACAGCCTGAGCCAGCTGAGGCAGAGCCAACTCCACTAGGTCCTCCGGGTGACACTGCTGAAGGAACTACAGAAAGCAAGTGTGGACATCTGTGAAGGCCCCGCAAAAATTTTCCAGCAGCCCAGTTGTTGCCAACACCAAACGTAAAGACAGAAAGCTTCCCCCAAACTTAGCAGCTAAGCACTCTAAACATCCTGCCTTAGTGTGTCTCACCTGCTTTACAAAGTACTAAGATCAACCAAACTCAGGGTGGTAGGTAGGGAGATGGACTCCTACATGGCCAACTGTGGTTCAAGTCCTAGATCTGGCAGCTTGCTTTTTCACTCTCTCTTTCTTTTTCTCTCATCCTCTCTCACTCTGGTCAAGTTGAAATAAATTAATAAATGGATAAATAAAGGTAAATACAATAATTCTTTAAAAAACCTGACCCAAGCCCCCTGAGATAAACACTGAGACTCGCACTGGGTACCTGGCCCTGGGAGGAGGACGCGGTGATGAGGAGACAAGTGTGTGTCCTCGAGGGCTCACTGGGCAGCACCAGAGACAAAAGTGCAGGGTCAGAGGTAGACATTGCATCCAACCTTGGGCCAGCAGGTGGGATGGAGGGTAAGGCCTGGACACTACATGGTAAACTCCATGGTCTGAGTCCCGGACTCAGCAGCTTGGAAATCATACTAGGTGTGTGTGTGTGTGTGTGTGTGCGTGCCCAAGATCTTGAGAGGAGAATGGAGAAGAGGGGACTGTGAAGTGACCATTGCCCCGGGGAGTGATCTCTCACCTCCCCTTTCTCGCTCCCTGTCATTTCCTCTGGCAAACGCATGTGTCCCACAGCAAAAACTAAACAAGCCGAGCTGGTGCCCATTGCAGGGGACTCCCGGAAAGAGAAGACGGCCTCGGGATCAGCAGTTAGCATAATGGCTATGTCGCTGAACTCCCATGTAGCCAACCATGGTTTGATTCCCGGACCCGGTGGCTTAAACTCACGCTGGGCACGTATGCGTGCATGCCCAGGATCCCAAGAGGAGAATGGAGGAGAAGGGATTGCGGTGTGGCCATCCCCCCGGGGGGTGATTTCTCGCTTTCTGTCTCTCTTTCTGGCAAGCACACATGCCCTATAGCAAAAACTTCTCAAAAAAAAATAAATAAATAAAATAAAAAGACGGCCTCTCTGGCCCTGGCATTCTGCCTGCCTTCCACAGATGCTGACCTCAAAGAGCGCCAAGTAGCCTGGATTGGAATTTTGGATCTGCCCTACCTTGGCAGAGGACCTCGTGCAAGAGATTAGTCTCTCCAGGTTTCGGGGTCACCACCTATTCAGATAGGGTGATGATTATTACGGGACAAGTGAGATGAGCTTGATGCCAGGGTCTGGAGGGGCTGAGCTACCATGAAGAGGGTGCCCCAAAAGTGGTGGCTATGGTTAATGCTGAGGAGTGGACCAGGCCGAGGACTGTCACCTCTCCCGTCTAGAAATCAGACATCCAGGATCGTCCCCACAGAAACCCAGATGGCAGTGAAGCTGATTCAGCAGGTCTGTTTGCTGCTAGGACTCAAGACATCCCATAGTGTCCCAGCAAAGTCTTTAGGAAACCCACTTCCCCTCAGGAGGCCACTCCACGCTGCAGTCTGCAGGCCTGCGCCCCGTGGCAGCCAGCATCTCACTGACCTCCGGCCTTGAGCTTGCGCTTGCTGCATTTCCCACTTCTCTGATACTCACCAGGCAGAGAATATGTTCTAGCCAAAGACCATTTGGATAACTTTAGAGTTCTTCCTTTTTCAAGCGAATCCAGGTAAATTCAAGAAATCTACTTTCAGGGAACTGAAATAAAGACACCCAGGTTCAAAACCAGAAACAAGCTTCTTTTGTTGTTGTTGTTGTTATTGTTGTTGCAGAGCATGTGCTCGTACCAGAGAAAGAAAAACAGAGAAGTGAGAAAACAACCCCCAGGAGAGGGCTGGGGGGATGGCCACATTGCAATCCCTTCTCCTGGGATTTTGGGCATGCATACACATGCTCCCATATGCCTGAAGTATTTTCCAAGCCGCCAGGTCCAGGACTTGAACAGTGCACTTGGCCATAGGGTACCCAGCTACCTTGACCTCTGTGCCACCCAGTTGTGAGGAACATACTTTTAGTTTTGTTTTGTTTTGTTTTGTTTTACTAGACCATAGGTTAGTTTATTTTTAACACCCATCAAGCCATGAATTCATAGGGAATAGGTTTCTCTTTGGCTTCTTTCTTTTGCTGGTCATTTTCCCTCCCATGTTTTAGGAAGCTATCTCTACTCTTAAAATGTTTAATATGCTCAATACGCACATAATTCTCTTGGCAAGAATCTTGCCCTTAACTTGTTTGTTTACAGCAATGCCAACATCATGCTGGGTAACATTGTAGGCTCTTCCAGTTTTGCCATGGTCACATTTGTGGGGCATTCCTTTTTGAACAATACCCATTCCCTTGATGTCGACAATATCACCTTTCTTATAGATTCGCACGTATGTTGCCAAAGGAACCCTTCCATGTTTTCTAAAAGGCCTAGAGGACATGTATAGGGTGCCTCTCCTCTTTTCTTTGTGTTCGTCACTTTGGTTAATTACTGGAAGATGGTGGTTCCAACCAAAAGGAAGCAAAACATGCTTTTTTATATTTTGAAGCTTTCTTTTTTTTTTGGAGAGATTTTCGCTATAGGGTGCATGCACTCGCCAGACAGACAGAGAGAGACATAGAGACAGAAAGCGAGAAATCACCCCCCAGGGGGGATGGTCACGCCGCAATCCCTTCTCCTCCATTCTCCTCTCGGGATTTTGGGCACGTACGCACACGCGCCCAGCGTGAGTTTTAAGCCACCGGGTCCGGGACGCAAACCACAGTTGACTACGTGGGAGCCCAGAGACATAGCCATTATGCTAACTGCTGGTTCCCGAGCTTTCTACAGAGAAATAAAAAACCATTTGCACTGCTTTCTAAACTGCTTCCATGTAAACAAAGGCTATAATTATTTCAAAACTTATAAAGACAGGCAGCTGTGGAGCCACCCTGAAGGCCTGATGGTCATGTGAAATAGGTAAATTTCTGAATTAGTTAGAAATCCCATTCCTGCATTTACTATTTACTCCATTCAATTACTTTTTAGGTCAACTGTTTAGTTCTTCTGGATATTTTATCTGTAAATTCAGAAAGCTAATAGAATTGCCACCTGCCATGCAAAGAACCCGATCTGAAGAGAGGGGCTGTAAGAGGACGCACCTGCTTGAGCCTGGCTTTGTTCCTCAAGGCTCGCTGTCCACCTGCTGCCGCGGGGCCTCCAGCCAGGACCGCTCTGCTCTGCCTGAGGACGGCCACGCTGGGCCCTGCAGGGCTCTCGGCACAGCCATTTCCTCTAGGTCCCGGATGCCTCTCTGAACGCAAAGGAGCTGAATAACTTCTATTTTCTGGTTCAGCTGTCAACACCTCTTCAAATTCTACTGACTGACCATTCTAGATAGTGTTTCACATCCACAAATAAAATAAAAGTCATATTTTATTGCAAACTTTAAAACTCAAAAATGTCAGATCTAAAACAAGCCCTTCTTTGCGTAACTACAGTGAATACATTTTTTTTTTTTGAGAGGTTTTTTGCTATAGGGTGCGTGCGCTCACCAGACAGACAGAGACAGAAAGCGAGAAATCACCCCCCAGGGGGGATGGCCATGCCGCAATCCCTTCTCCATTCTCCTCTCAGGATCTTGGGCGCGCACGCACACGCGCCCGGCGTGAGTTTTACGCCACCAGGTCCGGGAAGTGAACCGCGGTCGACTACATGGGAGTCCAGCGACATAGCCATTACACTAACTGCTGGTCCCCCAGTGAATACATTTTAAACTTTTCCAAAAAGCACCCTTTTGGACAATAGGCAAATATAAGCTAGCAAGCCTGTGTGGGCACCCTGGGACCCTGGGCTGTGGATTAAAAGGAAACAAGAAATTTTGTTGACATGACTATCATCTTGAAAACTGATATGAATTTTGCTTTTAATTCATAATTTACTCACAACTTTTAAAATTTTTTGAGAGATGTTTGCATGCACTTGCCAGAGAGACAGATGTGTGCATGCACTTGCCAGAGAGACAGAGAGACAGAAAGTGAGAAATCAGTCCTCCCAGAGGGAATGATCATGCCACAATCCCTTCCCTTCCAATTCTCCTCCTGGGATTTTGGACACACACACACACACATGCACCCAGTGTGAGTGTTAAACCACCAGGTCCAGTACTTGAACCATGGTGGACTTACATGGGAGTCCAACAATATAACAATTAGGCCATCTGCTGGTTCCAGACTTTTAAATTTTTAAAAAATTATTTAATTTTATTCATTCATTCATTCATTTTAATTTGAACAGAGACACAGAGAGAAAGAGAAGGAAAGTGAGAAAGCAAGCCACCAGGTCCAGGACTTGAACCATGGTCGGCCATGTGGGAGTGTCCAGTGCCTTAACCAACATACCACCTGCTGGCCCCCAGACTTTTTAAAATTTTAGATTATTTTAAATAGTTATAGTGCTGGACTACCACATGGCTGACCACAGTTTGAATCCTGGACCTTGTTTTCTCACTTTTCCTTTCTCTCTCTCATTGATCAAATTAAAAAATAATAAATAAAACTAATTCTTTTAAAAAATTATTTTAAAATTTAATTGATATAATTTTTGGGGGGGTATAATATTTTTGCTATAGGGTGCGTGCACTTGCTGGAGACATAGAAAGAATCAGAGAAAGTGAGAAGTCACCCCCAGGGGGCATGCCATGCCACAATTGCTTCTCCTCTCGGGACTTTAGGTACACACACATATGCACCTGGCACACACACACGCACGAGCTGCCAGGCCTGGGATTCAAACTGCGGTCAACCATGTGGGAGTCCATCACCACAACCACTATACCACTTGGCCCCTCTTTCTTTCTTTTAATTGCTAGAAGGGCCATGCACTTGCCTGAAATGGAAAGACAGAGGCAGTGGGAGAAGGAGGAGGAGAAACGATCCCCAATGGTCATGCTGCAGTCCTTCCTTCTCCATTTCTCCACCATGTCTGGGTTTAGGGCACACACACCTGCCACGTTTTTTTAAGCCATCAGGGCCAGAACTCAAACTGCGGTTGGCCCTGTAGGACCTGGCTCTCTCACCATTAGGCAAGGCAGTGAAAATACCTCTTTATCACTCTCATACCCCCCACATGTACACTCATGTTCACAATAGTACTATTCAAAAGAGCCAAAAGTGGAAGTAACTCAAGGTTCATTGACACAGATGGTTAGGCAAAACGGGTCCATCCACACATGGACTATTATTATTTTAGGTTTTTGCCATGTGCTCTCTGGAGGAGAGAGACAGAGAAAGTAAGAAATTATCTATCCCCCACAGGGGATGGCCACACCACAGTCCTTCCTCTTTCATTCTCTGCTTGGGATTTGGGGCACACAAGCACACATGCCCAGAGTGATTTTCAAGTCTCTGGGTCCAGGACTTGAACTGCAGTCAGTGCCTTAACCAGTCTGCCACCAACTGGCCTCCACAGTGGAATATTATTCAGGCTTAAAAAGGGAAGAAATTCTGGGGCCAGTGGGAGGCATGGTGGTTGAGGCACTGGACTCCCACATGGCCGACTGTGGTTTGAGTCCCAGATCTGGCAGCTTACTTTTTCACTTTCCTTCTCTCTTTCTGTCTCTCTGGTCAAATTAAAATAATGATGATGATGATGATGATGAAGAAAATTAAGTAAAATAATTATTTTTTAAAAAAGAATCTTGTTTTTTAAAAAAGGAAGGAAATTCTGGGACCAGCAGTTAGTGTAATGGCTATGTCGCTGAACTCCCATGTAGTCGACTGCAGTTTGCGTTCTGGACCCGGTGGCCTAAACTCATGCTGGGCGCGTGTGTGTGCGTGCCCAAGATCCCAAGAGGAGAATGAAGGGGAAGGGACTGTGGCATGGCCATGCCCCGTGGGGGGTCAGTTCTCACTTTCTGTTTCTCTGTCTCTCTCTGTCTTTCTGGTGAGCGCACACATCCTATAGCAAAAACCTCTCAAAAGAAAAAAGAAAAGAAAAAAAAAGGAAGTTAATTCTGACACATGCTACAACACGGGAGAACCTGGAGCCAGTGTTCCAAGTGGAATAAGCGAGCACAGAGGCAAACACTCTGCCGCTCCACTCCCAGGAGGCACCCAGGCAGCTCAAATCTGGAGGCAGAAAGTGGAACCGCGGCGGCAGGACACAGGGGGAGACATGGGGCGAGTCCCAGTGCCAGAGTTCTGGCGATGGCTGGTGGTAACAGCAGCACGTTGAGTGCTTTCACTACCAATGACCTGTTCCCTTGAAAGTGGGAAGAGGGCCAGCTGCAGGCTGCGCATCGTACCACAGTCAAGAATTTGGGCAAGGGTGATGTGCTGGGCAACACGGCGAGGACGGGCTCGACAGCTTGTCACCACTGAGGTCCCAGGTGCACTGCCAGCCCTCCCCGACCCTCCCCGACCCTCCCCGACCCTCCGAAATGCTGGCGGCAGCGCTGCCCTTCGTTCTCCTGTGGGACCTAATGAGCCGGAGCTGCGTTCCCATCAAGGGCGCTCAGGAAGGCCGGTGGGGCAGCAGCCGGGATCGGGCCGGGTCCCACCCCCATGGTGACTTTGGTCCAGCTCGAGCCTTCGCCTGAAGCCCCCCTAGACACTGAGAAGGTGAATTTGAGGATGACAGGCAGGAATAAGGACGCTGCGGCCCAGGCAGAGATGTTACCTGCAGGCTGCCCGGTGCTGGCTCTGTCCCTGGGGCACGGCAGGGAAGGTCCCCTTCCTCAGGTGTAGTGGCTGGCAGGGACGGTGCCTGGGAGGCTGGGCCCACACTGGCGCTGGCGTCCAGCTGGCCGTGGCCTGGATTCAGCTTAAAGTGCCGGGCCAGGCCGCCCTTGCCTATGTAGGCCTTTCCGCAGGCCGCACACCCGAACGCCTTGGGCCTCAGCAAGCCGCTGGGGAAGTCGAAGGGCGCCTGCTTTTCCCTCTGCTCTTCCTCCTCTTCCACACTTAGCTCTGAATAGTCATCGGAATCGGACGGATGACCGTCCGCCAGGTCCTCCGTTTTTATGAATTTGTAATCTTTCGCTTTATACTTGGGAGGGCGAGATATCCGTCCAGACCGTGTTTTCACTTTCAAAGATTTTTTCAGCTTCTCCGTATGTTTTGTGAGCAAGTTGGAAGTCACCACATTTGGCGGGCTGGCTGACACGGGTGCCATGGCTGATGGGTCGGAGGCCGAGGAAGGCATCAAGCCGGCTCCTTGTCCATTCTGAGCCGGGGGACCCGGGACTCTCTTCCCAGGGACTGGCTGGAGGGCGGGCAGGGGTCTCTGTACGAACACCTGAGCAGGAGGCTGCTGCCCGGCTCTCACGAGGGGCTGCACCCTGAGCAGCTGTGGGCTGGCCACACCGAGCCCCTCCAGGCTGGAGGCCCTGGGCGGCAGGCACGGTCTCGCTGTTTGGGGCTGGACAGTAGCCAGCGGGGGCATTGGTCCCTCCCGGCCTTGCTGCTCTCCAGACGTTACCTTCACACAAATGGCTTCGAGTTGCTTAAGCACGGAAAGGGCACAAGAAGAGAAAAGAAGCACCATGTGTCAATGTCTGCAGAGCTCCGTTCTCATCCTAAACCCACAACTGGAACTGCTTCCCAGTTGTACGACATACAGGGTCATCAGAGAAGTCATGATGTATTTTTCTAAGCAAAAATGTGTCATGACTTTTTCAACGATCCAATATTTTACACATAAAAGTCTATGGAAAAATCTATTTTACATACAAAAAAACTCTACGTAATGTATCTGCACCGGTTACAGTGGTGTTTTTCAAACCTTTCTGATGCCGGACCACAGGGACACGGTTACATCCCGTAGGGAGCGACCCTTCTGCTGCGGGCAAATGAGGACGCTGACAGACGTGCTGCTGCACTGCAGGCCAGCGCCGTGATGGGGAGCTGCGTGTCAGCCAGAGAAGGCCGGGACACTCGTGTACAACCATCAGACACATGAACCACGGGATGCCCCACAGCTGCAACCTGTTTTCCTCCATCCCCCATTTCTGCATAAAAGAATAAACCTGGAACCTGCTGGACGCCACGGCGTTCTCCACGCAGACGCCCAGTCCGCCCGATCCCCGCTTTCTCTACTCTGTGTGCGCTTTCCGAACACATTCGTTCACTTCCACTCGAGTCCACGTCCCCTCGCCCCAGCCGGGGCGGCAGCCCAGCACATGTGCAGGAATGTGTCCATATAGGAATGAGAAAAGCCGATGGAACTACCTAGCATTTCTACATAAATGCCCTCTGATGTATCTGCTCTGCATCACTTTATACAAATACGTATAAGCTATAAGATGACTTCGTAGCCCACTAAGAAATAGTAATACCCTTCTTTATAGTTTTATCCATGTGCTTTTAACTGGGAGTTCTTTTTTTTTTTTTTTTTTTTAATAATTCTTTGTGTTTTCTTTTTTGGAGAGGTTTTTGCTATAGGGCGCATGTGCCTGCCAGAAAGACAGAGAGAAACAGAGAGACAGAAAGCGAAAAATCATCACCCAGGGGGGATGGCCACGCTGCAATCCCCTGTCCTCCACTCTCCTCTCGGGATCTTGGGCACGCATGTACATGCGCTTGGTGTGAGTTTAAGCCACCAGGTCCAGGACTTGAACCACAGTCGACTACATGGGAGTCCAGCGACATAGCCATTACGCCAACTGCTGGTCCCTATTTCATTTTATTTATTCATTCATTTAATTTGTCCAGAGAGAGAGAGAGAAAGCAAACCACCAGGTCCAAAACTTGGACCATGGTAGGCCATGTCGGAATGTCCAGTGCCCTAACCACCATGCCACCTGCTGGCTCCACCTGGGAGTTCTTAGCACTCTAAATTGGATTCAATTCAATATGGGAGCTCATTTGCAAAAATGAATGAATGAATGAATGAATGAAGTCGTTACTGGGCCAGCCATACGGTGCGGTGGTAACACACTGCTTAAGATGCTAGATCCACGCGGCAATGCCATTTGAATCCCTGGCCTGGTCAGACTAAAGTATGTTGGGCTCCCAGGCCTAAGAGCCAGAGGACTGGAGCAAGGGGACTGAGGCATGGCTGGCCGGAGCCTGTGGGGCGCTCCTCTCTTCCTCACATGCGCATGCATTCTACCATGAATTTTGAAAAGCTCTCAAAGACATACAAATGGCCCACAAACAAATGAAAAACTTTCAGCATCTTTAATTGCTGGGGAGATGCAAATCAAAACCACAATGAGCTATCACCTCACTGCAGTTAGATGTTCATTCTCAAAATGACAAAAAGTAACAAATGCTGGGAGAACAGAGAGAACAGGGCACTCTTTCACTGCTGGCGGAGATGTAAATTAGTAGAGCTATACGGAAACAGTATGGGAATTCCTCGAGAAAATAAAACTAGAACTGCTATATGACCCAGCAATCCCACTCCTAGGCTATGTCCCCAGGAAGAGAAATCGGTATGTCGTAAAGGTATTTGTACCCCATATTTACTGAGCTCTAGTCACAGTAGCCAAGATTTGGAATCAACCTGAATGTCCCTCAATAGATCAATGGATAAAGAAAATGTGGTCTAGATATGTAGTGGATTACTATGCAGCCAGCAAAAACATGAAATCCAGTCATTTGAGATCAAATGGGCAGGCCTGGGGCATATTATATTCAGTGAAATAATCCAGGCACAGAAAGAGAAATACTGTATGTTCTACATGTAAACAGAAAGAAGCGACTTCACTGGGACCAAGATGGCGTGGTGGTTAAGGTGCTGGATTCCCACATGGTCAACTGCGGTTTGAGCCCTAGACCTGATGGTTTGTTTTTTCTCTCTCTCTCTGGTGAGTGCACATGCCCTTTAGCAAATTAAAATAATAATAAATTAATTAATAAAAAAGAAGTAACCTCATAGAAATAGAGATATAAAATGACCAGCAGAAGCTGAGAAGAACAGTGGTGATGGGCAGGGGGAGGAGAAAGGGATATTGATTTTTAAAAATTATTTAATTTTGGGAACCAGCAGTTAGCGTAATGGCTATGTCGCTGGACTCCCACGTAGTCGACCATGTTTCGCGTCCCGGACCCAGTGGCTTAAAAACTCATGCCGGGCACGTGTACGTGCGTGCCCAAGATCCTGAGAGGAGAATGGAGGAGAAGGGATTGTGGCGTGACCATCCCCCTGGGGGGTGATTTCTCACTTTCTGTCTCTATGTCTCTCTCTGTCTGGCGCGCCCTATAGCGAAAACCTCTCCAAAAAAAAAATTATTTAATTTTATTTATTATTATTTTAAATTTACTATAGGACATACGTGCTCACCAAAGAGAGAGAGAGAGAGAGAGAGAGAGAGAGCAAGCAAGCTACCAAGTCCAGGACTTGAAACGTGATTGGCCATGTGGGAGTCTGGTGCCCAACCATCAAGCACCAACTGCTGGTCCCAAGAGGAATGTTGATTCTTGGAAACAAAATTGCAGATGGGTAGAAGGAACAATGTCTAGCGTCATAAAATAGAGTGGGGAGAACTAGCTAACAACTTCCTGTATATGTCACTAATGGCTGAGATGACGAGCATACTAGCAGATAAACCTGCTTTAATCGTTCCGCATTGTATTCATGTGCTGAAAAACCGCATTCTGGGGCTGGCAGGTGGGTGTGGTGGTTAAGGGTGCTGGACTCAAGGGCCAGCAGGTGGCGTGGTGGCTGGGGGCGCTGGACTGCCACACGGCTGACTCCAATTTAGGTCCCGGATCTCTGGTCAGATTTAAATAAGTAGAGTTGAATAAAATAATTTTTTTTGTGTGAGAGGTTTTGGCTATAGGATGTATGCGCTTGCCAGAAAGACAGAAACAGAGAGACAGAAAATGAGAAATCACCCCCCAGGGGTTGGCCACGCTGCAATCCCTTCTCCTCCATTCTCCTCT
>NW_006160194.1:10287-16341 GCF_000334495.1 Tupaia belangeri chinensis | reverse complement strand
CCCGGGGTGACGACGGGGGGGTCCAGGCACATAGCCATTACGCTAACTGCTGGTCCCAAATAAAATAATTCTTAAAAAAAAAAAAAGTGCTGGACTCTCACATGGCTGACCGCGGTTCAAGTCTCAGACCTGGTAGCTTGCTTTCTCACTTTCCCTCTCTCTGATCAAACTGGAAAAAAATAATAATGCTAAATAAAGTTAAATTAAAATAAAAAACCACACTGTAATAACTCCCAAGTTAGTAGAATTTACTTTTCTAAGAGAAATTTTTGCTATAGGGCACATGCACTCATCGGAGAGACAGAAAGTGGGAAATCACCCCCCAGGGGGATGGCCACGCCGTAATCCTTTCTCCTCCATTCTCCTGTTGGGATTTTGGGCACGCACGCACATGCACTTGGTGTGAGTTTTAAGGCCTTGGGTCCAGGACTCAAACTGCGGTTGACTGTGGGAGTCCAGCGATGTACCCGCTATGCCATCTGCTGGTCCCAATAAAAATTATTAATTTATGGGACCAGCAGTTAGCATAATGGCTATGTCGCTGAACTCCCACGTAGTCGACCGTGGTTCGTGTCCTAGACCCGGTGGCTTAAAACTCACGCTGGGCGCATGTGTGTGCGTGCCCAAGATCCCGAGAGGAGAATGGAGGAGAAGGGATTGCGGTGTGGCCATCCCCCCCTGGGGGGTGATTTCTCGCTGTCTCTCTGTCTCTCTCTGTCTAGCAAGCGCACACGCCCTATAGCAAAAACCTCTTCAAAAAAAATTATTAATTTAAAAACAGTTAGAAACAAACTTTAATTTTATTAAGGAAAAAAAGGTTTTATTGAAATCCTAGAAACCAAAAAGCTATACAGAACAATGTAGCCAGGTCTCTACCACAGATGTAGGACTCATGACTGTACCAATACGGTTTAGGCCCACTGTGGCTTCCAACCGTACAGCCAGCACTTTGTCCTATCCTGAATGTGCATATATAAAGTTTTTTTTTTTATAGGGCGTGTGCGCTAGCCAGACAGACAGAGACAGAGAGACAGAAAGCAAGAAATCACCCTCCAGGGGAGATGGCCTTGCCACAATCCCTTCTCCTCCATTCTCTCGAGATCTTGGGCACGCACACACGCGCACCCAGCGTGAGTTTTAAGCCACCGGGTCTAGGACACGAACCACGGTCGACTATGTGGGAGTCCAGCGACAGCCATTACGCCAACAGCTGGTGCCTATAAAGTTCAAGTTTGAAGGGTGTTCTTGGTCATAGGGCAGAGGGACAGAGACAGAGGTGAAATCATTCCCGGGGGAGCAGCCACACAGCAATCCTTTCTCCTCCATTCTCGTCAGGATTTTGAGCATGTACGCCAAGTGCATGGAGTATTTTTCAGGCTATCAGTCTGGAACTCAAACCGTGGAGTCAGCCATGTGGGACCCAGTGCCTTAGCTGTCACACCACCTACCGTTACGCTTCTGGACATGTCTTTAAAGTTTATGTAAATCTCAGGACCAACAGATGGCATAAAGGTTATGTTGCTGGACTCCCACATAGGCTACTACCACAGTTCAAGTCTCGAACCTGGCAGCTTGAAACTCACAGCAGGCACATGTGAACGTGTGCCCAAAATCCTAAGAGGAGAACGGAGAAGGGGTTGTGGTGTGGCCATCCCCCTGAGGTGGGGGTGATCTCTTGCTTTCTGCCTCTCTGTCTTTCCAGAGAATGCATGTGCCCTACATCAAAAATTTCTTTTTTTTTTTTTAATGTTTATGTAAGTCTCCCTCATGACTTTAGCTTTCTCAGGTTTTTTACTCCTTGGGGAGCTCTTAGTAGCTTCGTGAACTTGACCCACCATGTGTAAGTCCCAGGGACCCGTTTCCTCTACAGGATGAGAATGACGTTACTGATGGACAGGTGGTCTCCAAAGTCTGTCCTTAACTCTCGTGGTTGTGTGTGTGCACACGTGAGTTTCTCGGGGGCACGTTCCTAGGAGCGAGGTGCACATCTTTGACAACTTAAAGAAAATGGCTCTGTCACTGGACTCCCACGTAGTCGACCGCGGTTCGTGTCCCGGACCCGGTGGCTTAAAACTCACGCCGGGCGCATGTGCATGCGTGCCCAGGATCCCGAGAGGAGAATGGAGGAGAAGGGATTGCAGCGTGGCCATCCCCCCGGGGAATGATTTCTCAATTTCTATTTCTCTGTTTCTATCTGTCTGGTGAGCACACGCGCCCTATAGCGAGAACTCTCCAAAAAAAAAAAAAAAAATACATGCTGTAGAGGTGTCAAGGAAGCACTGTGACAGCAAAACACCTTCCAAAGGTGAGGCCAGCCTCCTGGCGCTCAGCGGCACTCCTGCCTCTACCCACCAGGCACCAGTGGAACCAAGTCCTGACCACTGAAATGTCTCCAGACCCAAGGGGCAAAATGACCAATGGCTGAGAACTCTGATCTGAGACTACTGACAGGCCCTCTGTGGATCCAACCCTCTACCAGTGGAGGGTCCACAAAAATGTCATACGGAACAGACACTGTCACTGAAATCCGTCACTGCAGACGGCAGAGGCAACTGGCACTTCGGTTTACGAAGAGTACAGAGCTCGTGCCAGTATCTTGCCAGGCCCGTTTCTGTGCTGTGAATCATACGAGATTTATGTTGGAGGGCCTTTGAGAACCTTATCTGTGTCATTTTACTACCAGTCACTTAGACTATTTCTCCAAGGTCTTGGGATATCACCAGATCATGCCATTGTAAGAATATACACACATGTGCACATGCGCACACACACCCCTGAAGTCCCATTGCTTTAGGATTACCAAAGCAGCAAAGCTGGTCTAGTCATTTATTCGTCTCCGGTTCAGACTGGCTTTCCATGCAGGTATTCTGCCTGACACTTGGCTATGTGTTTACTTCACTCAGCAAACTTGCTCTAAGTACCTCCAGGCCAATCCAGGAGTAGGAGCCAGGACTTGCTCTCAGCCCTGAGACAGGGGGTGGTGTCCCTGCCAGGTCTCAGCCCCTGCAGATTTGCTGAATTAGATCTCCTGGATAAAGTCCTAAGATCCTTCCTTTTGAAAACTCCACAAAGGACTCTGAAGGCAAACAAGATTCCCTAAAGAACATAGCCGAAGCAGACAGGAAAACAATGACATCATAACACTGCAGGTGTGGAAAGAGGCAGGAGCAGCCCAGGGATGCAGGCTCCCCAGAAAAGACCATCTCTGAGGGAGGGACACTTGGAGGCTGACGGCTTTTGCCAGATGTAAGGAAGAGTGTGTACTTGAATGGATGCATGATGAAGGCATGGGGGCCGGGTGGGGCCAGAGATGTCTCTATGGGATAGGAGCACGGAGGATGGGGAGAGGCAGGAGCCTTGGCCTGACCCAGGGGAACGAGTCCTCTCAGTCTGTGCATGCCCTGATTGCTCCCTGCTGGACACTGGGCCTTCTGCCCTGGCTGTGAAAATGCACCTATCCCAACACCACCCTTGGACACTGCCTCTCCTCCTCCTCTCCAGTTTTGATTTAACCCATCTTTTTTTTTTTTTTTTGAGAGGTTTTTGCTATAGGGTGCATGCACTCACCAGAAAGAGAGAGAGACAGAAAGCAAGAAATCACCCCCCTACCCCACCCAGGGTAATGGCCTTGCCGCAATCCCTTTTCCTCCATTCTCCTCTCGGGATCTTGGGCACGTATGCCCATGCGCCCGGTGTGAGTTTAAGCCACCAGGTCTGGCTCGGACAGTGGTGGGCTACATGGGAGTCCAGCGACATAGCCATTATACTAACTGCTGGTCCCTTGACCCATCCTTTCACATCTAGTTCATACAAGGCCCTCTAATCCATTTTACCAGATATAACCTCCCCTTCTCTGAATTCACTAGTTCTGTATCTATCTGTAGCCTTCTGAACCCGACTAGAAGTAATCTGGGTCATATTTTACCTCCCGTGAGTTCACAAACTCCTTACAGGATGGGGCCAGCAGGTGGCATTGAGGTTAAGGTGGCTAGATCCCACATAGCCAACTCCATGGTTTCAGTCCTGGCCCTGGTGGCTTTAAAACCACACTAGGTGGAGCCGGCAGGTGGTGTGGTGGTTAAGGACACTGGACTCCCACATGACCAACCATGGTTTGAGTCCCAGACCTGGCAGCTTGCCTTCTCTCTCTTTGTTCCTCTCTGGTTAAATTAAAATAAGTAAATAAAGTTAAATAAAATAATTCTAAAAAAAATTAAAAAATTAAAAAGCCACCCTGGGCATATGTACCTACAACCCTGAGAAATGGAGAATGGACTGCAACATGGCCAACCCCGTGGGGAGTGACTTCTGTCTGTCTCTCTCTGGCAAGCACACATGCCCTATAGTAAACACTAACAGATAAATAAATAAGTAAATAAAAATAAGCTCCTAAGGGGTGAGGTACACATGTGACCTTAGTGACCTCCACAGCACAGGTGGAGCCGAGGGTATGAGTGGAAGTACGCTGCCAAGTACACTCTAGGGAGGGAGGTGGGACTGATGTCACGTGCGATGAGCGACAATACAATTTGTTCTAGCTGCGTTAAGCAGTGACTGTTTCCTTTTGTGGAAAATGTGTCATTTCTGGACTCTTTCTGAAGTTGCTGCACTCAGCTCCAAAAAGCTGGGCCACACTCCACAAGGCAGTGTCACAGCTCCAGAGAGCAGCCACACCTGTGGACCTCGAGCAGTCACTCTGCCTCCCTGAGCCTGGGCCCCATCTCCAATGGCTGCTACGAAAACACCTCTGGGCTGTGGGAGCTGGGGGCCCAGCGCGCCTGGCTCAGGGCAGCATGGGGCTGCTCCATTGGTGGTCCTGTGGGGTCTCTGCTCCTCCAACCGCTATGCACAGGGTTCCTGGGCAGAAAACGCCAGCCAGAAAGCTCACTGGACCAACCCTGCCTCCTGCAGACCGCGACACAGAAGCCCAAAGTGGAGGCATCCGAGGTCACACCTCTAGGAAGGGTGACATTGGGCCGAATCACACTCGTCTTCCCAGACCTTAATCAGGCAACTCTCTAGTCCTAGTGACCACCCAGGCACACCCCACAGCTGCCCAAATCACTGTCAGAAACTTCAAACAGTGAAGGCTGCTGGCTCCAGTCTCTATCCCAGGTCTTCTGGTGGAAGCAGCTGTCCTCGTCTTGCAATTGGCAGGAGGATGAACATTTTGTCCTTCACAACCCTCACACTAAAAGGGGATGTGATTTTTCGGCCCGCAGGTGGAGTGGTGGGCTTCCACATGGCCAGCTGTGGTTCGTGTCCCAGACCTAGAGGCTTGCTTTCTCACTTTTTTATCTCCCTGGTCAAGATTAAAAGAATAAAAAATAAAATTAAATAATTCTTTAAAAAGACGAAAAATCTTACAGTGACACGTAGGACCTCTGGCTTTAGGTGCTCCGCTGGACCCGCTGGGAGACCGGTCCTCCCACTCCCCTAGCAGCTAAGAGCTGTGTGGCCCAGGAGCTAAACCCACTGACGAAGGAAGTTGTGAGTGCCCCACGCCCTCCACTCCTGAGGTGTGTGTCAGGCGCTGTGCTGGCACTGGGGTACAAACCCCAGCCACTCCACTGTGTGTAGGGGGGAGTCCTGCATCGCTCCACTGTGGGGGACGGGGCTAGTCCTGCAGCAAACACTGCCACGCGCTTAATTCTGTCCCCCGTCTGGGCCGTGGCATCTGCTGTGCCTTCACCCGAAGAGCTTTCTTCGTGGCTTCCTTTTACTCTGCTGAGGTCTTAGTCCCGGCGTCAGGCCTATGAGACCACCCATGTAAGACCACCCTCGTCCGTCACCCTGGAACCTGCCTCAGGCCCTTCACTGAGAGGTTCAAAGGCGTGCCTCGGCACTAGGGCAGTCCCGTGGACGCAGCAAGCGCTCACTAAACGCTGAATGAATGGACAAAGGCCTGCAAGGGGCGCTGGGCAGCACCGGGGACCCGAGCAGGCTGCGAGAGCAGAGCAGGCACGAGGGCGTCCCCGGCAGAGGCGGCCAGGGCAGAGGCGCCTAGAGCCAGGCGCCCTGCAGGTGCTGAGACGCAGGCGACGCGCAGCTCTA
>NW_006160194.1:5113-9769 GCF_000334495.1 Tupaia belangeri chinensis | reverse complement strand
GCCCCCACGCCCGGCCACGCCCCCCGCTCCCTGCCTCTTCGCACAGGACTGAGCTCCTGGAGCCCGCCTGCCCTAGTTCCCCGTAGTCTCCTTGCTGGTGTTCATCTCAAACTGCTGCCTTCTCCAGGACCTGTCCGGACCTCCCAGGCCGACGTCCTCGGGGTTCCGGCGCTTCTACCTGACATGTCACTCTATCCAAATATTCTCTAGGTCATTGCGTGTAGGAATCACCTGAGGGTGGCGTCTGGATGTGTGGATTCCATGCCCAGGTCCAGACGTTCTGATTGAATAGATCTGAGAGGGGACCTAGATTTTGCATTTTAAAAAAATAATTATTCATTTATTTTTACTTATTTATTCATTTATTTCAGTTTGACCAGAGAGGCACACAGAGAGCAAGAGAGAGCGGAAAAGCGAGAAAGCAAGCCGCCAAGTCCAGGGCTCGAACCATGGTTGCCATTTTGGGAATCTGGCTCCAGAGTTTGCATTTTTAACACATGTGCCCCCCTTCCCCACCCCTGTCCCAACCGTACTCAGGTGGAGCCACCATCCCTACTCATGCACCCAGTGGGTGCACCTTGAGAGCAGAGATGATACACTGGGATCTTCCAGAAGTTCATGGAAAATATATACTGTGAAAAAACTATGGGGACCAGAAGGTGGCATGGTGGCTAAAGGTGCTGGATTCCCACATGGCCAACCGCAGTTCAAGTCCTGGACCTGGTGGTTGGCTTTCTCGGTTTCCCATTCTCTGTCTCTTATCAAATTAAAAAATAATAACAAATGAAATTAAATAAATAAATTTTTAAAAACTATGTATGGGTTTAGAGGGGACCAACAGTTAGCGTAATGGCTGTGTCGCTGGGCTCCCATGTAGTCGACCATAGTTTGAGTCCCGGACGCGGCGTCTTAAACTCACGCCGGGCGTGTGTGCGTGCGTGCCCAGGATCCCGAGAGGAGAATGGAGAAGGGAATGCAGTGTGTCCATCCCCCCTGGGGGATGATTTCTCTCTGTCTCTCTCTGGCGAGCGCGCGTGTCCTATAGCAAAAACCTCTCCAAAAAACAAAAACAAACAAACAAACAAACAAAAAACTATGTATGGGCTTAAAATTTTTTACACCAAAATAAACTCATGATTTAATTCCATTTCCCCACAAACTTTTTTTCGTTTGTTTGGAGAGGTGTTTTGCTATAGGGTACATACGCTCGCCAGAAAGACAGAGAGATAGAGGGGCAAAAAGCGAGAAATCACCCCCCAGGGGGATGGCCACGCCACAGTCTCTTCTCCATGCTCTTGGGCCCACACGCACACGTGCCTGGTGTGAGTTTAAGCCATCGGGTCTGGGACTCAACCGCAGTTGACTACATGGGAGTCTAGCGACATAGCCATTACACTAACTGCTGGTCCTCCCCCCACAAACTTCTTGAAGTCTCTACATATTACTTATTGGGTGTCCAGCAGAGGCCTAGGTCTAGAATGCTCTCCAGGGAAGCCTGGATGGATGAATATGAATGAGTGGGAACCAGCAGATAGCATGGCCATCCCCCCCCCATCCCCACCCAGAGAGATTTCTCATTTCCCCTCTCTCTGGCAAGCACATGTACCCTGTAGCAAAGCAAAAACAAGAAACAAGAAAAGATGGATTTTTTTAAAAGGGGAAGCCATCTGCTGCCCCTCCCCCCGTTTGTTTTTGTTTTTAAGAGAGATTTTTGGTATAGGGTGCGTGTACTCATTGGAGAGACAGACAGAAAACAAGAAGTCACCCCCATCCCCGCCAGGGACGGGGGGAAATGGCTATACCACAATCCCTTCTCTCCTCTCTGGATTTTGGGCAGGCACACATGCTCCCAGCCTAAGCTTCAAGCCACAAGGTAGGTCCAGGACTGGGACCGTGGAGCACCATACAAGAGTCCAGCGATGCAACGACTGCGCCATCTGCGGTCCTAGCAGAAGTTCGTTTTTTTTTTTTAATTATTTATTCAATTTTATTTATTCATTCATTTATTTTAATTTGACCAGAGGACGGGGAAAGTGAGAAAGCAAGCCACCAGGTCCGGGACTCAAACTGTGGTTAGCCATGTGGGAGTGTCCAGCACCCCAACCAGCACACCAATTGCTGGTTCCCTTTTTTCTTTTAAAATTATTTATTCAATTTTATTTATTCATTCATTTTAGCAGAAGTACTTTTAGTTAGCCTGTGGTCTGTGGACTTGAACCAACACATCTTTGAGAAAAGAATGATTTTTTTTTTTTGAGAGGTTTTTTGTATAGGGCATGTGTGCTGGTCTGGAACTTCAACCACAGTTGACTACATGGGAGTCCTGCAATATAGCCATTACACCAACTCCTGGTCCCAAGAATGAATGTTTTTTCTTATTTTATTTTTCTTGGGGGGGGGCAGCAGTTGGCATAATGGCTATGTCGCTGGACTCCCATGTAGTCGACCGTTCTAGTCCCAGACCTGGTGGCTTAAACTCATGCCAGGCACGTGTGTGTATGTTCCCAAGACCCAGAGGGGGCAATGGAGGAGAAGGGATTGTGGTGTGGTCATTACCCCTGGAGGGGGGTGATTTCTCCCTTTCTGTCTCTCTGTCTCTCTGTCTTTCTGGCGAGTGTATGTGCCCTATAGCAAAAAACCTCTCAAAGGAAAAAAAAAAAGAAAAAAGAAAAAAGAATGAATGTTGTAGTAGATGTTTTGACTGGAGATTTTTCTAAACTTGTAGCCCTGCTGGGTCCTGGTACAAAATGGCATCGGCCCTAGGAAACTGCTTTGACTAAACTGAAATACCTGACCTCTGGGGACTGGAACATACATGGGAAATGTATCCACTGTCCTCTGGCTTTAATGAAGGAAGAGTGGGAAGGCTCGGAGCCCAGGCCAGGGCTACCAGCTGAAAAGGCCCTCAGTCTCTGCCTGGTCTGGTCTCCCTGGCTTGGCTCTGTGACTCTTTACTCTTAGGTTCACCTGCTAGAATCGGCCAGGTATGCAGTGGACTCTCTATAAACAGAAAATCCAGAGGTGGATTTTCTCTTTATTTAAAGAATTATTTTATTTAACTTTATTTATTTTAATTTGACCAGAGAGAGGTAGAGTGAGAGAGAGGGATGGTGAGAAGGCAAGCCACCAGGTCAGGGACTCCAACCAGTTGCTGCCCATATGGGAGTTCAACATCCTTTAACCACCACACACCTGCAGGCCCCTCAGAGCTAAATTTTCTTTTTCTTTCCTTTTTTCCTTTTTTTTTTAGAGGTTTTTGCTATAGGGCACGTGGGCTCCTCAGAAAGACAGGGAGAGCCAGAGAGACAGAAATTGAGAACCACAGGAGAGACAGAGAGACAGAAATTGAGAACCCCCCCCTCCACCCCCTGGGGAAGGCCATGTCGCAATCCCTTCTCCATTCTCCTCTCCGATGCGGGAAAACTCCGCGTTCTCTAGATGTAGTTCCTAAAACAGTTTCAAAAACAGCTTTTTAAAGCCAATTTTCCGTGGCCCGTACGGGGATCGAACCCGCGACCTTGGCGTTATTAGCACCACGCTCTAACCAACTGAGCTAACCGGCCACCCGACAAAGTGGCGCACCCGCGACGCCTACGAGATTTGCTCCGGCGCCGGGCGGTGAGCTGCTAGGCTTCCCGGGCTCAGCGCGATGTTGGCTCCTTCCCTGTGCAGTAGCCCCCTCGTTGTTACCCCCATTGGGTGGATAAAGAAACTGAGACCCAGGGGTTTCGAGAAGAGGGGCAGCTGCCTACTACGGGTCGGAGGCACTGCGGGGAAAATGCAAATTACACAGAGGAGGCTGGGCTCGGGAGTGAGGTTTTCAAATATTCCAGCTCAGCGCTGTTTTTACTGTCTCCAAGAACCCTTGCGACGTGGACATTTCGTGTACCAAGAGGCACTGGTTTAGTTAAATAAAGCTTGGAAAAGACGGAAAACCAGGCGACGGACAAAAGAACCACCCAATTCCCCACCGCCTCGGGAACAGCCTCGCTGGAGTCTTGGCTTCCTCCCGGCCAGCTTTTACTTATTTTATCTTCCCCACTGCAAGAGTGTAATTGATGTGTGCGGAGGTACATGTGTGTGTCTGTGTGCATTTGTGTATATATGTATATTTGGGATCCAGAGTCTGTTTAAAAGCACGTGATTATTACCTACCCGTGCTTTGTATTCTGCCCTAGCACGCCTCTGTCATCGCCCATGTCCCTTTAAATGGTCCCTCGGTGTCCCATTGAGCGGGTAAGCCAGAGCTTCTTGTCTGGGATGGCTGGGAAGTGTTTCCGGTTCGCCCTCTCCGTTGTCTGGTGTGAAGAGCGCACACGAAGACACGCAGGTTGCGGGCGAGGAGCGCGGAGTCCCCGGGCCCCTGTGGGAGGGGCCCCGGCTCTCCACCCAGCGGCCCTCCCAGCGCTTCCCGGTCGCAGCGCACTTTGGCGGAGGTCACCCTCCCACCTGGCGAGGGGAGCAGGCTGGGAAGTGCTCGACGCACACCCACCGAGCACCCGCCGTGCCCCGGCTAGGGCCAGCTCCCGCCCCACCCCCCCGGCGCCCCCGCCGTGCCCCGGCTAGGGCCAGCTGCGGGCGAGAGGCCTGATCCGCGCTCTCACAGCGCAGGGCTACGCCGCCCGGGCCGGCTGCGTGTGCTGCACCGGCTGGGGG
>NW_006160194.1:2904-5052 GCF_000334495.1 Tupaia belangeri chinensis | reverse complement strand
CCCTCCTTCCGGACCGCGCCCGCCCCAGCCATCAGCAGGGTCCCCTCCTCGTCATCTCAGTGTCGCCGGTTCGGCGAGTCCCACCAGGCACGCCTAGTACAACCGCTACCCAGACCCCGCTTTCTCCCCTAGGCCGGTCCCAGCCGCTGGGACTGGAGCGCCAGCACAGCCGCCGCCGCCTTCGCACGCCAGCCGCGAACTAACTGCGTCCGGCACACAGCAGGCGGCTCAAGGCCCTGGGAATACAGCCGAGTTCAGGCCGCGTAGAGGCCGGGCCCGGGTCCTGAATGGGCCAGTCGCAACCGCGGGCCGAAGCGGGCAGGCTCGCCAGGCCTGGTCCGCAGAGGCCGGGCGGTCGGGTAGACGCAGGAGCCGGCAGACTCAAGAGCGGACGCCGCCTGAGGGCCCTGGAGACCCCAGAGAGCCCAGGACAGGACCTAGACGTGCACTCGGAGCGCTGGCCTTTCCAGGGCGTTTTCCTCCTGCTCTGGACTCCCCGCCCTGTTTTAGAATGAAATGATTTTTTTTCTTTTAGATTTTTGCTAGAGGGCACAAGCACTCGCCAGAGATACAGAGAGGGAAAGCGAGAAATCAACCCCCAGGGAAGTGCACTTTCTTCTCCACTCCGGATTTGGATGCTTGGATTTGGATGCTTGCAGCCCGTGGGACCAGAAAGGGACAGAATGAGAGAGAGCGCGCGTGCGTGCGTGCAAGAGCTTAAGCAAGAAGGAAGGTGAGACAGAACTTGAACCACTAACACCCATGTGGGAGTCCACACCTGACAGCCCTGGTACCCAGTGTGTTTGAAGTCACCAGGTCTCCAAGTCAAACTGTGCTTGACTACCACCCCCCCCGGGAATGGCCACGCCACAATCCCTTCTCCACCATTCTCCTCTCAGGATCTTGAGCACGCAGGCACATGCACCCTGCGTGAGTTTAAGCCACTGGGTCCAGGACGTGAACTGTGATTGACTATATGGGAGTCCAGCGACATAGCCATTATGCTAACTGCTGGTCCCCCTAGTGGGTCTTGATGCCACAATCACCCTAGTTTAAGCTAGCCCTGGAGCATGGGTGCACATGTGCTGGCATACTCAGAGAAGTCTCCAGAACACAAACCTGGAACTCCCCTGTAGTCAGCCTCAAAGAGAGGCATATTCTACTGCTGTACCACTTACCCTAGAAGATCTTTCTCTCTTTTGCTAAAAAATGCAATGTATTTTCTTTTAATTTTTATTTATTTTAAAAAGTTTTCTATAGGGACCAGCAGTTAGCGTAATGGCTATGTCGCTGGACTCCCATGTAGCCGACTGCGGTTCGTGTCCCAGACCTGGTGGCTTAAACTCGCACCAGGCGTGTGTGCATGTGTGCCCAAGATCCCAAGAAGAGAATGGAGGAGAAGGGATTGCAGCGTGGCCATCCCCCCTGGTGGGTGATTTCTTGCTTTCTATCTCTCTGTTTCTCTCTGTCTTTCTGGCGAGCGCACGCGCCCTATAGCAAAAAAAACTTCTCAAAAAAGAATTTTTTTTTCTATAGGAGGGGCTGGCAGGTGGTGTGGTAGTTAAGGTGCTGGACTCCCACATGGCCAACTATGGTTCAAGTCCCAGACCTAGTGGCTTGCTTTTTCACTTTCCCTCTCTGTCTCTGATCAAACTGGGAAATAATAAAATAATAAATAAAATTAAATAAAAAAATTATTATTTTAAAAAATTTGCTATAGGGGGGACCAGCAGTTAGCATAATGACTATGTCGCTGGACTTCCATGTGGTCGACCACAGTTCAAGTCCTGGACCTGGTGGCTTAAACTATAGCAAAAAAAAAAAAATGTTGCTATAGGGTAAATGGGTACATGAATTCTCTGGAGAGAAACAGAAAGATTGAAAGTGAGAAACCACTCTTTAGGGGAGATGACCAGACCCATCACAATCCTTCTCCATTCTCCTTTCGGCATTTTTGGCATGTATACACTCACGCCTGGTGTGGTCTTTTTTTTTATTTACATTCTCTTTTTTTATTTATTAATTCACTTTACACCATCACAACACACAAATGAATTTTCCATCCAAAATACACTGTGCATTGTCTCAATCAAGTACATCCACATATATGTTCTCAGCAAATAATTTTCCAATTCTTACGTCCTGCAT
>NW_006160194.1:0-1731 GCF_000334495.1 Tupaia belangeri chinensis | reverse complement strand
CGCGGCGCCTCGCTCGCTCGGCGCCGGATCCCCCACGCCTGGTGTGATCTTCAAGCCACTGGGTCTGGGACTTGAATAGCACTATCAGCCTTGTGGGATCTAGTCACTTTACTCTTTTTCTTTTGTTTAGAGATTTTTGCTAGAGGGTGTGTGAGCTTGCCAGAGAGAGAGAAAGCAAAAAATCACTCCTGGGGGAGATGACCATGCTGCAATCCCTTCTCCTCCATTCATCTCTTGGGATTTTGGTCACACATGCAAACGCACCTGTGTGTTTCAAGATTCTGGGTCCAGTACTTAAACCATGGTGGACCATGTGGGAGTCCAGTGCCTTAACCACTGCTACCTGCTGGCCCCCAGTCGCTTTAAGTACCACACCACTGACTGGTCCCAATTCCATTTTTCCTCTTTTTTTTTTAGGTTTTTGCTATAGAGCATGTGCACTTGTGGATTGAGAAATCACCCCCTGGGGGCATGGCCATTCTACAATCCCATCTCCTCTAGTCTCCTGGGATTTGGGGCACATCCATGGCCAGCGTGATGTTGAAGCTGCTGGGTTCAGGACTTGAGTTGCTGGTCTGCCATGTGAGAGTCCAGTGTCTTAACCACTATACCATTTTTCTTCTTTTTTTTTTTAAGTCCATTTGTTATTATTATCATTTTTAAATGTTGACTAGAGAGAGATAAAGGAAAAGTGAGAAAGCAAGTCTCCAGGTCCAGGACTGGAACTGTGGTTAGCCATGTGGGAATCCAGCTCCCTCAATCACCATGCCAGCCGCCGGCCCCAACCACTATACCATTTTTCTATGAACTTTTTGAAACCTCTTTTTATAAAGTAAGTTTGCCCTTAGGCATATATGTTATACTTTTTCCCAGTTTTTATTTATCCTTTGGCATTTTCCATTATCAAAAGAAAAAAACAAATTTAGGCAGACCAGTTAAGAGGAAGCGCCAGCGGCCGCCTGCTGCTCTGCTCTGCGCACTCGCTCGCTGCGGGGACCTTCGCCATGTGTGCGGCTCAAGCGGCTGCGGTGGCCCAGGCCACCGTGTACTCGGCGCGAGGGGCCGATGGGAGGAGCCTGGGCTCCCTGCCGGGCAAGGTGCTGCTCATCGAGAATGTGGCCTCCCTCTGAGGCACCACGGTCCACGACTACACCCAGATGAACAAGCTGCAGCTGCGCCTGGGACCCGGGGCCTGGTGGTGCTCGGCTTCCCGTGCAACCAGTTCAGGAGAACGCCAAGAACGAAGATTCTGAACTCCCTCAAGTACGTCCGACCCGGCGACGTACTTCGAGAAATGCGAGGTGAATGGCGCCTAGGCACAGCCGCTCTTTGCTTTCCTGCTCGAGGCCCTGCCGGCGCCCAGCGCCAACCCAGTGCGCTCATGACCGACCCCAAGTTCATCACCTGATCTCCCGTGTGCCGCAACGACATTGCCTGGAACGTTGAGAAGTTCCTGGTGGGCCCGGACGTGCCGGCGCAGATAACAACCGCCGCTTTCCGACCCATCCACATCGAGCCCCATCGAAGGCCTGCTGTCCCAGGGGCCATAGGGCACCTCCCCCACCCTGGCTGCCTGGCAGGTGCAGCGCTGCGCCCGGGGTTTCATCCATGAGGGTGTCTCCTCTAAACCCCGAAGGAGGAACGCCTGATGTCCAGAAAACCCCCCAGGTGGGCGCCTCTCCTGTCCATCGCAGCCCCCCTCTGCCAGACCTCCTACTGCCCCCCCACCCA
>NW_006160193.1:6154958-6168052 GCF_000334495.1 Tupaia belangeri chinensis | reverse complement strand
ACGCCTGATGTCCAGAAACCCCCCCAGGTGGGCGCCTCTCCTGTCCATCGCAGCCCCCCTCTGCCAGACCTCCTACTCCCCCCCCACCCAATAAAGCGCCAGTGAAAGAAAAAAAAATTTAGTTATGGATCTAACTGGCTTTTCCTTTTTTAAAAAAATAATTATTTTATTTAACTTTATTATTATTTTTTATTTGACTGGAGAGAGACAGAGAGAGGGAAAGTGAGAAAGCAAGCCGCCAGGTCCTGAACTTGAACCATGGCTGGCCATGTGGGAATCCACCACCTTAACCACCACTCTATATCATGGTCCCTTTCCCTTTTCTTTCCCCTTAAGTTTATTTCTTTTAACAGAAAGAGATAGCAACCCCGAATAGATCTTGATAGATATTGATGTTGTAACCTACCCCCAGCCTCAACCAGCTAGGACCATGGACACACACACAAACCTGGAATGTGCAGGGAGACCCTGTCCCGGATGTGGGACCTTTTCAGTGGCCTCAGCATTGCTGATGCTGCTGCACCATCTCACCACCTTGGTTGGTCCTGATGGACTTTCTTGTTTAAGAATTATTTTATATAACTTTATTTTAATTTGACTAGAGAGGTACAGAGTGAGAGAGAGAGGGAGCGAAACCAAGGCTGCTGGGTCTGGGACTTGAATCATGGTCAGTCATGTGAGAGTCCAGCGCCTTAACCATCATGCCACTGGCCAGCCCCCTTACAGAGTAGTTTTAAGGTAGGCACAGATGGTGCCCCTGCTGGGAGGATGGAGGTTGCACAGGTCTTAGGTCATAGGCTGCACCAGAGGTCCAGGTTTGGATCCCAGGCCAAACTGAGGTAGTGGGCAAGTTATCCCAGCTAATGGAGAGCCTGGGGCAGGAGAACTGGGGTTAGCAAGACCCTCCCCAAATACCTCCCTCTTGCTCTCTCAGAAAGGTAGGGAGGAAGGATAGACAAATTATGACAATGAGCTTTATAGAAACACTGCTCCAATAACCACGTGGCCGGTACTCAGCTCCTAAGGCCGGGTCATCCATTCACCTTACTCTGTCATGTAAGGTTCAGGAAGGCAGGGGCCGTCTACGCGGTCCTCCCTTTTGTCCCCAATGCCTGCGATACAGCCTGGTCTGGTGCAAAATAAATGTTTGTTGAGCTAAAAAGAAACACGATTTACCGGGAATCGCTACTTACCACAGTAGTAGATGCTCACCTGTGGGAGAGATCCCAAAGCACCGGCTCCTCCAATTGACAATTACTTAGCGTTAAACGCTCTAACTCGGACCAGCAGATGGCGCAATGGTGACGTCGCTGGACTCCCATGGAGTCGACCGTGGCTCCAGTCTCGCACCCGTGGCTTAAAACTCTCGCAAGGCGCATGCGCGTGCGCGCCCCTAAACCCCGAAAAAATACTGTAGAGATTTCTATACCCCGGGGGCGGGGTGATTTCTCGCTTTCTGTCCCGCTCTTTCTCTCTCTCCAAAGGGCACACAGGCCCCATAGCAAAATTCTTTCTTAAAAAAAAAAATTCAACTCAGTTAAAGCTCAAGGCCCTCATCTATGCGTTAGGTTTCACTGAATGTTGAAGACAGCCGGAAAAGGAGCTCACACACTATTTAAATCTCCAGCCCGAGAGGGGTCGCTTAGCAACTAGGCTGAGGCGGCGGGCCTTACTGCGCACGCGTGCGCTGGCAAGGCGTTTTGCGCACGCGCGCAGGCCGTAGCCTTGGGCGTTCAGGGCCTGACGGTTGCTAGGGTGACAGGGACACAACATGGCGGCCGGATCCTAACGTTCTCTGAGGGACCAGAGCGGAGGTCCTAGCGCTATCCTAGCGCAGGACTCGTCCTCAGGGAAGTGGAAGGCAGGGGGCGGCCCTCCGGACCGGTTGGCCGGCCGAGCCCCGGGGCTTTGGGTCCTCCGGGCGTCTTCTGGTTCGAGGCGATCGTGTTGGAGTTGGAGCTGACGGGGTCGCGGTGCCGGTGGTGGTCGAGGGCCGGATCGAAGCTCGGGTTCCCTTCCTGAAACACTCGGCGGTAATGCAGCGGGTGCTTGCGACGGGGCCACCTGCGTTTTAGTGACTCTGAGGAACAACCGAGGGACATCTGGGCTGTGTATTTCATTATTTTTTTGGATCTAGCAGTAGTGTTTCCCTAGGAAACTGTTTTTTGAAGCACCCTTTCAGTAAAATTAGAAACTGTTACTTAGAAGTTGGGAAGAAAGTGATCTTCCTAGAACATGAAATGGGTTTTAAAAATCTACCTGTGGTTGGGTTTGTGAATTATCGACAGTCCAAGTGCAAACAACTTTTTTTTTTATTGCTTTTCTGCGCTTGTCACAGAGAGGGAGGGGAAGAGAGCGAGAGAGCGAGAGCCAGAGCCAGAGCGAGTCGGTGCGGCCCCCGCCCAGGGGGTGGCCACGCAGCAGTCTCCTCTCCATTCTCCTCTCCAGGTTGATTTTGGGCGCTCGCACACACGTCCAGCTGGCGTGTTTTTCAAGCTAATGGGGTGGGACTTGAACTGCAAAGTCGGTCATGTGAGATATAGCACCTTAACCACACCGCCCCAATTTTTGTGTGTGACATCACTGCACACATAGAATTATTGTTTATGGTTGTGTGCTGAAGATGCAGGAAAATCTGAACCTTCTTTACCGTGAAAATATTAAATCATGTTAGGTATAGTTAAAATGTTAAATTTGCACTGTTTCCTGATCGTCATTGGGTAATTGTTCATGCTGTAAACTGTAAAATATATTTAAAATACTCCATCGGGGGCCAGGTAGCGGCTTGGTGGTTAAGGTACTGGATACTGTGTGGCTAGTTGTATAGTTCAAGTCCTGGACCAGTGGCTTGAAAAATACACTGGGCATCCCCAGCAGATGCTGGATTTCCATGTGGTCGACCACAGTTCATGTCCTGGACTTAGTGGTTTAAAACTCACGCTTGGCGTGTGCACACATGTGTGTGTGCGTGCCCACAGTCTGGAGAGGAGATGAGAAAGGATTGTGGCGTGGCCATTCCCCACCTCTCAGGGAGGGGGACGATTTCTTGCTTTCTGTCTCTCTCATCTCTCTCTAGTGAGTGCACATCCCCTATAGCAAATATCTCTCTTTAAAAAAAAAAAAGGACAAGAAAAAGAGGGACCAGCAGGTGGCGTGGTGGGTAAGCGCTCTGGATTCCTACATGGCCAACTGTTTCAAATCCCAGACCTGGCAGCTTGCTTTCTTACTTTCTGTCTCTTTCTCTCTGGCTCACTCTGTCCCTCTGGTCAAATTTATAAATAAAATAAATAAATAAATAAAATTAAAGAAAATAATTCTCAAAAAAGAAATGAAGAAAAAGAAAAACACACTGGGAGTGTGCTGTGCCCAAAAATCCTGAGAGAAGGAGGAGGTGGGATCATGGCATGGCCATCCCCCAGGGCAGTGTTTTCTGTTTCTTTCTCTGTCTGTCCAAGTGGTCATACCCTGTGGCAAAAACAAACAAACAAACAAAAACAACTCATTTACCCTCTATAAAACATTTTCATATTCTTTTGTTTAATTTTGTTTACTTTTTTTTTTTTTTAGAGGTTTTTGCTATCAGGCACATGCGCTTGCAAGAAAGACAGAGATAGAAAGTGAGAAATCATCCCCCCCAGGGGGGATGGCCACGCTGCAGTCCTTTCTCCTCCATTCTCTTCTCGGGATCTTGGGCACGCACGCACACGCGCCTGATGTGAGTTTAAGCCACAAGGTCTGGGACTCGAATCGTGGGGTCGACTGTATGGGAGTCCAATGACATAGCCATTATGCCAACTGCTGGTCCCCCCAACTATTTATTTTGAAACTTTTCATATGTACACAGAAGTGGTAAGAAGACTACAGGCGATGCCTAGATGCACCATTCTGCCTTCTGCTTGGTGTTTTTTCTTTTTCTTCTAATTAATTTATTGAAAGTTGTTCTAGACATCAGGATATTTCAATAATAATTCAACAAGTATGGGAACCAGCAAGTGGTATGGTGGTGAAGGCGCTGGACTCCCGCATGATCGACCACGGTTCAAGTCCTGGACCTGTTAGCTTACTTTCTCTCTTTCCATCCCTCTGTCTCTCTCTGGTCAAATTAAAAAATAATAATAAAATAAAATAATTCTTAAAATACTATTTTAAAAAAAGAATTCAACAAGTATCTTATCAAGAACAAAGACATTCTCCTCCATAATGCCAGTGCAAATAATGTGTTTGGGAAGTTTCACATTGATAGAATACAGTGATTGAATGTGTAGTCCCTATTTCAGTCTTGCTGGTTATTCTAATAATGTCTGTTACTGGTGTTTTTAGTTTTTCTAGGATCCAACCAAGAATCACAAAATGCATTTTTTGTCATATGTCTTTGGTGTCCTTTAATCTGGTACAGTACCGCTGCCTTTTGTTACCTTTGTGCCAGTAACATTATTCTTATTATTTTAGAGTGATTTTTGCTGTAGGGTGTGTACACTCACCAGAGAGATAGAAAGTGAGAAATCACCCCCCTTGGGGGGGATGGTTATACCATAATTTTTTCCTCCATTCTCCTCTCAGGATCTTGGGCATGCATGCACATGCGCCCGGTGTGAGTTTTAAGCTGCTAGGTTCAGGACTCAAACCACGGTTGACTGCATGGAAGTCCAGCGACATAGCCATTACTCCAACTGCTCGTCCCATTAGTAACATTATTTTTAATTGCCAAAAGGCATGTACATTTGCCAGAGAGAGGAAGAAAGCAAACAGGGCATGTTCCCTCCAGGACTCCAGGCCAGCTTGCACATCCGTCTCGCATTTGAAGGGCGGTAGCCATGTGAGATCTGGCCCCTAATGCACAGCGTTTTGGACACCCCCTTAATGATGGTGCCTGTTTTTTGTTTGTTCCCTATTGTGCTCTCCAGAGAGAGGCGGAGGTTTGGGGAAGTGAGAAATCATCCCCTGGGGGGATGGCCATGTTGCACTCCCCTCTCCTCCATTCTCCTCTTGGGATTTTGGCCACGTGCATATGCTTGGTATATATATGCATATACGCTTGGTGTATATATGTGTTTGGTGTGTTTTTCAAGCTGCTGGGTCTGGGATTTGAATCACACAGTTGGCCATGTGAGGTAGCTACTTTAGCCACTGAACCACGTGGACCCAGCACATTTTTTTAATGATTTGTCAGAGGGCATGTGTGCTTGCTAGAGAGAGACAGAGAGAGAAAAAGCAAGAAAGCTCCTTCCCTCACTTCCCCACCCCTACCCCAGAAATGGTGATGCTGCAGTTCCCTCTCTTCCACTCCTTCCTTTTGGGATTTTGGGCATGTATACACATATACCCAGTTTGTTTTTCTCTTCCTTTTTAAAAAAATTTTTTAATTCATTTATTCATTTTAATTTGACTAGAGAGAGAGACAGAGAGGGAAAGTGAGAAAGCAAGCCACCAGGTCCCGGACTCAAACCGTGGTTATCCATGTGGGGGTATCCAGCACCTTAGCCACCATGCCACCTGCTGGGCCCCCAGTTTGTTTTCAAGCCGTTAGGTCCAGGACTCAGAACTGCATGGTTAGCATGTGGGATCTCGCCTCCTGAACCACCAGGCCACAGGCTGGTTCTACACGTTAGAGTGTAGCCAGGTGTTGTTTTTTAATTTAATTAATTAATTTATTTAAGAGATTTTTGCTATTGGGCACGTTTGCTTGCTGGAGAGACAGACAGACAGAGAGAGGAAGTGAGAAATCAACCCCCAGCGGGGATATCCTCGCCTTGCCAGAGTTTCAAGCCGCTGGTCTGGAAGTTGAACCATGGTCGCCATGTGAGAGTCCAGCACCTTAACTACTATGCCACCTGCTGGCCTCAGGCCAAGTATTTTGAAGAATGTCTTTCAGTTTTAATTGGTCTGATCATTTTCTCCTGATTAGATTTAGCTTAAATATTTTTGTCGGTACTATCTGGTTGATGTCCCAGTGTGTCCCTTTGGGAGTGCCCAGAGTCAGCAACTGATTTTGATGAAGTTAGTTTTGACCACTTGATCATTCATTTTATCTACTTTTACCTCTTAGACCCTTTATGTCACCACCCCACACACAGCTGCAGCCACTCTCATGGATTTCCTGTGTGTGCCTGTGTCTGTCTATGTGCATCTGTCCCTCCCTTTTTGAAAGACTAATGTTCGCCCCGTATGTGTACGTGCGGTTCATATAACAGTTACATAAAGGTTTGCTCCCCAAAGGCTCAAGTTTTGGAATTTGGTCCTCAGTGTAATGGAATTAAGAGGTGGGGACTGGTGGGCAGTGACTGATCAGGAGGCATTACTCTCATGAATGGGTTAGTGATGTCTTGCTAGACCCACTGAGTTCTGGATTTCTTGAGTTAGTCTCAAGGACCGAAGCTACTCCTGTGTTTCTCTCTCCACGTGCTCGCCATCCTCTCTGCTGGTTTGACCATGTTGTGACATAGCCGGCCTGATTCAGCTAATGCCTTTGGACTTGTGAGTCACCAGATTCATTAGTCAAAAAAAACCCCTCTATTTTGGGGGCTGGCAGGTGGTGTGGTGATTAAGGGTGCTGGACTCCCACATCACTGAGTGTGGTTCAAGTCCCAAACCTGGCAGCTTGTGTTCTCATTTGCCCTCTCTCTCACTCTGTCCCTCTCTGATCAAATTAAAATAAATAAATAAAGCTATATACAATAATTCTTTTTTAAAAAACATATTGTATTTAACTTTATTTATTCATAAAAAGAATTATTGTATTTAACTTTATTTATTCACTTATTTTAATTTGACCAGAGAGGGACAGAGTAAAAGAGAGAGAGACAGAGAGAGAGAAGGAAAGTGAGAAAGCAAGCTACCAGATCCGGGACTCAAACTGTGGTCGGCCATGTTGGAGTCCAGTGCCCTTAGCCACCACCATCTGCTGGCCCCAAATACAATAATTCTTAAAAAATATAAATAAACAAATAAAAACCCCTCTATTCTTGGGGCTAGCAGGTGGTGTGGTAGTTAAGGCCCGGGACTTCCTCATGGCTAACCGTGCTCTGAGTACTGGACCTGGTGGTTTGCTCTCTTACGTTCCATTTCTCTCTTTCTCTGGTCAAATTTAAATTTAAAAAATTATTAAAAACAAACAAACACTCTACTCTTTATAGATCATCCAGTCTCAGGTATTTCTGTAAGCAGTAGAATAGTGGACTAAGACAATATGTATAGGGACCAGCAGATGGCATAACAATTAGTCGCTGGACTGCAACATGGCCAACCATGCTTTGAGTTCCATACCTGGAGGCTTAAAATTCACCTTGGGCGGGACCAGCAGGTGGCATGGTGGTTAAGGCACTGGACCCTCCTGGACCTGGTGGCTTGCTTTCTCACTTCCTCTCTTTCTCTGTCAAATTAAAATCAATGAATGAATAAATAAAATTAAATAAATAATTTTTATTAAAAAAAATTCACCTTGGACATGTGTGCATGCATGCCCAAAATCCTGAGAGAGGAATGGAGAAGGAATTGCGACATGGCCATCGGATTTCTCACTTTCTGTCTCTCTATCTCTCTGGCAAGTACATGCACCCAATAGCAAAATTTTTTCTTAAGAAAATAAAATTGGGAACCAGCAGTTAGCGTAATGGCTATGTCGCTGAACTCCCACATAGTCGACCGCAGTTCACGTCCCAGACCCAGTGGCTTAAAACTCACACCGGGCCCGTGTGTGTGCATGCCCAAAATTCCAAGAGGAGAATGGAGGAGAAGGGATTGTGGTGTGACCATCCCCCCTCGGGGGGCAATTTCTTGCTTTCTGTCTCTCTCTCTCTCTCTGTCTGTCTGGCGAGCGCACGTGCCCTATAGCAAAAACCTCTAAAAAAAAATAAATAAATAAATAAAATAAAAAATAAAATAAAATAGAAAAGGCTGGAAGGTGGTATGGTGGTTGAGGTGCTGGACTCCCATATGGCCTACCGCAGTTCAAGTCCCAGATCTGGCGGCCTGAAAATCACAACAAATAAATAAATGTGTTTAAAAAATAAATGAAAACTGAGTATGTATTTGTGTATAATGTATACATACATATGTAAAACAAAAAACAAATGTAAAAAAAACATGTATATGGGGCTAGCTCATGGCGTGGTGGTTAAGGTGTTGGATCTCACATAGCTGATGATGTAGTTTGAGTCCTGGACCCAGCAACTTGAAAAACATGCTGATATATGTGAGTGGGTGCTCTAAATCGTAAGAGGAGAGTGGAGGAGGATAGGCTGTGGCTTGGCTATCCCCTCTGGGAGATGCCTTCTCTCTCCCCACCTCCACCCTATCCTCATCCTATTTCTCTTTGGTGAACACATGTGCTCTATAGTAAATTTAAAAAATATATATATATATGTTTATGTGTGTGTGTGTGTATGTGTGTGTATATATGTATGTAATATTTGATATGTTCTTTTAGATGGTCAGTTTGGGAGTTTTCAGTTACTTTGTTTAGTGGTGACATCTTTATTCTCTTTTTCTACCTTAAAATTAAGTCTAAGATGGGACCAGTAAGTGGCATGATGATTAAGGTGCTGGACACTCTCACATGGCCAACCACGGTTCAAGTCCTGGACCTGGTGGCTTGCTTTCTCACTTTCCTGCTCTCTCTCTCTCTCTCTCTCTGTGGCCAAATTAAAGTAAATGAATGAATAAATAAAATTAAATAAATATTTAAAAAAATTAAGTCTAAGCATAACCTTTTATCCCTCTAGTTTAAGTCCTGATCATGAGTTGGATGTTTTACAAATAATTAGTGTTCCAGAACAGGAAATCGCAGAGACAGAGTTGTGGTAGTAGAATGAAGAGGAAAAATGAATAATGGGTCCATAGGTCGGGGTCAAAGAATAGAGTTAAGAATGCTAGATTATCAGGGCCAGCAGGTGGCGTGGTGGTTAAGGTGCTGGACTTCCATATGGCTGACTGTGGTTCGAGTCTTGGACGTGGTAGCTTGTTTTCTCACTTTCTCTCTCTCTCCCTCTCTCTCATCTCTGTGTGTATGTCTCTTTCTGGTCAAATTAAGTAGTAATAATAAGGACCAGCAGTTGGCGTAATGGCTATGTCGCTGGACTCCCATGTAGCCAACCACGGTTTGAGTCTTGGACCCGGTGGCTTAAATTCACGCCGGGTGCGTGTGTGTGCATGCCCAAGATCCTGAGAGGAGAATGTAGATAAGCAATTGTGGCGTGGCCATCCCCCCTGGGGGGTGATTTCTCGCTTTCTGTCTCTGTATCTCTCGCTGTCTTTCTGGCGAGCGCATGCACCCTATCGCAAAAACCTCTCTTAAAAAAATAGTAATAATAAATAAAACGAAATAAATAATTCTTTAGAAAGAAAGAATGCTAGATTATTGTATTGATCTTTATTTTAGAATTTTTCTAGTGTATTCTCTTACTTGCTTTCTGGACCTATGTGTGTGCCATGTATCGATCATGCTGTAAAGTGTCTCTGTTCTCTTTATTTTGCATCATTTGTACTAGCAGGGAGCATGAAGTCACACACCCTGGTTATTAGAGCGTGGGCCTTGGATCTGCAGTCACAGCAGTTGCAGGCAGGCTACCCACCTGTTTTTGGTTTTCTTCATTGTTTTTCTTGCCCATTGCTGCCTTACAAATCGCTCCAACTTAGTGACTTAAAATAACAGTAATCGTTCTTTCTCGTGGCTCTGCAGGTTGCCTAGACTCCGGTAGGTTTCACTTGGCGTCTCAGGCATTTGCAGTCAGTTAGTGGCTGGAACCGAAGTCATCCTCCGTTTCCTTACCTACATGTCTGGCTGTTGATACTGGCTGTCCCCGGGACCTCAGCCAGGGCTGTCAGCCAGAACGTGATCTGCAGTCTCTCCATGAGGCATGGGCTTCCTGACGACATGGCAGTGGAGTCCTGAGCACCATCCCGAGAGTGCCGGGTGAAAGTGCTGTCACCTCTGCTGCCTTTGTCCGAGATGCAGTATAGTGGCACTTCTGCAGTCTCCAGATCCAGGAAGAGAACATAGATCCAACTTCTTTCTCTCTCTCTTTTTTAATTACTAGAGGGCATGTTCACCCACCTGAAAGAGAGAGAGCGAGCGAGCGAGCGAGAGAGAGCGAGAAACACTTCCCCCCTAATGGGGTGTGGTCACACCGTAATCCCTTCTCCTCCATTTCTCCTTCCTGTAGAATTTTGGGCACACACGCATTCATATCAGCACATCCTCCTGGACCAGGACTCAAACTGTGGACAGGCATGTGGGATCCACTCCCTGAACTACTGCTCTGCAGTGCTTGCCCACTGATCTTCCCTCTTGATGAAGGTGTTTCAAAGATATGTTGTAATACAAGCCTGTGGAATGGGATATCTAAAGGTTATCATCTTTGAAAAATAAAACCTTCCATACTCATCTTTAAACAGTGATAATAATATATACATAATGAGATTGTTCCAACTATTAAATGGGATAATCTGTACAGCTCATAGATGGCTTAATATTTGGTACACGGTAAACTGTGCATTTATTATTATGCGTTATCCCAGTGGATGGAAAGCAGGGATCTGACAAGGAGAAGAATGAAAATGTGGTGGTGGTCGGGGGGGTTGGTCAGTGGCATGGTGGTTGGGGCATCCCATATGGCCGATACTGAGGTTCAAGTCCCAGACCCAGTGGGTTGAAAGATAAGCAGGGTGCGTGTGCATACGTGCCCACAATCCCGGGAAGAGAGTGAAGAAGGGATTGCAGTGTGGCCATGTCCCCCTGCCGTGGGTTGTGTTTTCTCTCTCTCTCCCTTTTCTCCAGTGAGTTCACGCTTCCTATAGTAAAAAGAAAAAGGGGGTGAAGGGGACAGAGCCTTACTTTGCAAAGTTTTACTTTAATGAGTCTAGTCGGAATACTAGTTTTTTCCTCTTTGAACTTTTAAATGGATTACCCAAAGCAACACTTTAGCTCTGCAGTCTTCTTTGCCCAAACTCGTAACCTTGTCGGATCACGAGGAAAAGAGCAGACAATTCCAGTGGAAGGACATTCTACAAAATAGCTGACCAGTGGGGCTGGCAGGTGATGTAGTGGTTGGGAGGCCGGACTGCAGTTCATGTCCCAGACCTGGTGGCTTGCTTTCTCACTTTCCTTCCCCTCTGTCTCTCTGGTCAAAATAAAATGAGTGAATGAATGAATAAAATTAAATAATTGTTTAAAAAACAAAACAAAGCAAAAAACTATCAGTGTCACCAAAATATGGAAAGTCAGAGAAGCTGTCACAGCCAAGAAGAGCCTAGAAAGACACAAGTAAAATTTGTGTGGTGTCCTGAATGAGATCCTGGGACAGAGAGAGGACATTAGATAAAAATAAATGGCATCTGAATAAAGGACTTAGCTAAGGATGTATCCGTTAATAAACCAATAGTGGTCCGTTGATCGTGACAGATGGACCATACTCTTTATGATGAAGTTCCTCCCTGCAGTGTGTCTGGGGAACTATGAGACATGTGACCTATTATTTCCTCCTTGGTTTGTTTGTTGGGTGTGTACAGTGCACAAAAGAAGATTATAGATCTTGTGTTTCAGGAGTTCATGGCCTTCCCGGGAGAAGGTACAAAGTAGAATGTGAACAATTTACAATAAATAATTGCAGAGTTGCTATACCCCTCCCAAGGGGTGGTGACTTCTCATTTTCCCTCTCCCTCTTTTTCTTTAGAGAGTGTGCATGTCCACAGTAAAAACTAGAAAGCAAACAAACAAAAAACAACACACACAAACAAAACAATTGTAGAATATACTTAACTTTGAAAATGATATACCTGCAACCTTTCTCTTCCGAGAGATCCACTGCTAAAAGTTATACATATGTGTGTACATGTATAGTCTTTTTTTTCTGAGAAGTTTTTGCTATAGGTTGTATGCGCTTGCTAGAAAGAGAGAGAGAGACAGAAAGACAGAAAGCGAGAAGTCATCCCCCAGGGGGGTGACCATGCCACAATTCTTTCTCCTCCATTCTTTTCTTGGGATCTTGGGTATGCACACACATGTGCCTGGCGTGAGTTTTAAGCCACCGGGTCTGGTACTTGAATCGCGGTTGACTACATGGGAGTCCAGTTACATAGCCATTATGCCAACTGCTGGTCCCTGTACATGTATAGTCTTTAAGGACATTATTATTTCTTTTTAATTTATTTTATTTAAAAATATTTTATTTAATTTCATTGTCATTATTTTTTATATTTCATTTTTTTGAAGTTGACCAGAGAGAGACAGTGAGAGAAAAGGAAAGTGAGAAAGCAAGCTGCCAGGTCCAGGACTCTAACCGTGGTCAGCCATGTGGGAGTCCAGATGCCTTAACCACCACGCCATCTGCCGGCCCCTTTAAGGACATTATTTTTAAGAATAATATCTCTGTCTCCTGTGTCTTTAAAAATTTTTTTTCTTTAAAAAAATTTTTAAATTTGTTATTATTATTACTTAAATTTGACCAGAGAGAGAAAGGGAAAGTGGGAAGGCAAGCCACCAAGTGTGGGAATCAAATCATGGTTGACCATGTGAGAGTCTAGCACCTTAACCACCACGCCACCTGCCGGCCCCTTAATTTCCTTTTTAGCTATATGGCGAATGCACTCTCTAGAAAGAGATAGACTGGGAAATGAGGACTCACCCCTAGGGAGGATGGCCACACCAACATCCCTTCGTCTTCCTCTTGGTATTTTGGGCATGCATGCACACCTGCTCGGTGTTTTTTGTTTTCTTTATTTTTTATTATCATCATAATCTTCTTTATATTACATTGGATTACATATAACTTTACAGTGTATTACATTGTTTTTTCAAAAGGGAATGCCATGCATGTCAGTCAGTACAGAGACATTAATCTCCCCACTTCAACATTCAATATCTTTTCTATGTTTTCCCCAATCATTATTTTTATTATTCTAATTATTTTTTAAAACAGTCAATCGCTATTTCTCATTTTGCTTGTAAAAATACTTTGCCCATCATGAAATACTTCTCAGACCAATCCAGTTGAGAATACTATACATGTCATCATCAACAGTTAATAAGCCATATCTGTTTCTCACTAACGTCTGCCTCTCTATTGATTCACTGCTGTCTTTATCCTCTTCTCTCTCCT
>NW_006160193.1:6113458-6154653 GCF_000334495.1 Tupaia belangeri chinensis | reverse complement strand
CACTTTTCTGACTGAGCGTTCTGTCTTTTGGGTAAATACCCAGAAGTGGGATTGCTGGATCAAATGGTAGTTCTATTTGTAGACTGCTTGGTGTGTTTTATAAACCACTGGGTCCTGGACTTAAACTATATAATCAGCTATGTGGGATTCAGCTGCCTTAACCACTACACCACTGGCTGGCCTACAGTGCCATTCTTTTAAATAATTATGGCATATTTGATTATTAATTATTATAATAATTAATATAATAATTAATTAATAATTCTATTATTAATTAACTCAGTTCACAATTAGGGGGCATTTGGTTTATCAGTTTTGTCCTGTTAAACAATGGTGCACTAACACCTCCTGTTATGTACTGGGTTGTCGGAAAAGTCACGATGCATTATTTTTTTTCTTTTTCTTTTTGGAGAGGTTTTTGCTATAAGGCACGTGCCCTCGCCAGAAAGAGAGAGACAGAGAGACGGAAAGCGAGAAATCACCCCCCAGGGGGGATGGCCACGCTGCAATCCCTTCTCCATTCTCCTCTCGGGATCTTGGGCACGCATGAACACGCGCCTGGTGTGAGTTTAAGCCACCGGGTCCGGGACTCGCACCGCGGTCGATGACATGGGAGTCCATCGACATAGCCATTACGCTAACGTCGCTGCCCTCCCCTAAAAATTTTAATTTTTATATATTTTTCACTTACAGACTATAAAGCAATTGGCAAGATAGGAGAGGGAACGTTTTCTGAAGTTATGAAGATGCAGAGCCTGAGAGATGGAAACTACTATGCGTGCAAACAAATGAAACAGCGCTTCGAAAGGTAGGCTGTCAGTGCCGTGTTTCAGTAAGTACAGATACAGGTGTAAGTAATCTAGGGCAACTTAATGTGGGCGGGAACTGTACGCATTCAGTGACACGTGGGACATAGCTGGATTTCTTCGAGGAGAGTGATGTTAATCATGCTGGAATATACTCATGCCCACGTTGACTGATAAATGATGTCAGTGATTAATAGGCAGGCACAAGATATTTAAGTCGTAAAAGTACGCCTCAACTTCAAATGGTCTGTATGTTCCTGAACGTTGTGCTATGTGGATTTCATAAACGAAACCTTAGTCTAGTGTATTAGAAGTCCTTGCAGTTTATTTTTTATCAATTAATATTATATTGAAAAATAGCCTTCAGGCAGGAATGGAGAAATCTGTTGCCTATGATTGATCAATTGCCATTCATGGAAATGGGAACTGTGAGCCTAGATGGCTCCATGAAGGATTGCTGTGGCTTTTTCCTTCAGAACAGTTTCTTAAAATCTTGGTGTTTGTCAGCTTCCCCGTATTTATTGAATTGTTAACCTAAAATAAAGCCGAGGCAAAATGCATAACCAAGGAGTATATTTGAACCAGGGCTGTGGACAATTGTCTGTGTGGATATATCAGTAATTCTGGCTGCCTGGAATCCATGTTCATTTAATTGGCTTCTGAAAGGGTTAGATTATAAAGGGAAAATGGGGGGAAGAAGGAGGGACTTACAGATATTTGTCTATTAAGAATTTTCATTGGTGGGACCAGCAGTTAGTATAATGGCTATGTCGCTGGACTCCCACGTAGTCGACTGCGGTTTGTGTCCCAGACCTGGTAGCTTAAAACTCACGCCGGGTGTGTGTGTGTGCGTGCCCAAGATCCTGGGAGGAGAATGGAGAAGAAGGGATTGCGGCCTGGCCATCCCCCCCTTGGGGTTGATTTCTCGCTTTCTATCTCTCTGTCTCTCTGTCTTTCTGGCGAGCGCACGCACCCTATTGCAAAAACCTCTCCAAAAAAAAAGAATTTTCATTGGTTTACAAGAATAGCACAAGCATGGCCAGCTAGTGGTGTGGTGGTTAAAGCAGCTGGCTTCCACATGACCAGCTCTGCAGTTTGAGTCCTGGATCCAGCAGCTTGGAAACACCAGGTGCATCCACATGCATTCCCAAAATTCCAAGAGGAGAATGAAGGAGAAGGGACTGTGTGGCATGACCATCTCCTTGAGGGTTGCTTGCTTACTTTCTCTTGCTCTCTGTCTCTCTCAAACAAGTACACATACTCTGTAGCAAAACTTTTTTTTTCTTTTTTTTTTTTTTCCTTTGGAGAGGTTGATGTTATAGGGTGTGGGCGCTCGCTGGACAGACAGAGACAGAGACAGAAAGCGAGAAATCACCCCCCAGGGTAGCAAAACTTTTTAAAATTAAATAAATAAATAAATAACTAGCAAAGGTTCTGACTGGCTTTCTGTTGCTTCATCCAGGAACATTGCAGCAGGCAGGAGACAGGGTCGCAGTTTATAGCATGCATTTTGCAGAGACGTATGATGATGTGTTCTGGTGCCAGTTGGTTAGGGAGCCCTTTGTTAAGATGTGTCCTTGAGCAGTTGCTTCAGACCTACTGGCCCCCATATTTTTCTTTTTCTTTTTTTTGCTTTTCTTTTGTTGGAGAGGTTTTTGCTATAGGGCGCATGTGTTCGCCAGAAAGACAGAAAAAGACAGAGAAACAGAAAGCGAGACATCATCTCCCAGGAGGGGATGGCCACGCCACAGTCCCTTTTCCTCCATTCTCCTCTCAGGATCTTGGGCACACATGCACATGTGCCTGGCATGAGTTTAAGCCACCAGGTCCAGGACTCGAACAGCGGTCAACTACATGGGAATCCAGTGACATAGCCATTATGCCAACTGCTGGTCCCGGCCCATATTTTTCTTTTAAAACTGCATAATAAGTAAAGATCTTCTAAAAATACCACTGACTGGGTGTTAATTTGTTATTTTTTTTCATTTGTAAATGTAGAGGGGGAGGATTATTGACAGGGTTGAGTTTCTGTTGTATAAATCATGATTTTGCATATTGACTTTATCCAAAGTAAAATGTACTTGTCTCTAGGCTAGTGGTATTTTGTGGTTGCTTGATGTATAGAATCAGAGGTATAGAGTCAACTGTTACATGTCCTAGAAAAGGATGACTGCTAACCTGTATAGTCCAAGCCTGAGGAGGATTGGACTTCGGATTTCACTTTGTGAGTTCTCTTCTGCTCTCAATATCCGTGTTATAACCATAGGGCTGGCTTTGTGACCCAGCCGGATCTCATGTGCTGACCACAGTTTCAGTCTCCAGCCCAGTCATCCCAAAGCACATCAGGCATGTGTGCAAGTGTCCAAGATCCTGTGGGCTGGAGGAATGGAGGAAGGGGATCGTGGTGTAGCTAGACACTGTAGAGGGTGCTTATCGCTCTCTTTATCTCTGTGTCTCTCTCTCCCTCTCCCTCTCTTCCTCACATGTGCACCCATGCACACTATTGTGAATAAAGGAAAAACCATTAGAGATTATAACGCAATACTGTTTTTATTTTATTTTTTGGAGAGTCTTTTACGATAGGGCATGTGTACTCACTGGAAAAATAGAGACAGAGAGACAGAAAGCAAGAGATCATCCCCTGGGGATGATAGCTACACTGCAGTTCCTTCTCTCCATTCTTAGGATTTGGGGCACACATGCATGCACACACTCACACTTGGCATGAGTTTTAAGCCACTGGGTGTGGGACTCAAACCGTGGTTGACTATGTGGGAGTCCAATGAATAACCATTATGACATCTGCTGGTCTCTGTTTTTATTTCTTGTTCAGGTATTAATAGTCTAGTTCTGGCCATGGGAAGTCTTTTCAGGTTGGTTCCCATGTTCTTTTTTTTTTTAGCGGTTTTTGCTATAGGGCACATGTGCTCACCAGAGACAGAAAGTGAGAAATCGACCCCCAGGGGGGATGGCCATGCCACAATCCCTTCTCCTCCATTCTCCTCTCAGGATCTTGGGCATGCACGCACACGTGCCCGGCATGAGTTTAAGCCAACAGGTCCAGGACTTGAACCACGGTCAGCTATATAGGAGTCCAGTGACATAGCCATTACGCTAACTGCTAGTCCTGGCTCCCATGTTCTTGTGACATGCCTTATTCTTTATATGTTTTTAAAAAAGTTTTATTTATTTCATGAGACAGAAAGAGGGAGACAGAGATGGAGACAGGCACCTCCATCAGAGTCTGTATGCTGTAATGCACTCTCAGTCTCAGCTGGCCTGGATTATGGGCACACACACAACCCTGGAATGCTCAAGGAGGTCCTGGGATGCAAACCCATGACCTTCACCATGCGGGTCCAGTGTAACACTCTGCCACTGTTCTTTCCTTTCTTTGAAATACTACTTTTTGATACTACAGGATTTTCTGGGCTTATCTTGTATTTTCCCTGCTCAATCCCTACAACCTGCCATTTTTCTAGGAGGTCTTGGTTGCTGTTATTGAAAAAAAGTATCTAGAAAACAAAATCTAGCACTAGGCGTACTAGTTGTTACTAGGATGCCCATGCTTCTAGGCCTCTCAACAGAAGGAGCTGGTTATACGTGTATTAACTCATGTTTGCATAGTATCTTGTGTGTATACCAACTCATGTATGTATATATGTTCACATTTGTATACCAACTCGTGTGTATACCAACTCATACATGTACACGTGCTCATGTTTACATACTAACTCATGTGTATACCAACTTGTGTACGCATGCGTGCTCATGTTTTATACCAACTCATGTACGTATACGTGCGCGCATTTGTATACCAACTGATATACATATATGTGCTTGCACTTGTATACCAACTGATGTACATATATGTGCTTGCGTTTGTATACCAACTCATGTATGCCCACATTTCTCTCTTTGGTCATCTCTTTCTTCCCCTCTGTCCCCTTTCTAGCTGTTTTTCAAATAACCATGAACGCATACTGATATTAATAAATGAAAGATGAAATAAGTTGTGATGAAAGGACCATTCTTCCTTAGAACATTTTCTTTTAAAAAAAATTTTTTTAAGTGTTTCATCTTTTTATTTCAAAAGAAGAATGAATACCAAAAATATGAAATGCTTCACGAATTTGCGTGTCATCCTTGCGCAGGGGCCATGCTAATCTTCTCTGTATCATTCCAATTTTAGTATATGTGCTGCCGAAGCGAGCACTTTTTAAAAATTTTTTTAAAAATTATTTAATTTTATTTATTCATTCACTTATTTTAATTTGACCAGAGAGAGAGAGAGAGAAGGAAAGTGAGAAAGCAAGCCAACAGGTCCGGTATTCAAACTGCAGTCGGCCATGTGGGAGTGTCTAGCACCTTAACCACCACGCCACCTGCTGGTCCCCAAGAACATTTTGAATTCATAAATGTAAAGGGAAAAGTGTAGGAGTGAGGGAAATAGACACTCACTAGAATACCACAGCAGGGGCCAGCAGATGGCGTGAGGGGTTAAGGTAACTGGAGCTCACATGACTGCATAGTTCGAGTGCATCCCCCTTTGGGGATGCTTTCTCACTTCTTTCTGTCTCTGAATCTGTCTTTGGTGAGTCCGTGCACCTTATGGCAAAACAAACAAACAAAAAACCCCACAATAATATTCTACAAGCAGGATTTTACTGATGAATATTGAATCAGTGGGTGAAACGAAAGAGAAATAGTATTTCTATACAGACCCCAAAATATTGTCTCCTCCAAATATTCATTTTAATGACTATTTATTGCTATTAGTAATAAATACTAGTTTGTGAACAATTCACGACACTGTTTGATACTCCTTCTCCCAGGGCTTACTCTCCTTCCCCTTTTGAGTGTTGGGAAGGATTTAGTGACTCCCAGGGAATGCTAACAACTGTGCAGTGAGAAACCTGGCAGGTGCCATGTGACTGCCCATGGTTATCATTGTCAGTAGGGCACAGTGCTATCAGGTACCCCTGATATAATGGGACAGGAAGGACATATAACCTCTGGTGTTTTTCCCCAGAAGTCTATAACCTATAAATTATGAGACTACGTCCAGGAAGCCCAAATTGAGGGACATTCTACAGACTACCTACCCAGTACCCCTCAAAACTGTCAAGGTATTGAAAAACAAAGACTGGGAGCCAGGGCCAGCAGATGGCATGGTGGTTAAGATGCTAGACTCCCACATGGCCAGTATGTTTTGAGTCCCTCACCTGGGAGCTTGCTTTCTTACTTTCCCCTCCCCCCATCTCTGGTGAGCATATGTGCCCTATAACAAATTAAATAATAATAATAAATAAAATAAAATTAATTAAAAAATAAAAAGACAGAGACTGGGGGCCAATAGGTGGCATAGTGGTTAAGGTGCTAGACTCCCATGTGGGCAACCTTGGTTCTATTCCCAGACCTAGCAGCCTGAAACTCACTGGGCACATGTGCATACATGACCAAAATCCCAGGAGGAGAATGGAGGAGAATGAATTGCATTGTGGTCATCCTCCCAGGGGTTAATTTTCACTTTCCCTCTCACTGTCTCTCTCCAGTGAGAGCACACCCTTATGGCAAAAACCTTTACAAAAATTTTAAAAAATTAAAACAAAGACTGAGGAACTGTCATAGATTGTAGGTAGCTAAGGCGATATGACAGCTCAGTTGCATTTTGGTGTCCTGGATCCTGGACGAGAAAAAGACATTAGAAAAACTGGGGGGGAGGGTGGTAGCGGGCAACCCAAATAAAGTCCTTTGTTTAGTTAATAGTGTTGTACGTGGCCGGCCCTGTAGTGCAGAGGTCAAGCACTGTGTGTAGAAAGCAGGATCTGGTGTGGCTGACTGCAGTTTAAGTCTCAGCCCTGATGGCTTGAAAAACACATGGAACACGTGCTCATGTGCCCAAAACCCTGATGGGATTGAGAAATGAAGGAAGAGGGATTATGGTGTGACTACGCCCCTTTGGGGATGCTCTGCCTTTCTGTCAGATGAGTGCATGCACCTTCTGTGGCAATTTCAATTTCTTTTGATAGGTGTCAGATGAGATGTAAACATTAGGCTCAGCCCAGCAAATTGCACTGTGGTTCTGGAAGCCACATGCTGACCTCAGGCTTGGATCCCTGGGTTGATGTGAAAACATGCCAGGTATGTGTGTACAGGCTTAAGATCCTGATGGTGCTTGAGGGCCTGGAAAGGGGAGTGTGGTGTGCTGAGACTCTCAGGGGTGCTGCCTCTCTCTTGTGTGCATCACACTCTTGTGAATAAAATAAACTTCGAAAGACGTTAACCTTAGGGGAAGCTGGGTGAAGAGACTCTATACTATCTTTGTAGCTCTTCCATAAGTCTAAAGTAATTTGAAATAAAAAGTAAAAGTCAGGGCTGACTTGATGCAGCAGTGACATGCTGCTCAAGCGATGCTGGACCCATACAGAGGGGTGGCTGGGTCTGTTCTCTGCTTAAAACACACCAGGCATGTGCGTGCATGCCCAAAATCCCAAGAGGAGAATGGAGGAGAAGGGATTGTGGTGTGGCCATCTCCCCGGGGGGTGATTTCTCACTTTCTGTGGTTTAATTTCTAATATTTGGGATGTTTCTGAATAGTTTATGTATTTTTTTTGTGACTTTTTTTTTTTTTTTTGCTATAGGGTGCGTGCACTCGCCAGAAAGACAGACACAGAGAGAGAGAAACGAAAACTCACCCAGTGGGGATGGCCATGCCGCAATCCCTTCTCCTCCATTCTCCCCTTGAGATCTTGGGTACACACACACGTACCCGGCGTGAGTTTAAGCCACCGAGTTCAGTACTTGAACCATGGTTGACTCCATGGGAGTCCAGTGACATAGCCATTACGCTAACTGCTGGTCCCCTGAATAGTTTATTACTGATTTCTAATTTAATCCCAGTGAGGTCAAAGGACAGCCTCTGGGGGAACTAGCACTTAGCGTAATGGCTATGTCGCTGGACTCCCATGTAGTCAACCGCGGTTCGCGTCCTAGACCTGGTGGCTTAAAACTCAGACTGGGCGCGTGTGCATGCGTGCCCAAGATCCCGGGAGGAGAATGGAGGAGAAGGGATTGCAGCGTGGCCATCCCCCCTGGAGAGTGATTTCTCACTTTCTGTCTCTCTGTCTCTCTCTGTCTGTCTGGTGAGCGCATGTGCCCTATAGCAAAAAAAAAACAAAACAACTCTCCAAAAAAAAAAAAAAGAAATGATAAAATAAAGAACAGCCTCTGCAAAGTTTTCAGTCTGTTGGAATTGATTGAAACTTATCTTTTGATTCTGCATTTTGTCTGTCAGGGTAAGTGTTTCATGTATACTTAAAATGGATATTTAATCTGCATTTGTTAAAATGTATTGTTCTAGGGGTCAGCAGGTGGCGTATGGTTAAAGGCACTGAACTCCCACATGGCTGACCACAGTTTGAGTCCTGGACCTGGTGGTTTGCTTTCTCACTTTCTCTCTCTATATATGTCCCTCTCTGGTCAAATTAAATAAATAAGATAAATAAAAAGTAACTTTTAAAAAAGTGTTCTAAAAATGTCAGGTCAAGGTGGTTATCAATGCTGTTAGGATCATCTGTATCTTTATTGATTTTTTAAAAAGAATTATTTATTTATTCATTTATTTTATTTTCATTTGACTAGAGAGAGACACAGAGAGAGAAAGGGAAAGTGAGAAAGCAAGCCACCAGGTCTGAGACTCAACCCGTGATCGGCCATGTGGGATTGTCCAGTGCCTTAACCACCATGCTACCCACTGGTCCCCTGATTTTTTTTTAAGAGATTCTTCTATGAATTGTGGAAGAGGGGTGTTAGGATCTCCAACTCTTTTTACCTTCAGTTCTGTCCGTCTTTACTTGATGTTTATTGAATCTTTTATTTAGCACGTGGCGTGCTTTCTTGATGTATTAACCCTTTTGACCATCATGAAATCACAAGTACTGGTAATCTTTATTGTGCAATCTGTTTTGTCTAAGATTGATGTAGCTTTTTTTTTTTTTTTTTTTTGGAGAGGTTTTTGCTATAGAGTGCGTGCGCTTGCCAGACGGAGAGAGACAGAGAGACAGAAAGCGAGAAATCACCCCCCAGGGGGCATGGTCACGCCGCAATCCCCTCTCCTCCATTCTCCTCTTGGGATCTTGGGCACGCACACACGCCTGGTGTGAGTTTTAAGCCACTGGGTCCGGGATACGAACCGCGGTCAACTATGTGGGAGTCCAGCAACACAGCCATTACGCTAACTGCAGGTCCCGATGTAGCCATTTTTTTTCCTTCACTTTAGTTGAGAACTTTTTCCTATAGTTTTTATTGGTTATATAAACTTATTTTCCATGAAATCCTTCCAATACAATGAAATACTGATCTTTTCTTAAAAAGTTTTAAATTCTCCTTGATAACTACAATTTTTTCCAGTTGTAGAGGAAAGTCTGTTTATGGTAGACATCATTGGTTCTTCCCCCACCTTCGCACACACACACTTTTTTTTTTCTTTTTTTAGTTTTTGTCTACTTTTAGCTATAAGCTGTGTGTGCTTGCCAGAGAGAGACAGAGACATAAATTTAAGCCACCAAGTCCAGGACTCGAACCCTGGTCGACTACATGGTAGTCCAGTGACATAGTCATTATGCTAACTGCTGGTCCCCTGAATAGTTTATTACTAAACAGAGGAAAAGTGAGAAATTACCCCCTGGGGCAATGGCCACACTGCATTCCCTTTTCCATTCTTCTTTTGGGATGCACACACTCATACGTACAAGTACTAGGTGTGATTTTCAAGCTGCTGGGTCTGTGACTCCAACTGCACAGTCTGCCATATGGACCCAATGCCACTTGCTGGCTGCCCCCCCATTTCTTCTAATTTTCCTTTAGGGCAGTGTGCTTACTAGAGCAAGAGAGCACAGCCCCCCAGCGGTGGGTGACAGGGAGAGACAGAGAGACAGGGAAAGTGAGAAATCGCCCCCCGGGGGGATGGTCACGCTGCAGTCCCTTCTCCTCCATTCTCCTCTCAGGATCCTGGGCATGCATGCACATGTTCCCGGCATGAGTTTAAGCCACCGGGTCCAGGACTCAAACCACGGTCGACTATGTGGGAGTCCAGCGACATAACCATTACGCTAACTGCTGGTCTCTTTTCTTTTTTTTTTAAGTAAAGAATTATTTAATTTTATTTATTATTGTTATTTTTAAATTTGACCAGAGAGAGAGAGAAAGCAAGAAAGCAAGCCAACAGTTCTGGAACTGGAACTGCAATCGATCATGTGGAATCCAGTGTCTTAACCACCATGCTACCTGCCAGCCCCACTGGTGTGTTTCTGAAGCCTATGGGTCTAAGACTCGAACCACAGAGTCAGCCATGTGTGATCCATCTGCCTTAAACATCACACCACTGGTTGGCCCTTTTTAACCTTATTTATTTACTGAGAAAGAGAGAGAAAGAAAAAGAGAAATGGGAGAACCAGCAGTTAGCGTAATGGCTATGTTGCTGGACTCCCACATAGTCGACCGTGGTTCGCGTCCCGGACCTGGTGGCTTGAAACTCGCGCCGGGCGCGTGTGCGTGCATGCCCAAGATCCTGAGAGGAGAATGGAGGAGAAGGGCTTGAGGCGTGGTCATCCCCCCTGGGGGGTGATTTCTCGCTTTCTGTCTCTGTGTCTTTCTCTGTCTGTCTGGCGAGCGCACGTGCCCTATAGCAAAAACCTCTCCAAAAAAAAAAAAAAAAGAGAGAAAGAGAAATGGAGATAGACAGACGAGTATCCTCAATAGGGTCTCACTCTGATCCTTCCGCAGTCTTTCTGCCAGCCAGGGTCCCAGGTGTGCATCTGCACGTCTGGTGTGTACAGATCCACCCCAGAACCAGACTCCGTTCACCCTGTGGCTTCCTGCACGGTAGATCAGCGTACTACCACTGTGCCACTGTGGCTGGGACCACGTGGTTCTTTTTGAAGTAGGGGCTGCTTACCTTCCTCTTAACATTCAATTCCATGATATTTGTTTTAACAGAACTCTTAAAAAAGACAAAACAAACACACAAACAAAAACAAAAAGCTGTCATCTGACCACAAAGTTCCAAGCAACTTTTAGTACTTTCAGTTTTTTTTTTTTTAATGACTTCTAAACGTAGAAACAGAGTTGATTTAAAATTTTTTTATTTGAATTTTTTTAGGGACTGCCATTTGAACTGTTGCAATATCCAGATAAATGTACCTTTTTAAATGTTTGTCTCAGTTCATTATTTCTCAAGGAATGCCCGTGGAGATGTGAAAGACATTTCTCTGCAGTAAACAGAGTGTGTTTCATGCTATAACAGGTTTTCACATCACAGATGAGGAGAGTGGCTATTTGTCTAAATCACATAGCTGTTTGACTACCCAGTTCTGAAAACTGATTTTTCAAAAATTACTACTGCTAGCGCTAGTTTCTTGCTCTTCCTGCCTAAAGGAGGATGTCTCATCATCAGCATTAGTGACTTTTTAGCACAGATTCCTTTTTGAAATTTATTTTATTTGCTATAGGGTGTGCGCTTTCGCAGGAGAAAGAGATGGCGGGGTGGGGGGGCACGGCTGTGCTGCAGTCTCTTCATCCTCCTCTTGGGGTTTTGGCCACACACCCAGTGTGTTTTTCAAGCCACTGGGTCCAGTCTTAGCTGCTCAGTCAGCCACATGAGATCTAGCCGCCTTAACCACCTTGCCACCTTCTGGCCTTGGGTTACTCTTCTCTTCAGTCCCGTGTGTTGTAGAGTGGTTAGTGGTACCCCTGGCTTCCTTCCACTCACAGGTGCGCCCCAACTGGTGACAACTAAGCTGTCTCCAGACATTATCAAATGTCTCCTGGGGCCAGCGTTCTCCCCATGTGAGACCCACGGATCTACAGTGTCATGGACATGGTGGTCAGCAGGTGGAGTGGTGGAGCTTCTTCGGAGGTCTCATCTTGAGTCAGGAACCCTGCAGGTGTGAGCCACAAATGAGAGCTTTGGTGGCTGGCTTCTTCCCAGTCAGGCCCCAGGAGAGGGACCAACAACTGCCCCTTAATTGATTGTATGAGCGTCCCTGAAGAAATGTTTCACATGTTTTTTTTCTTCCTTTTGCCTCCTCTCTGTCTTTATTCACCTCCTCTGCCCTGAGGAAAACAAGTTTCCAACATGTCGGCAAAGGCTGGTCTGGAGGGTGTGTTCTCCGGACCCCTAGTTCTGGAGAGCGATAACGGGATAGTATGTAGAAAAGGTGCTAAGGCCAAAAAGTCCCGAGGTGCTGGTTTAAGTAAGGGTAAACTGTCTTGTTTATTTTGTAGGGTTTTTGAGAGCTTTTAATATCAACAGTAAATTGGGCTCTGCCAGAGGGCTAGAGAGCGGGCCTGCTGTGTGTGCGGGTAATGAGCGTGTGCATGTGTAGACAGGGTGTCACTGTGTCGTGCTCCTCCTGCCTCAGCCTCCCGGGCAGTGGGAGCACTCGTGCCTATCCGCGCTCCTGGACTTGTTTTTTACATGTGGGCTGGGAGCTGAGCCTGAGCCTCCCACGTGGCCTCAGCCCATGAGCACTGTCCAGCTCATGCTCCTGTGTCTGGGCCTCAAGATCTCTGAGCATGAGATTTTCTCACAAAGCCATTCCTTGAAAAATAATGTTCCATGGGGCGCATTCTCCGAGGCATTTGGGGGAGGCACTGGTTCTGTGGCCAGGTGCTGGTATGGGTGGATGGCAGGTGGGCACTAAGTGAGGAGAGGGAGACGGGATCAGCAGACAGGGCTCTGACCTGCTGCACTGGTTACTGGGGTGCCAAAGGGCTCCCCTCCTAGTTGGTACTCAGCTGCTGACCTGGGCTCCTGAGTGCTGCCTGGCCCCTTTGCCCCAGTACCTCTGACCTCCTGCTGGACTCGTGGCCTTGTTCTGCCTGGTCGCCTTCAGGCTCGGCCTTGGCACTGTGTCCTGGGTCTTTTCTGATAAGCATTTCGTTCAGACAGAGACCCCCACTCCTTGTCTGTAATGAGGGCTGAGCTTTTCTCCGGTCATTCACCTGCTGACAAGAGCTCTGGGGCAGGTCTGTCTTACTGCAGGCTCCTCTGTCAACACCCCTCTGCCTGATGCCATGTGCGCTAAAGCCCTGCTGCAGTGAGTGCACTCAGCCCACAGCTGAGGCTGCTGTCACTGCCTTTGGACAGACCTCCTTCAGAGATGTACCTCCCACTGGGGGAGCGTCCACAGGGCCACACCCCACAGGGCAGGAAACAGAATAGTCATAAGGAAGGGGCCTAACACTTTCAGTCAGGATTTTTTTTAAAAAGAATCATTTTATTTAACTTTATTTATTTAGTTTTATTTTGACCAGAGAGGGGCAGAGTGAGAGACAGAGGGGGAAAGTGAGAAAGCAAGCCACCAGGTCCGGGACTCGAACCATGGTTGGCCATGTGGAAGTCCAGCACCCTTAATCACTACACCACCTGCTGATCCCTGGTCAGAATATTCTTCTCTCTTTTTTTTTTTTTTTTGAGAGGTTTTCCGCTATAGGGTGCATGCGCTCGCCAGACAGACAGAGAGAGACATTAGAGATAGAAAGCGAGAAATCACCCCCCAGGGGGGATAGTCACACCGCAATCCCTTCTCCTCCATTCTCCTCTCGGGATCTTGGGCACGCACGCACACGCGCCCAGCGTGAGTTTTAAGCCACCAGGTCTGGGACGCGAACCACGGTCGACTACGTGGGAGTCCAGCGACATAGCCATTGCGCTAACTGCTGGTTCCCAGGTCAGAATATTCTAACACTGTTCAGGCCATGCTGTCTTCAGGTTAGTCTCTCTGTTTTAATTACCAGAGGATGTGTGTGCAGTGCAAGAGAGAAGGGAGAGAGGGAACGCATCCCCCCAGTGGGACCTGGTCACACTGCAATCCTCTCTTCTTTCCTGCCTCCCATCAGGACTTTGGGCATGCATGCACATGGCTGGCATGTTTTCCACGTTGCCAGGGCCAGGACTCCAACTGTGGTCAGCCACGTGGGAGCTGGCTCCTTTCACACAGTGCTCAACCCCGGCATCATGGTGCCAGCCATAGACTGTTCTCATGTATCAGGCTTCCAGTTGTTGTCTGATGTGAGAGAGTTAAAATACTCAGCCAGATTGGCCCAGCCACGGTGGTGCAGTTGCAGGACACCATTACATGATCCTGAAGCCTTGCGGGCAGGCCCACAGTTGGGGTTCCCAGGTTGCCCTAACAGACCAGGCACGCTAGTGATCCTGACTGGCTGGAATGCTGGGAGTGGGGAGACTGGGCATGACAAGACCCTGTCATGGGGATGTGTTGTTGGCCCGTCTCTCTCAGGAAATAAATAAGAAAACCTAAAAAAATAGGGGCCAGGCTTTCTTCATGCCGCAGTGGTAATATACTGCTCGGGAGAAGCTGGAGCCCACATAACCGGGATTTTAATCCCTGGCTAGGTCAGCCTGAAGCACACCCAGCGTATATGTGCTAGTGCCCGCATCTGACGGGCTGGAGGACTGGAAGAAGGGGATCATGCTGTGGTCAGACCCTGGGGAAGGATGCTCCTCTTTTTTTCTCACTCTCATGTGCATGCACACACACTCTACCATGATAAAGAGAACAGTGTAAAATAAAAGCAGGATGTGGGGGTGATGGTAGCGCCGTGGTAAAATGCAATGCCCTGTGAGGCTGACCCACATGGGAAGGTTCTTTTTTTTGAGAGGTTTTTGCTATAGGGCGCATGCACTCGCCAGAAAGACAGAGAGACAGAATGCGAGAAATCATTCCCCCCCCCGCCCCAGAGGGGATGGCCATGCCACAATCCTTTCTCCTCCAATCTCCTCTTGGGATCTTGGGCATGCATGCACACATGCCCGGCGTGAGTTTAAGCCACCAGGTCCTGGACTTGAACCACAGTCGACTACATGGGAGTCCAGTGACAGCCATTACGCTAACTGCTGGTCCCACCACATGGGAAGGTTCTGTACTCACCTCCCTTGGGTACGCCAGTTGTGCGCTCACAGCCCAGGGCTAAGCGAGGGTAGATTGCAGCAATGAGACTCTGTTGGAGGTGCTGTTGCTCCCTCTTTCTCACTCTCTGTTTCTTGCTCATGGAAGATAAAAAGGAATACATTTCAAAATATATATACATCTATGCATAGTGTATGTATATGGGTCTATGTATACACAGGCAGCTATAGGTATTTTCAGCCATGTTGATTGGCAACTGTAGTAAGATAATGTTGGGTATAACTACTCTGATAACCAGACAGCATGTCGAACTTCCCACTGTGTGTTAGAAGGTAGAAGGAACTTTGCCAGTCAAAAGAATAGCGTTACAATTAGTTCCCTTTGGAGCCTCCCAGTTGGAGGTCCCTGGTGGACTGACCCATTCAATTGGGTGTGGCCCTGTGGACGCTCCCCCAGTGGGAGGTATATCTCTGAAGGAGGTCTGTCCAAAGGCAGTGACAGCAGCCTCAGCTGTGGGCTGAGTGCACTCGCTGCAGCAGGGCTTTAGCGCACATTGCGTCAGGTGGAGGGGTGTTGACAGAGGAGCCTGCAGTAAGACAGACCTGCCCCAGAGCTCTTGTCAGCAGGTGAATGACCGGAGAAAAGCTCAGCCCTCATTACAGACAAGGAGTGGGGGTCTCTGCCTGAACGAAATGCTTATCAGATTGCTTCTACGTTGTTCGGTTGGTTATTTCCTGTAAATTGATTAATAGGTTTAATTATTAGTCTTAAATTTTTTTTAAGGTTTTTGCCATAAGGGTGTGTGCTCACCAGAAAGAGACAGACATTGAGAGAGAAAGTGAGAAGTCACCCCCCAGGGTTGATGGCCACGGCAAGATCCCTTCTTCTTCAGTTTCCTCCTGGGATTTTTGGGCACACACACACACACACACACACACACACACACACACACACACACACACAGGTGCCCTGTGTGATTCACAAGCCGCCAGGTCTGGGACTCAAACTGCAGTTGGCCATGTGAGAACTCAGAACCTTAAACACCACACAACCTACTGGCCTCTTAGTCCTAATTATTAATCTTACTGGTAAATTTAATAAAAATATAAACATTTATTTCTATGTTTATTAACATTTATTTTAAAATTTATTATTGTTTCAATTTTTAAAAAATAATTATTTCTTTTAATTTTATTTATTCATTCATTTATGCCTCTTTGACCAGACAGACAGACAGACAGACAGACAGACACACACACACACACACACACACAGAGAGAGAGAGAGAGAGAGGGAGAGAGAAAAAGAGAGGGAAAGTGCGAAAGCAAGCCTCACAATTCCGGTCTTGAACCGTGGTCAGCCATGTGGGAGTACAGCACCCCAACCAGCATGCTATCTGCTGACCCCCATTATGTTTCAGTTTTGACCAGAGAAAGAGAAAAGGAGAGAGCAAGCCACTAGGTCTGGGACTCCAGCCACAGTCAGCCATGTGGGAGTCCAGCGCTTTTGACTCTCATGCCACACTACCAGCTCCGTCTTTATTAACATTGAAAAGAAACTACAAAAGAGCTTTTGTAAAACCTTAGAAGGGAAAGATACTAGTATATTTCCTAGGCTCCAAGAGCTTGGATTTTTATAAGATAATGCAGAAATGAGGTATGCTTGGCTTTAATTTTTAATGAAGGAATCAAACCTGACTAACTTGCTTGAAATATATGTGAATTTTAAAATGGCAGTTGTGGGTAATAAATTGCTGACCCAAGTGTAAACTGGCTGTCTGTTCTTACCTACATAATAGTATTGAGCAAGTGAACAGTCTCCGAGAGGTACAAGCACTGCGGCGCCTGAACCCGCACCCAAACATTCTTACGTTGCACGAAGTGGTTTTGTAAGTATATTTGGAGCTTGAAAAATTCTCTAAATTTGGCAGTAATGATAAATATCTTCTTAAGGCAGAAAACCGCTATAGACATTTTAAATATTTGCTTTGTAGCTCAGAGAGTAATGATTTTCATTTCCTCTGATGTCACATTTCCACTGGACAGAGGATGCTGATCCCTAATGTGGGCACGCCCTCACGTGACTCCACATCGCAATGCATGTCAGTCACTGGTGTGTCCCACAGTTCCCTCAGCCTCGAGGCCTGGATGTGAGTTGTGACCCCTCCTGAGAACAAGCCAAAAGTCATGCGTTCTCACTGGGCCTGGCAGTTGCCATCTCTACAGTCTCCTGAATCCTTTCCTACTGGGACTGATGGCACTCAGGGGGTTCTCATCTCTGCCCCAGTTGTACAGTAGTTTCCGTAGTGTTTACCTACTGCCAGGAAGGCAGAGCTTGCCCTGTGGTACCTGCTGGGCTGAGAACCTCCTCCTTGGCAGCTCTGTGCCCGTGGTAGGACTTCACTGTGCAGGGAGTTAGTGGGCGCTGGGTGCCCAGGGCACCAGCTTCTTGAATTTGTGTGGCCACGCCCATTGCCCCTTGGAGGAGGTGGGACAATGAGGACAAGGAAGGCTGCAGGCTGCAGGGAGCCAGCCCACAAAGTCAGCCAAACCCCGCCTCTGCTGTTTCAAGTGCAGGTTTTGGTCAGAGGATCCTACAGTTTTGAACTCAGAGTGAAACGTGCTGTCATAGTCATGTGCTTCTTGGCTGGCGGTGTTCTAGAAGTCCAGACATTGTGGTGTGCACATTACAATCACAGCACTACATGTGTGTGCTGTGCTCCCACACACTTCACAAAGCGCTCTGCGTCTCACATGGGCCTCGTGACAGCAGAGTGGCCTCAGACCCCTCCAGCCTAGTGGAGGCACACAGAGCTGATCTGGGGTGACCCTGCTCTCTCTCCTTGCAGGGCCTGAGGGAACACGGGACAGGCTGGTGGTTCACCCTTGGGGGCCTCTGTCCCCACCCAGCATCAGGCCTCGGCATCACATGGGCGTGATGTGACTTGTCTTTCTTTCCCTTGACTGGTTCTGGGTTTTTGTTTTGCCATCGTAGTTTATCCCAATCACATTGCGGTGATTTTGGTAAGTTAAAGACCAAATTTGCAGTCGTGGATTATGAAATACATTCTTTTTTCTGTTACCATTTTGCTTACTGAACTCAACACCCCTTTTTATCACTGCTCATGGTTAATTTTATATTTTCTAGACATATCTCTTGTTTTATAAAAAGAACATCTGGAATTTTGCTTAAAATAAGTTTTTACTGGTACTTTCATTATACCTGAAACATTGATTTAAAATAAAAGCCTTGGCTGTTGCAGTAATTATGCTGCGGTCTTTGTCTGATTTGGGCATGCCTGTGTTTACTAGAAATGCTTACAAGTAAACTAAATATTTGATTATATTTTCTGATTAAGACATGAAAAAAACATGTTAAAAACCTGCTTTCTTCTTCAGTGACAGAAAATCTGGTTCTCTTGCACTAATATGTGAACTTATGGACATGAATATTTATGAGCTAATACGAGGTACGTGGAATAATTTGAAAGCTAATCTAAGATCCTCTTTTAAAGCTTGTAGTCACATGTGCTTTGCTTCAGTTCTCAGAATCTGTAGTCACCATAATGCTCATTACAGCGAAAGAGCCCAAGACTGCCTCCCGTACAGGGTGGGTGGGGTGGTTCTAGCCATCTCATCTACTCAGAACATGGCTGCAAACCAGAAATGAAGTCTGAGGCCTCTGGGCAACTGTGCCATCTGGACGAGGCTGGCGCTAAGGCAGCGGAGGAGCTGCGTAGCCGAGCACCCCGAGCCTGGGCCCTTCTCGTCGTAGTCACCACGCCAGGCCCCACTGGCTGCAAGGGTCACTCCCTTCCCAGGTTCTGCTGTCACCCAACTTTCTTTTCTATGCCTCAGAGTAAGGCAGAGCTTCCCCCAGGTGATCCCCCACATGAGCGGGGCACTCTTGTTTGGATCCTCCCAAAGCCTCTTGTGTTCCCGGGTGATCATTCATTTCCTGTCTTTGAACAACAAGGCACTGTTTGGAAAGCCTTAACTGACCTCGGCCAGGGCTGGTGTGGATGCTTAGGGAGGTCACCCAGGGGAGCAGGAGAGGAGGAGGTGGGAGGTTGGCCCTGCCGAGCAAACGTTCCAGGGCCTGACCTCATGACTGTGCAGGTGAGCCTTGGAAACAGCTCTGAGGAAGCAGCACCACAGGGAAAATAATTAGCTGCCCGAGCTCTCGGTCGGTGACTCCATTACAACTTTAGTGACAGCACTGTAAATTATTTAACAGGGACCTCAGACAGCTGGGGCAAAACTGGACATCACATGTGGTGGAAAACTAAATCAACAAGCTGTTTTTGTAATGAAAAAAATAATTATGTTGAAGGTACAGATGAAGGGTTCAAATAAAATTGTTTTTATTAAGTAGAAGAGTGGAAAAGAGCATATTGAAATTAATATATGTTCCTATGTGATTTAAAATGTGTGACAGTAAATCACTAATAAAATCATAGTGCAATAAGCCAAATTTGTCCTACCCAGGAGAATTGATATGTCTGTGGGCCAAAAGCCTTTGGGGGACCTGCAGCTGGCACAATGACTGTGTCGCTAGACTCCCATGTAGTTGACTATGGTTTGAGTCCCGGATCTGGCAGCTTAAACTCACGCCAGGCATGTGTGTGCGTGCCCAAGATCCCGAGAGGAGAATGGAGGAGAGGGGATTGCAGCGTGGCCATCCCCCCTGGGGGGTGATTTCTTGCTTTCTGTCTCTCTGTCTCTCTCTGTCTTTCTGGCGAGTGCACGTGCCTATAGCAAAAACCTTTTTAAAAAGAAAGCCTTTTGCATCTTTTGGGAAAATAGGAGATTGCCTTATATAGGGTGTTTCTTATACATTAAAACCTCGTGTGTTTTATTCATAGATGAGCTCCTCATTCAGTAATCTGTTTAATCTTGCTTCAAGTACAATTCTGACGTACATACCTGGTTTCCTGGTCTAAAACTACTAAATGCAGAGCCGTCAGGTGTTCTTAAGAAAGACCTAGAGACTGGCACACCAGCAGTATCAGAGAGTGACAGGTGACAGTCCAGTAAGTGGGGAGGGAGACAGGAAACACAGACTATGTACATGAGAACAAACCCCACATGCACGAGAATAGCAATAGAAATGAATGAGAGCAGCCTAGGCCACCACTGTGGCCTCAGCGTCCCCGAGAGAGGTCGGTTAAGGAAAGCATGGCACATCAAGGCTCGTGGCAGCTGAGCGCGGGAGACACTGACTCTAAGGTCGGGACTATGTTTTTAAGATAAATGGTAAGAATTGGGACCAGTAGATGGCGTAACGGTTTTGTTGCTGGACTCCCATGTAGTCGACCATGGTTTGAGTCTTGGACCCAGTGGCTTAAAATCATGCTGGGCTCATGTGTGGGCGTGCCCAAGATCCTGAGAGGAAACTGGAGGAGGAGGGACTGTGGCGTGACCATCCCCCTGGCTGTGATTTCTTGCTTTCTGACCCCCTCTCTCTTGTCTCTCTGGCAAGCACACATGTCCTACAACAAAAATCTCTCTTAGAAAAAAATAAATAAGGGACCAGCAGTTGGCGTAATGGCTATGTCGCTGGACTCCCATGGAGTCGACCATGGTTCGCGTCCCAGACCTGGTGGCTTAAAACTCACGCCAGGTGCGTGTGCGTGCGTGCCCAAGATCCCAAGAGAGGAATTGAGGAGAGGGGATTGCAGCATGGCCCTCCCCCCTGGGGGGTGATTTCTCACTTTCTGTCCCTGTCTCTTTCTGTCTGTTTGGCGAGCGCACACGCCCTAAAGGAAAAACCTCTCCAAAAAAAGAAGGAAAAAAAATGGTAAAAATGGGCAAGAGCTTTTGTTTCTTTTAAATTATTTTTATTGCCAGAGCTGTGTGCACTCATCAGAGAGACACAGAGAGAATGCAGTCCCCAGGGGGCGGGTTGTGCCCCATCCCTTCCCTGTTTCTTTGTCCCGTAGGATTTTGAGCACACACATACGTGCCCTTTCTGAAGCCGCTGGGCTAGGATGCAGACTGTTAGCCATGTGTGCTCTGACTCCTTTAACCTCTACACTTCAGGGCTGGCCCTAGAAAAATGAGCAAACCTCATCCTTATTAAGCACCCTATTCCAAATAGCCTAGGTAATTGAGATTTTCCCACAGATTCTTCACTTAGATCCTTGTGTGTGTGTGTGTGTCTAGTAGAGTATCAGGGTAGGGAATGACATAGAGAAAGTGAAATAACCGCTAAATTGTATCAGTTTATTTATAATGTTTTTACCAGTAAGTCAGTATTCTGCCTTTTTTTCTTTTTGTTTTAAATTTGCCAGAGGACACATGTACTAGTCAGGAGGAGAGAGAGAAAGTGAGAAGGTACCCCGTGGGGGATGGTCATGCCACAGCCCTTCTCTGTTTCTGCAGTCAGGATCTCGGCTTCTCTTGAGCAACACCTTACCACCACTTCATGGAGCTGGCCCAGTGCATACCTCACACCTGAATTCTCACCTTCTTTTTGTTTTAAATTTGCCACAGGACACATGTACTAGTCAGGAGGAGAGAGAGAAAGTGAGAAGGTACCCCGTGGGGGATGGTCATGCCACAGCCCTTCTCTGTTTCTGCAGTCAGGATCTCGGCTTCTCTTGAGCAACACCTTACCACCACTTCATGGAGCTGGCCCAGTGCATACCTCACACCTGAATTCTCACTCTTGATTCTCAGCATGTGACATTTTGAAACACACGGAAAAGTAAACTTTTTAGCAAGTTATTATGTGTTTAGACATTTGAGAAAACTTTGTTTAGAATAAAAATCTTCAATTTCCATTAGTAGCAAAAGTGTATAACTGGAGAAATTAAATCCATTTCTTTTGGTATCTACCTACAGAGACTGTAGAAAACAGACTACTGTAGGCTTAGCCAAAGTGACAGGTAGGGCACTGGCATGTGGGGCTGGGGCCTCTTGGGAGGGCCAGGCTTGGATTTGGACCAACCTAAATAGGTCGGTGGAGTAGCACACATCTGTAAGCCTGGCTAACTGAGGTGGGGATGGCAGCATGGAGAGACCCTGTCAAAATACCTACCTCTCTTTCTGTTTCCCTCCCTCCCTCTTTCCTCCCCTCCTCCTCCTCATTAAAAAACAACAGGCTTTTGGAACCAGCAGGTGGCATGGTGGTTAAGACACTGGAGAGGCCCACATGGCCGACCACGGTTCGAGTCCGGGACTTGCTTTCTCACTGTCCCTCTCTCTGTCTCTGTGTCTCTCTCTGATCAAATTAAAATGAATGAATGAATGAATAAATAAAATAAAATAAATAATTAAATAAACAAAAAACCCCAGACTCTGGGAACCAGCAGTTAGCGTAATGGCTGTGTCACTGGACTCCCACGTAGTCGACTGCGGTTCGTGTCCCGGACCCGGTGGCTTAAAACTCACGCCGGGCGCCTGTGCGTGCATGCCCAAGATCCCGAGAGGAGAGTGGAGGAGAAGGGATTGCGGCGTGACCATCCCCCCTGGGGGGTGATTTCTCGCTTACTGTCTCTATGTCTCTCTCTGTCTGTCTGGCGAGCGCACGCGCCCTACAGTGAAAATCTCTCAAAAAAAAAACCCAGACTCTTACAGATAACAGACATTCCTTCATTGTGTGAATATTGAGTGTTTTTCATAGACCACATGCTGTGCTCAGTGCACTGAATCTAAGATGGTATCAATGATGTGGGATATTCTAGGTTCAGAGATGTTGAAATGTGGGTAGAGGGGCCAGTAGGTGTCGTGGTGGTTAAGGCACTCGACTCCCACATGGCCAGCTATGGTTCGACTCCTGCACCTGGTGACTTTGCTTTCTCACTTTGTGTGTGTGTGTGTCTCTCTCTCTGTCTCTCTCTGGTGAGTGCACATGTCCTACAGCAAATTAAAAATAATAATAATAAATTAAGTAAATAAGTCTTTAAAAAATGTGGGGAGAGAGGGCCGGCAAGTGGCATGGTGGTTAAGGTCACTGGGCTCCCACATGGCTGACTGAAGTTCGAGTCCTGGACCTGGCAGCTTGCTTTCTCTCTCTCTCTCTCTCTCTCTGTTCCTCTCTGGTCAAATTAAAAGAAACAAAATTAAATACAAAGAGAATCATTTATTTTTAAAAAGTGGGGGGACCAGCAGATAGTTTAATGAGTATGTCACTGGACTCCCATGTAGTCGATCGCTGTTCAAGTCCCAGATCCAGTGGCTTAAATTTACGCCAGGCACGTGGCATGAAGGGATTGTGGCATGGCCATCCCCCCGGGGAATGATTTCTCGCTTTCTGTCTCTCTGTTTCTCTTTCTTGTGAGCTCACATACCCTCTAGCAAAATCCTCGCAAAAAAAAAAAAAAAGTGGGAAGAATAGCTGACAGTCTGAGAACCGGCGAAGCATAGTGATGGTGACAGTAGCTGACAGGCCCTAAGTGCGGACCCCATGCCCGGCACCGCTCCTAGTAATTCCTCAGGGAGTTAAGACATAGTCTCTCATGACACTCCCACTGGCAGCTGCCCGTGTTGCCATTTTAAAGAGGAAACAACTAAGAAAGTTGCCCAGGGGTAGGTACCTAGGAGATGGGCAAACGGCCTGAACTTAGATGGCCTGTTTCAACTGAACGCCTTAACCATCCCTACCTGCTCTTTTTGTTTTAGATTTGTGCCGTAAGGTGTGTGTGCTCACTGGACAGAGACAGAGGGGGAAAGTAAGAAATTCCCCCTGGGAGGGATGGGCACGTTGCAGTCACTCTTCCATTGTCCTTTTGGGATTTGGGGCAGACACACATGCTCCCAGCGTGTTTCTCAAGCGGCCAGCTCCAGGACGTAAACTGTGGAGTTGGCCATGCAGGACCGAGCTCCCTAACCACTGCGCCACACATCTGCTCTTGACAACACTGGGTGGTTGGCATGTTGTTATCACCTCCAGTTTACAGCTTACAAAATTGAGGCCTGAAGGATTAAGTAATAATCCATAGTTAAGATGCTGATAACTGGCAGAGCCAGGACCTAAGCTCCTGGCTGACTCTGAAACTGTAACCTCTGTGCTCTGGGAGGCCCTGGGCCTGCCTGGCCCTCGCCAGCGCGTAGGTGAACAGGACTTACTAATCACTTCTCTTGTTCATGGCAACACCGATTTGTTGAAAACTGAGTCGGTCACTAAAGCTCCTGCTCTCAGAATGGCACTTCATGTGACTTCAGCGCCAGGCTCCTCGGTTATCAGGGTATCGAGTAGCAGCAGCCTTACTTACTGCAGAACGAGACTGCTGGCCTGGGGAGAGCACGCCGGCCTTGCGAGTTGTCTCCTTGCACGCACAGCAGGGTCGCAGCACTACGAGCACCGAGAAGGCCAAGGAGGGTCAGGTAGATGTAGTTCGGGTGCCCGCAGTTGAGAGATTTCCTTCTTTCCTTCCACCTGTCTGTCTTCTGTTGAAGACAAACCGCTGTATATGAAAGCCATAGAGAAAACCACCAGGGTAGTTTTCTCCTTGTCCAGCAGGTGTCAGACGAGGCTGAGGAAGTGGCTAGAGGGCAAGCTCACCGCCTTGTGGCAGGCTTAGGCAGGGTGAGACGAGTGTGCGTTCTCCTGCTACGGCCATAGGCTAGCCTCCAGGCAGGGGCACGGGAGGCCGGGACGCACAGCCCCTTCTCACAGTCCCTTCTCCACCAAGCGGAGCTCACACTCTGGGAGCAGAGAGATGAGGAATTGCAGCCAGGGGAGTTGTGTTAGGGAGGGATGGGGACAGACAGGGCAGGTCCTGGGCATGGTGAGGGACATGACCAAGGAGCACGGCTGTGGGAAGTGAGACAGGTACCAGTGGGCCTCCTAGGGCCAGGGAAGTAATTGGGGTCCTTCTAAGTTCAGTGGGAAGCCACTTATGGGTTTTAAAGCAGGGAAGAGGAAGCTTTTGGTGGGTATTTAGGCCAGTGTTCTAAGCCTGTAGCGGAAGACACATTGTCTATTTCGGGTCTGTCACAGACATGCGCTTCTATAAAAAACAATAGAGATGAGGGACCAGCAGTTAGCATAATGGCTATGTTGCTGAACTCCCATGTAGTCGCCTGCGGTTCGAGTCCCGGACCCGGTGGCTTAAACTCACGCCGGGTGTGTATGCATGCATGCCTAAGATCCTGAGAGGAGAATGGAGGAGAAGGGATTGTGGCATAGCCATCCCTCCTGGGGGGTGATTTCTCACTTTCTGTCTCTGTTTATCTCTGTCTCTCTGGTGAGCCCACGCACTCTACAGCAAGAACAAACAAACAAACAAACAAAAACTAGTAACGAATCACCAGGAAAACGGCCATGAGGACAGTGGCACAGCATGTTACTTGCTAGAAGAGCTGCTGATGGTTACTCTTCTGTCCTTGCCTCTTAGACTGGTAGCCACCAGTCCTCAGATAGCAGTCTGCACGTGGGGTTGCCGACAGCACCTCTGCAGGGACCTCTCTGGTTGGTGGTCCCCATTGCTGTGACAGCAGCATCTACTCTCACTAATGTAATCTGGAAAGGAGTAGTGTCTGATCCAGACGGCTTGGCGGATTGAGGGCTGGAGAAGCCAGCCTCTGGGCTTGGCTTCTAGGAAGCAGTTTCCAGAATGAGTCTCTAGATTGGGTTGCTCAGGGGGCTGTTGCCCCTGCTGCCAGAGAGTGCCTCCGAGTAAAGCAGCTGCAGCTGCCTGCTCTGGGGTCATGCCACCCCAACCAGCCAGGGGCTGCGCCCACAGAGCAGAGCTCACTTCATCCTGTCTGCCCCAGAACTCGAGCCAACTCATCCTTCTCCAATAGTCCCATCTACGCAGACCCAGTCACCTCTGGAAGCCGCAACTGCAAGGCAGCCTGCAGAGTGCTGTCCAGCCTGGCATGCTGGGCGGGCTTGGGGTGGGCCCTGGGCGAGCCAGCCGCACTGTGTGCCCTGGAGGAGGGAAGGATGTAGGGATGGGGACGCGATGGCCACCATTCATGTGGGGCTCTTCCTGGAGTTCTTTGCCTGAGTGAATGAGCAGCCGGGGTGGACGGAGAGCGAACTGTGTGGTTGGCCAGCCTGGATGGTGCACTTGTGTGCGTTGTGCCCGACGGCACGGCGCTCATGCCATCTGCAACAGGAAAGGCCTCCTTGGAATTTGTCAAGGGTAAACAGGATAAAGGAGGTTAAGTATGCTGCAGATCCAGGCCACAGAGGCAGCGTCAGTTTTATAAAGCTGTATCTGATTCTGCTGTCTTGAACTATTTTAAGTTGAATTAATTTGCTTTTGCAGATGGGTAGTTTTCATTCCCCCACCCTCGCTGGTCCCCTGGCAGAGCCTGCAGTGGCTGCTCATTCACCACCCCCAGTCTTGTTCTTTGTCTCATGTCTACCCTCTGGTCCCCCTGGGGTGGGCATGCTCTGTCAGCAGGCTGGACTGGCCCCCTTGGTGGTGTCCTCTGGGTGTCCAGCACCAGCCTGGGCGTTACTGGTGTCGGCTCTCCACCTGGATGATGTGGGCAGGTATTGAGCCTCCCAGTTGCTTTCCTTGAGAGGAGTACGTGCCACTGGCTAGTCCCCATCCAATGGAGAGCCCCAGATCTCTTAACGGGGTCCAGTCGGGCCTCCGGGAAGTGGAACCAGGAAAGCCCTGCTTACTGTGGCCACATGGTTTCCCACCTCGGCTCCTCTGCCGGCCTCCCTTGTCCCTTGGCAGAGGTGGCCAGCCTCTAGACTTCCGCTGGGAGCAGTCTTCACATTCACACCGTTGGGGGAGGAAATGCGACAGCAGGGTCCAGCACTCCTACGGGCCCTGGCCACCTTCGGAGCCCCAGCTGCTCCTGGCCCTGTGTGCTGCCCTCGCCACTGCGGCTGTGCCTTGTCAAGGTGGGGCGGGGCATCCTGGAGGAAGCCATGGTGTCGGGCGACGAGCCAGTGGGCGACGGTGAACTGCGGTGGTGAGAGGGACCTTCGAGCTCAGCTCCGGGGACGGCCCCTGCCGCGCCTGTGGCTGTGCGGGCGTCTGCGGAACGGCACTGTCGGAGCGGATCCGTTGACGTCTGTATCTCGTCACGTCCGGCCTGCTCATCATTAGATGCCCTTTTTTCTCCTTTTTCTGTAGAGCACATGTGCTCCGGGGGGTGGGGGGCAGGGAGTGAGACACCATCTCTTGGGGGGGGGGGCCTGGCCCCCTTCTTTTCCAGTCTCTTCTGGGACCCTGCTGCCTTCACCACACACTGGCTGACCCCAGAAGAGCTCTTTTAGATCCATTTACACAGTTCGCTCCCAAATCACTTTTGTGCATATGAAGGAAAATAGAAACTTGTTGGAATGTTCCTAACGCTTCTGTGAAACACGTGGACTCCCTAGTCACCCCAGTGCCAGTCAGAGGGGGCAGTGCTGCATTTTTGTCACTGAACTTTTCTTCCAGCACCCTGGCACCCTGCTGTTAAGAGTGGCTCCCGTCAGCACGACTCTCCTTGTGGCACCGCGCCCTGGGTCCCAGTGTGCACAGACCACGTGCAGTTCCCGTCCTGCCTGCGCTATGAGACGGGGAGCCAGCTGTGTGGCTTGTAGTTGTTCTGAGGACTAAATAAAATAACAAGTGTGGGGTGTGCAGAGCAGCGTCTGGCTCGCGGCGGTCATCAATGAACACCGACCACTGTCACCATCGTCACTGCGTGGTTACGGTGCGCTGCAGGCCGTGCGTTCACGTGTTGTATGTGTCGCTGCCTTTCATCTTCCCAGCCTGTAGGCTCACCACCATTTGAGAGGGAGCTTTTCATTTCCGGTTGTCTGGTGTGATCCAGCTCCGAAGTGCAGCCTAGGAGCGCCTGCCCTTGAGCTTGTCACGGTGGGTGAGGGGGAGTTGGCTTCAGCTCCACTCTGAGCCCGACGCCTACCCATTGCCCGCTGCCCAGAGGGGTCTTTGACTCCACTGTCCTGTGGATAATCCTGCAGGTGTGGACACACGTGGTGCTGTGGGGCATGGCCTCGGGCCTCCGTGGGTGCCACAGGGAGACCGGGCCTGGGGACAGGGCCGTCACGCGTGGGGCTATGCGACATGGGCTGCGGTGGCACCGTGGCCCGTGGCTCAGCAGCTCGCAGTCGGCCGTCTCCATGCTCACCGCGTTATGATGCTTTAGGATCACAGGTGGGCTTCCTCGGGGCCACCTGAATGAGAGTATGGGCAGGACAGCTGAGAGGTGGGGGAGTGTGATCTGCCAGTATTCAGTAAGGGTCCTGCGAGGCACTTTTGAGGGATTTCTTGTTTAAAGAGAGATTTTTGCTATAGGGCGTGTATGTTTGCCAGAGACATAGAGACAAAAGGAGAAATCACCCACCTGGGCGATAGCCATACTGTGGTCCCTTCCTTTCCAGTCTCCTCTCAAGATCTTGTGCGGGCACACACACATGTTCGGCATGAGTTTTAAGCAGCTGGGTTCAGGATTTGAACCATATCAACTACATGGGAGTCCTGCAATGTAACTGCTGTGCCATCTGCTGGTCCCAAGAGATTTAGTCCAATATATACATATATACATACATATTACATATTTATTCTAAAAGATATACATGCATAATACTATAATTTGTTATAGAATATAGAATATATTTTCCTTGTTTCAAATGGATTGAAAACAACCTGGTGGGAACCAGGTACAGTCTTGGGCCTGGAAAGGCAGGATCTCATTTTGGGCAAACTTGGCTGGGATGGTGGTCAGTGTTTCCTTTTCCAGGCTGTGGGCTCAGACTGTTCAGACCAACTGGGTTTAGACTGTTAAGGGGACCAATAACACCCCTCCTGGTCAAGGAGGGGACACAGCTGCTGAATCCCCAGGGATAGGAATGGGGTGGAGAGGGGAGCCAGGGAGGTGGGCAGGGTGGACCGAAGGAGACTCATGGGGCACACAAGGTGCCCTGGACCTCATGCACAGATCTGGGTTCGGCCCTTGGAACCTGCTGTCCAGGTGATTATGCAGATTGAATATGTGTGATGCTTCCTAGTGGAAAGTTCCACTGTGAGCTGCTGATAGTTTGTAGCCTGGGTAAGTCGCATGGAGGTGGCCGAGAAGGCAGCTCCTGGAAAGGGAGCTCATGGCAAGGGCTCAGCCGCAGAGCTCGGGAGCAGACAGGGAGGTGTCCCACAGGAATGTGGCTGGAGCATCTGCCTAGCGGAGGGTTATGATGGTACCGTGTTCTCTTAGCGAGGACCCAGAACTCAGGGTTAGAGCCTGGGATCACCCCATGACCTGACAATCTGCCTGTGGGTTTGAGGGCTTGCTGGAGTCTGCGAACCCCTGTGGAGGGAGAGGACTGATTGAAGGGGACCCAAGTGCCAGGCTGATCTGTAGGCCACAAGACCTGGAGTCTGACCACAGGAGTGACCAGTACAGCCGAGCTCCAGAGCTTCATCCTGCAGCCGTACAACGGGACGGGAGTGCTGCTTTCTGCCATTGTGCAGGAGCGATATCATAAAGTTCCAGAAGACCTGTCACCCAGGGAAGCTCTCAAAGGCTCAACTTCAATTATTTTGATTTTAATTCTGGAAAACTGATGATAAATTATGTGAAACAGTATAAAGATTAAAGCACTTAATGAAAAACTTAGCCGTACTTAGACATCTTACCATCCAAATTATTTTCTATTATTTATGTATTATAAACATCCTTGTTCAGTTATACAGAATATACAGGAAAAGAGTATGTTTGTCAAAAGATTTTGCAAACTTAAGACCAGAAAGGCAAATAAGATATGTGTTCATGGAGGGAGTAGATTTCTGAACTGGTAAGTGAATGTGGTCATTTTGCAAATTTAAAACTCAATAACTTGAAAACACACACCTTTGTAGTTTAAGTACATTGTGGCACCTCTGGAACTGGGACGCCCCTCAGTGCTGGAGGTGCAGTGTTCAGAGCTCTTGGACAGAATGGGCAGCTACAGGAAGGAGGCGGGGCTGGCAGGGCACCGGGTCCAGGGGCTGCTGCAGTGCTGGTGCTGAGGCCAAGGAGGGGCAGCCGCCGTGGCCGCAGATGATGGCATTGTGAAATCCAATGGAGTATTAAAAAATAGTTCTGTGGAATTGCCACCCATCTCCTCTTAACGTGGAGATCTCCAGGTAGCCAGGAAACCTGAGAAAGCACTGGGCTTGCAGAGCCTCCTACTGGGAAGGGGCGTGACCGGGAGGCCTCCGTCGGTCGGGTCGGTCGGTCGGGGTCTCTGGTTGGGCACTCTGACGGTTCTTGCGCACTGCTGTCGGCACTGCAGTCCGCGTGAGTTAGGTGAAACCCTGCTGATGCGTGGAGTTTAACATGCCTGTTTTGTAAGTACATGCCATATTCCCCCCAACTAACTCAGTCTCTTGTGCACAGAGGAACTTAGATTCTCATACATCATTAAGTAACAGTGGATATTTTTTATTTGAATAAAGGGGGTTGTACCGTCGGTAACCACATTTGCCTATTTCCTTGATTGCAAGGGAGGAGACACCCATTGTCCGAGAAGAAAATCATGCGCTATATGTACCAGCTGTGCAGGTCCCTCGATCACATGCACAGGTACGTGCTGGGAGGTTCGGCAGCTCTCAGATGAACAGCCTGTTAGGGAGTCACTAAGCACAATTGAAGGAAGGCAGCAGTGGTGCAAGGTACGCGTGCTGCTCCACAGGGCTGCCTGCACGGGAGGGCTCTGGTTAAAGTCTAGAGACCTCCCCCAGAACCCTGGGCACCTGTGTGCCTGTGGCCTGGGGCTAGCTGGGGCGGAGGGCGGATCATGTCGTCCAGAGTCTGTTGGGGGTATTGCCCCTCTGTTTCTCTCCCTGTCTCTCTTGCTCATGTCACAAATAAATAAGTAAACTTAAAAAAAACCAAAAAACTGGGACCAGCAGCTGGCATAATGACTATGTTGCTGGACTCCCCTGTAGTCGACTACAGTTTGAGTTCCGGACCTGGTGGCTTAAACTCACGCCAGGCGTGTGTGTGTGAGTGCCCAAGATCCCGAGAGGAGAATGGAGAAGGGATTGCGGTGTGGCCATCCCCCCTGGGGAGTAATTTCTCCCTTTCTGTCTCTCTGTCTCTCTCTGTCTTTCTGGAGAGCACACGTGCCCTATAGCAAAAACCTCTCCAAAAAAAGAAATATACAACTGAAACGTGCCCGGCACCTGGGAAGGCACTGTCATGCCGTGGCTGAGGCCACAGGGGGCCAAGGGCTCAATTCTCAGCCCGGCCTAGGCAGGCCTGGCTTAAGTGCTGTGTGCCTGTGTCCTGTCCAGCTAGGAGGCTGGGGTAGGAGGACTAGGACATGGCGAGACCTTGTCGAAAATACCTGCCTTTGCCTCTTTTAAAAAATTAAATCAAATTTGAAGATTTTGAAATAATGGGGTATAATGAATTCTATTCTATTCTTTTATACTGAATACAGAAATGGAATATTTCACAGAGATGTCAAACCAGAAAATATATTGATAAAGGTAAGAGGTTTGAAATGAAAACATGCTATCAGAATAAAGGTAGAATATAAAACTGTTTTCACTGACAGTGTTTCCCATCCCTGGTAGGTGGATAGCATGTTTGTTGTAGTTTTTCTTTTTTCTCCTTTGTAAAAAGTGGTTGGTTTAACAGCATCCCAGCATCCCATCCCACCTGGAAGGGAGTTCCCCCCCACACTGTAGGCAGGGCCCGTTGACACGGCCATTCTGAGCACTGTGACCGTAAACGCTGTAGGGGCAGGACTGGATCCCAGTCTGTCTCACTGCAGGGCCACCAGAGCTCCCCGGACACACCGTGTCTGACTGGCTCTGGCCCCGCGTGGCTAGCAGAGCCCACACAGGTAGCTGAGAGCGGGGCCGTGGGGCTGGACGCCGGGGAGCGGGAGGTGTGATGGCACACAGCTGCGTGCAGGACCTGCTCAGGGGCCACGGCCGCCTCCCAGCCTTCAGAGCCCGTGGGTGTCTGGGAGCCTGCAGCCAGTGTACCCGAGACACGTCTCCACTTGCTCATCTGTTAGCGCTTCAGGCGCTTTGGCAGCCAGGGGTGATAGCTGACAGGGTGGCGCGGCGCGAGCCGTTCCATCGGACCCCGGCGGCTGTGTGCTGAGATGCTGCTCGGCCTTGCTTTCTCCCCTTTGCAGCAAGATGTCCTGAAATTAGGGGACTTTGGATCCTGCCGGAGTGTCTACTCCAAGCAGCCGTACACCGAGTACATCTCTACCCGCTGGTACCGGGCCCCGGAGTGTCTGCTCACCGATGGCTTCTACACGTACAAGATGGACCTGTGGAGTGCTGGCTGCGTGTTCTACGAGATTGCCAGGTACTGCTGCGGCCCCGCGCCTGTCGGGCCCCATAGCCAAAGGGCAGCAGGCGCCGGCTTCCTGCCTGCTACTTTGCTACCTCACTGTCCAGACTCTAGTCATTCTGGGTGCTTTTTGCCTTTTTTTTTTTTTTTTTTAATTAATTAAGTTATTAATATTTATTATTACTATTATTATTTTAATTTGACCAGAGAGAGACAGAGGAAAGCAAGAAAGCAAGCCACCAGGTCCGGGACTTGAATTGCAGTTGCTCATATAGGAATCCAGCGCCTTAACCGCCACGCCACCTGCCTACCTTTGTTTTTATTTTGTTTGTTTTCATGATTGAGTACATATGTGTGCACATATGAGCGTGAGAGAGAAGCACTGTCTGTCGCAGCATGCCACGGCCCCTCCCAACCCTCCAGCTCCGTGCTATTGCGGGTGTCTGTGTGCCCAACTTGTTTTCAGGCCGACCCAGGGATCCGAACCCCTTGTTGGCCATATGACTTTGCAGCCCTGCAGTCCAGTGCTGGGCTTGTGGTTTTGTTTTGCCTTAGTCTTTGCCATAGGGCATGTGCGCTCCCCAGAGAGACACAGAGACAGGAAAAGTGAGAGAGCATCCCCAGGAGGGGTGGCCATGCTGCAACCCTTTTTCTTTCATTTTCCTCTTGAGATTCTGGGCACACGCACACATACCCAGTGTGGTTTGTTTGTTTGTTTTAAATAATTATGTTACTTAAAATTATTGTCATTTTAATTTGACCAGAGAAAGAGTAGGAAAGTGAGAAAGCAAGCCACCAGGTCTGGGACTCGAATCGCAGTTGGCCATGTGGGATTTCAGCACCTTAATCACCATGCCACCTGCTTGTCCCACCAACCCAGCAAGTTTTTCTGGCTTTCCAGTCTCGGACTCAGAACTATAGTCAGCCATGTGGCCTCCCATCCCTTAACCACACCACCAGCTAGCCCTGTGGTGGCCCTGTAAACTTCAACAGTACGTTTACTAGGCTTTCATTTTACTTTTTGTCAAATACTTTTCCTTGTTTTTTTTTTTTTTTTTTTTTTTTGAGAAGTTTTTGCTGTAGGGCGCGTGCGCTCGCCAGACAGAGAGAGAGACATAGAGACAGAAAGTGAGAAATCACCCCCCAGGGGGGATGGTCACGCCGCAATCCCTTCTCCATTCTCCTCTCGGGATCTTGGGCACGCACGCACACGCGCCCAGCGTGAGTTCTAAGCCACCGGGTCCAGGATGCGAACCACGGTCGACTACGTGGGAGTCCAGAGACATAGCCATTATGCTAACTGCTGGTTCCCCTACTTTTCCTTGTTTTCACTGAGAAAGAACACTGTCAGTTTCTTCTCTCCTTCTGGCTCACCCAGCCCTGCATGGTGGCCTTGCAGTCAGGCTTGGTAATGAAACAACCAAAAAGCGAGTCTCGAGCATAGAGTGTGCTATGTGCCTCCTGCTCTGACCACCTGCATGGGGAGGTGTGAGCAGGAGCCCCAGGCCTCTCTGAGGGGCATGGTCATGTCAGGTAGGGTGCGCTGGCCTAGGATGTGGCACCTTTGCGGACAGTCAGATCTAGAACATCCCAATCTCAATCATCCCCCCACCTCCATCCCCCCAATCTCCATGCCCTCTTGACCCCCAGCCTTTGGGCTTCACCACAGGAAGGAGCTGAGGTCCAGGGAAGAAAGGAAAAGGGTTTGTCCCACTTGGAGGGGAAGAGGGTATCAAATTACAGAAGCCCTAGGAGGGCATGGGGCTGCCAGTCTGGGCTCACTGTCTGGTCAGCAGGTGCTGGCGAGTTTACTGTCTGGTGAGGCACACCAGAACAGAAGAGCCAGTCACCCGGGCTGCCTCCTGGTCCCACCACTCAACTGACTGCTCCAGAAATACGGACAGGTGTGACTTCGATCCTCCATGGGCCCTGGTAACATGTTGTTGACTTGGAAAGTTGAATGGCATGTCACTGAAGCCAGAAATCAACAGGCAGTCCTTTTTCTTTTCCTTTTTTAATAAACAAACAAACAAACGTGGTATAGGGTATGTGCACTTGCCAGAGAGAGGCCATCCCTGGGGGGGGATGGCCATACTGCAGTCCCCCCTCCTCTCAGGAGCTGGGGCATGCACATACACACACACACACCCAGTGCATTTCCCAAGCCACCAGGTCTAGGACTGGAACTGCACAGTTGGCCATGTGGGACCCAGCCGTCCTAACCACCACCCACTGGCTGGCCCGATCCTTTTTCTTGCACTGAAATCCCTCAAGTTAATTTTGAAGTTGTTAAGGGACTTCATGGTTCTGTAGCATCCAGCCAGAAGGCAAAGCAGTAAGGGTGACTGGGTTATGAAGCTGTGCTGAGCCTGGGCATTCCCCTTTCCCATTCCAGAGTGTTCCCTGTCACTCACACTTTCCTCTTGCCCGTAGTCACAAGGTACTGTCATTTTCCCGAGGAGAAGCTAGTGCCGCCACCAGAGCTGTTTTTAAACTCTGCCCGGGGCGTGTGCTGTGCACTGGGTTTACTTGCGCAGGTCTGTGAGCTTTCACCCACCGTTCCCAAGTCTGTGAACACCCCAAAGACCAGACGGCTTCCCAGAACTCTTACTGACAAAACCCAACCTGTCACCCCTTGAATTTGTCAACGAAGCTCACCTGGGCCATGGTGGTTCGTTGCAGAAAGTGGGAGTAGTCACAGTTCACGCAGACTCCCAAGCGTGCAGACAGAGGGGCGTGGATCTGTCTCTGGCCTCTTGGGAACGCACGCAGGACCCCAGGGGTGGGGGGGCAGAATGAGTGCAAGGACTGCGCCGTGGGTGCGGATGCCTTGAACTTCTACCTGTGAGTGGGCGAGCTGCCTGCAGTCCCAGCCCTGTCCTGACCACATGCCCTTGCTATGCCCTTCCAGTCTGCAGCCCCTTTTCCCTGGAGCAAATGAACTGGACCAGATCTCCAAAATCCACGACGTCATCGGCACTCCGGCCAGGAAGACTCTCAGCAAGTTCAAACAGTAGGTCTGGTGGCCGAGAGGCAGGCGTGCCGCCCCTTCCTGCTGCCCCTTCCTGCCCAGGGAGTGGGCAGGGCTGTTTCTGACCCCCTCCTGCCCTTTGCTCTCCAGGCCCCCATTCCTTCGAGGAGGGAGAGCCAGCGCAGTGGCTGCGGGGACACACCCGTCCCTTTGGGGGACCACTGAGGCATGCTCTTTCCGGAGCATCATGGGATTTCCCACTGTCTTTCTAAGGGTCTGGGAGTCGTATTTTGTCCCCCGAGCATTGTTTATATAGAACTTAGAATCTTGGGGTGAGAATGTCCCCTGGTTTGGACAACAGTGAGGAAAGTGCTGAACCCATATGCGGTGTGCCCAGGCTGCACCGGGTTTTGTTTGGATAAAGAAGAGGCTGCCGCTGAGGAGTCAGGGGCTTCCGAGGGATGGCCTTCGAGCTGGGGGTGAGCAGGTCCTGGGAGGGGGAGATGCCAGCGATCGCGGGTCCTCTCCTTCTCACATGGGAAGTAACATTATTAATCTTCCATGGGGAAGGTAGTTGACTCATGCTTGTAGCTTACTAGACCTCACGCCCTTCCTCAGCAGAGTTTGCTTTAGAGCAGTGGGAGGTCACAGCAACGTGGAGCGAAGGGTACAGAGTCCCCATGACCCCTTCCCCACGCACCGCCTCCCCGTTGTCCACATTCCCTCCAGAGATGGGCATGCGCTACATCCAGAGCTGCCACTGGTGCGCTGTCACCACCTAGGCCTGGCGTCTCTGGGGTGGCTCCTGCTGCTGTGGCTCTGCAGGTCGGACAGGCTGGTCCCGACGCCCTCTGTAGATTGTAAACCGTCGGAGTGCTGGCACCAGGTGCTCTCAGTAATGGATTGATTGTTCATTGTCGTTGGGCTTTCAATACAGGTCGAGAGCTATGAGTTTTGATTTTCCTTTTAAAAAGGGATCAGGAATACCTCTACTGACAACCAGTTTGTCCCCACAATGCCTTTCTCTCCTGCGCGCAATGGTGGCCTACGACCCCGACGACAGAATCGCTGCCCACCAGGCCCTCCAGCACCCCTACTTCCAAGAGCAGAGGTAGGCGCTCTGCTGGAGCTCCATGTGCCATTGGGGGAGACTGCTGGTTATGGAGACATGGGCGAGGGACTGGCCTCTGGAGAGTCCCTCAGTTCCCAGGAACAGCTCTGTACTGAACAGGGTTGGTGCCTCCTGGACCCCTGCCAAGTTGGCATATCCTCCCAAAGGCTGTTGGCACCTTTAGGCAAGAGTGAGGGGGTCATATGGGCCTTCGTGCAGTTCTGATGGGCCATCAGGAACCCCATGGAGGGCATTGGGACCACCGTCCCAGGGTGGTGGGCTCTGTGGCTCACGGGCGCCTGTTGCCACCTCCTGCCCCCGCCGTGGTGTAAGGCAGCCGAGGCACGCAGGAGCAGGCTGAGGGCTGTGCTCCGACACTACCCTGGGCGTCGAGATCTTGACCTCGTGTAATTTTGCAGGAGTGAGGGACCTGGGCTGCTTTACTGTCAGTGCCAGGGGGCCCGTTGAGACCCTGCAGATCCTGGTGTGCGCCCAGTGCAAACGCACCTTTGCGAAGAGCTGAGCAGCCCTGGGAGTCACCTGGTGGGGCTCCTGCTGAGCGGGGCCTGGGGGCGCCTGCTCTGAGCTCAACCAGCTCCACTCTTCCACACGCTCGTGAGGGCGACAAGGAAGAGGAAAGGCCGCTCCCCATCACCTCCGTGGAAGAGAAGAGCTGTGATGCAGGAGTGCGGCCCTTCTCAGTGTGGCCACCCCTTCTCTTCTCTGTCCCTGTAGGGCACTTGAGAATCAGGCTCTGGCCAGCCACAGGAAAGCCTGCTTTCCAGAGCACCCTGTGGCACCCATACCACTTGGAAACAGCTGGCACGCCATTTCGAAGGAGGGCAGGAGGCAGGTACTGTGTGAGGCCAGGGGGCTGGAAATTGCCCAGTCTAATGGGGACTGGGTGGCTAGGGTGGCCTGTGTCTCTCTGAGGAAGGTGCCACCTGTGGAGTATGGTAGCAGACCAGACTGTCGTGTCTATTCTGAAAGGGTGCCTCTTTTCTGTTTTAGAGGGTTTGCCATAGGGTATGTGTACTAGCCTGAGAGAGTTAAGAGACAGTGAGAAGGGAAGTGAGAAATCACCCCCAGGCAGTGGGGGGGGGCAGAGGGTAGGGATGGCCAGGCTACAATCTCTTCTTCATTCTCCTCCCAGGTTCTTGGGCACGCATACACACATGCCCGGCATGAGTTTCAAGCCTCTGGGTCCGGGACTTGAAATACTGTCACCTGGCCCCACGTCTCACCTTCCCACCTTGCTGGCTTCCACCAAGCCCCCACTATCAGTCACTCAGGCCTTGGCACTTCCCGCAGACCTGGGAGGAAGCGCCAGGCTCTGTGGCCCATGGGCGTCTGTCACCACCTCCTGCCCCTGCTGTGGTGTAAGGCAGCCGAGGCACGCAGGAGCAGGCCGAGGGCTGTGCTCCAGCACCACCCTGGGCGTCGAGATCTTGACCTCGTGTAATTTTTACCATGAACAGTTTCCTCCAACCATTAAAAAGGGAAAGAACGGGAACCAGCAATTAGCGTAATGGCTATGTCGCTGGACTCCCACGTAGTCGACCGCGGTTCGTGTCCCGGACCCGGTGGCTTAAAACTCACGCCGGGCGCGTGTGCGTGCGTGCCCAAGATCCCGAGAGGAGAATGGAGGAGAAGGGATTGCGGCGTGACCATCCCTCCTGGGGGGTGATTTCTCGCTTTCTGTCTCTATGTCTCTCTCTGTCTGTCTGGCGAGCGCACGCGCCCTACAGTGAAAATCTCTCAAAAAAAAAAAATTTTGATACAGAAAAAACATCTTTTTTTAGTTTTTTTTTTTTCCCCCATAGGGCATGTGCACACCCCAAAAAGTGGCTTGAAAATCACACTGGGCACGTGTGCATGTGTGGCCAAAATCCTAGGAAGAGAATTGGGAAGGGACTGTGGTGGGCCTTCACCCCCGGGGGCGATTTCTCATTCTCCTTCTCACTGTCTCTGTGTGGTGAGGCGATGGGCAGATACGGGGCAGGGGGCATCACTGTCTCTGTGTGGTGAGTTCACGTGCCCTATGGCAAGTGGAGGCGATGGGCAGATACGGGGCAGGGGGCATCAGGTACCTTGGCCTGGGAGCCCCCGGGGACCTATCATTCCTCAGCCTCCCCCAGCAGCAATCTAGTAAGCGGCGTTGCTCGCCAGAGGTCCTCGAGTGCAGGAACAGATGGTGGGCAGGTCCCCACCAGGGAGCCTGAGTCCCGGTGTGTGGGACGTGGTGGTGGTGTCACTCTGGGGGCATCTCGCAGTCGAGACGTTCTTCAGGCAGAGTGCCGACCTCGGTGTTGCTCCTGATTCCCGTGATGGGGAAGCCATCACACACTCACCTAGCTTTTGTTCTGTTTCAAGAAGCCATCACCACAGCGAGAAGGAGACCATCCTGGTAGGCAGGGGCCAGCCTGCCTAAGGGTGCTGCCCAGGCTGAAGCTTTCGGGAGTGACCAACCTGTCGTACTCCAGCCCTGTGCTGCAGTCGGTGTTCGGGCCCGGAGCGAGTGGCCAGGTCCCGGTGCTGAGGCCACTCCAGTGTGTGGGTGTGAGCAAGAAGGTAGCGTACGTCCCTGCTTCTCGGAGGGGTCTGGTTGCAGCCCCACCTAGGCCTCTGCTGAATGTCGTTTCTCTTTAACAGACAGATATGCAGAAGGGCGCTAAGCCTCACCTGAAACAGTACCGCCTGCCCACAATAGAAAGGAAAGGTGGGGGGCGCTGAGCCACGCTGTCTCACCCTGCGGATTAAGACCAGGAGCGAGCAGGCCAGGCCCCGTGGATCTGCTTCTGTGACACAGAGGGGGGCTTAGGACGCCTGGCGCAGGCCTCTGCGTGAGGTCTGCTGGCCCCTGAACGCTGTCCTGGGCCCAGCCTGCAGAGACCGGCCAGGCTGGCCTGCCGATCTCCTCACCCTGCCCATCTGACCCTACGCAGCTGTATGGTGTTCCGGCCACATATACTCGCGAAGACACCTCATTCTGGGGCAGGGAGTATCCTGTGACTTCACCCGAATCACATAGGCGAACTAGGTCCCGTCACGTGTTGAGGCCTGGTGCAAGGCGGGCTGCAGTCAGGCCTGCGCCAGCCCTCACTGGGGCACACGGCATGTTCACCGTGTGAGTGTCTCAGACGACACTACCAGGCACCCTGTTGTCATTAAAGAGCACGCCGTCCTTGTGGCGCTGCGTGTCATATTCTCTGCACTGGTGTGTCCTTATTGTCCGGCCCTTCCCTTTCAGCTTTCGTGAGCACCTCTGGGTAATTGAGCCCACGTTTAATTTTGCTCCTTTTGACACACCACTAAGGAGTGAAGGAGGGCCTGTTCCGGTGAGGCCGGCCACAGTGCCCTTTCCCTGCAGCGGGCGTCAAGGTTCCAGAGGGTACAGAGCGCTGCTCCTGACCTCTCGCTGGGCTCAGAGCGTTGTTTCTGTGGGAGGCCTCTGTGTCTTCCGGAAAGAAACCCGTTTCCCTGTGAGGCTAGGGTGGGAACCCGTGCAGAAGCGGTGGGTCCAGCTGGACCGGGCAGGGCACTGGCCAGGGTGCTGGCAGAGGGGCAGCATTCACCCCTTTTGGCCTCGGCCTGCAGCCTAGTGACTGCTTCTTTTCTTATCTTCTCAAACTTGGGATATTTGAAGCAAAACTCCCCTTCCCAGGTGAGTGCTTAGGTCCTCGTCATGTAGAGATGACCGTGACTCTGCTGTCTGTGTTCTTCCAGTGCCCCGGCCCTGCGCAGGTGGTAGAGCGGAGCAGGGGCACCAGGGTGCTGGCTGGTAGGGGGCGTGTGGCACCATGGGCAGGCACAGCTTGGAACCAGCACTTCGCAGTAGCTGGGGAAGCTCGGACAGTCTGGGCGGAGAGCTGAGTGGGGAGCGCGGTCCAGCTTAGGGCAGTGGGGAGACCAGGGAGGCCAAGAAGGGCAGCATCCAGAGAAGGGCAGCATCCATGAAAATCACGCCTGCTGGCAACTTAAGAGCTGGGGCTGTGGGGCGGGGTTTGAGCACAGTCCTTCCAGATCCAGGCGAGACCTTGTGTGGCGCTCAGCACAACCATGCCAGGCAGGAGGGTGCTTGGGAGTTGCAAGTCATGAGGGAGCCGAGCTGGGTGGAGAAAGGGAGACCAGACACAGGGCCTGACACCACTGCTGGCAAGGGCCGGTGAGGCAGCGGCCTGGAGGAGTGCGGGCAGCCATGCCTGGGCCTGAAGAGGGGTCTAGAGGCTAGGGGCACCAGAGAGCCACATCCTACAGAGGTGATGGCTGGGGGCTGCTCCTGTCCTTGAGGACATGGTGTGTTTAGGGATTCTGGCACCCCTTGCTGTCGGAAATATGGGGGAGATCTTTGCAGTTCTGTGGGTACTTCCTAAGAAGTCACGTGGTTGCAGACACCTGTGCCTGGGAAGCCAGTGGCCCTTCCTCCCCCAGCACTCTCCTCCCTGCACAGGGCAGCCAGCAGGCTCTTTGGAGGCAGGCCAGGACTGGGGAACATGCCCTCTCCACTGAGAGGGCCTCTGGGTTTCCTCTCAGTGTCTGGCCTCAGTGCTCTGAAGCTTGCAGTGGGCCTGGCACAGCAGGGCGGGGGGACCGGAGCCCAGCCGCTGGCCTCCCAGCAGGCAGGGCTGGCCCAAGTCGCCGCCACCTGGCTCCCTGGGTGCAGGGTGTTTCTCTGGTCCACAGCAGGACTCGAACAGCAGCTGGGTGTGGGATACCCAGTGTCCTGCAGACTTAGAGGAGGAGGAACCTGCTGGCCACCCTTGGGGCTTCCTGCATTTTGTTTGGAACTTGCACCTGACTGTTCTTGATGGAGAATACAGGTACGAGGAGGCAGCTGATTGACTCATGGTTCTCCTTGCCCTGCAGTAGGCAGGCACTGGCCAGAGCCAAGAGCAGAGGGGCCAAGCTGGCCTGGTGGGCCCCTGCCCAGCCCCACGCTGCCAGGCTGCGAGGGCTGCCAGCTGGGTCACTGATGTTCCACCGGCACTCGAATCTCCAGCGTCCAGGACAGAAGTCAGGATGGAGTTATGCCCCTCTCCTCCAGCCCTCTGGGGCAGTTACTCCACAACTGTCTGCTGAGTACCTGCCCTCTGCCCGTCTGTGTTACCTGCCTCCTTCTAGCCTGTCCAGAGGAAATGGGGGCCAAAGCCCCCC
>NW_006160193.1:6101920-6113041 GCF_000334495.1 Tupaia belangeri chinensis | reverse complement strand
GGCCTTCTGGTGACAGTCTGGAGCAGGGCCGTGAGCAGACATCCCAGCCCAAGGAACTGCTCACTGATGGCGTCTTAACGTCACAAACCTACCCATGGAGCCAGCGACGCAGGAGCAGTGCGACGGCGACCTCCCCATTTCCTGCTTGGCAGCCCTGGCGTTGATGGCGCACCTAGGTATACTCTTGCCTGGCTACACCGGTGTGCAGCCACACACCGTAGCTACAGCCCTGCCTCCTGGCTGCCCTGGACCCACACCCCACGTGTGGAACCCACTTCACTCACCAGCTCCAAGCATGCATGAGCACTCCGGGCAGGAAGTGAGACGGAGGCGCACTTGCCAGGTAAGCCAGCCAGATTCCCGCCTCCTTCCGTGGTGGGCCTCAGGGCCATCTGCGCAGGGTCGCAGACTGGTGACGATGGTGTTAGGGGTGGAAGCTGTCCTGCGCCACTTGGCTGGGTGTCCGGAACAGAGCCACGAAGACTCGTCCCTGGCAGATCGAGCTACACCTGCAGTGAGCTGGGACACACCCATCAGCTCTGGACAGCGACGGCCAGATACAGAGCCATCCCAGAACCCAGGGAGGCAACAGGTAGACCAAGCCCCTGCGCCACGTGGCCCTGGCTAGTGGAGACCCTGGGCCGGCTGTGTGACCTGCCTGCATTGTGCTTGTTGCCTGGTGTCGCCAGACTTCCATGTGTCACTTCTTACAGGGATGAAGGTGAGGACTGGGGAGGATGAGGAGGGCCAGCAGGTGGTGTCGTGGTAAAGGTGCAACATGGCTAATTGCTGTTTGAGTCCTGGACCTGGTGGCTTGAAAATCACGCCTGGCGGGACTAGCAGTGGATGTGGTGGTTAAGGGTGCTGGACTCCCACATGGCTGGCTGCGGTTTGAGCCCCAGACCTGGCAGCTTGCTTTCTCACTTTCTCCCTCTCTCGCTCTGTCCCTCTCTGCTCAAAAATGTAAAAATAAATAAATAAAGTTAAATAAAATAATTCTTTAATTAAGAAAGAAAGAAAGAAAGAAAGAAAGAAAGAAAGAAAGAAAGAAAGAAAGCCACACCTGGCAAGTGTGTGATACCCAAAATTCCAGGAGGAGAATTAAGGGATTGTGGCGTGTCCCCCCCCCCCCGTGACTTCTCACTTTCCTTTTCATTGTGTGTGTGTCTTTCTCTGGTGAGCACATGTGCCCTATGGCAAAAAAAACTTAAAAAATAAAAAATTCTAGACTTGATTTTCAAAAGTAGTTCCTTTTGGGACCAGCAGTTAGCGTAATGGCTATGTTGCTAGACTCCCACGTAGTCAACCGCGGTTCACGTCCCGGACCCGGTGGCGTAAAACTCACACTGGGCGCGTGTGCGTGCGTGCCCAAGATCCCGAGAGAACGGAGGAGAAGGGATTGCGGCGTGACCATCCCCCCTGGGGAATGATTTCTCACTTTCTGTCGCTCTCTGTCTGTCTGGCGAGCGCGCGTGCCCTATAGCAAAAAAACAAAACAAAACAAAACAAACAAAAAAAACCTCTCCAAAAAAAAAAAGTAGTTATATTTACTTTCCAAACTATGTATAGTGAACTTACAGGCATCCTGGACCGGCACAGGTCTGATTTTCTGTGGATCGAGCACCGGGGTACCAGTGTGACTGGTGACAGCCCTGCCAAGCACTGGAAATGCTCCGGTAGCTGACCGGAACGCAAACTGGTCCACATGCTGATTTTTTCTTTCTTTTTTAAAGAGAGATTTTTTGCTATAGGGTGCGTGTGCTCTCCAGAGAGACGGAAGGTGAGAAATCACCTCCCAGAGGGATGGCCACACTGCAATCCCTTCTCCTCCATTCTCCTTGGGATTTTGGGCACACACACACACACGTCCAGTGTGAGTTTTAAGTCACCGGGTCCAGGATTTGAACTGTGATTGACTACATGGGAGTCCCGCAACTTAACCATTACACCATCTGCTGGTCTGCTTGCATGTTGATTCTTCCAAGTGAAGCACAGTAAGTCTTTGTATACGGCCAGCTCACCCCGCAGGCATGGCCCTGCAGGCAACTGGAACAGCTAGTGGGGTAGCCTAAGAACTGAGAAGAGGAAGGGACGGGGCTGGCCTGCTACGATGTGTCTGAAACAGAACACCCTGCTGCTGTGGTCACACAGACGGTGGAAATGTAGCACAGTCCACAGAACCTGTGGTTGCTCGTACATGCCCCAGTTTACTGTGACCACGTGGAGAAGCGTGTTCTGGACGCTTCCTGGTTCAGGGCATCAGCAAATAAAGGCTACCCTATCACAGGACCCAGCAATCACTCCTGCTCAGTGTGTGTGTGCAGATGTGTGCATGGAGCCGTGTCAGATCCTTCCACCACAGCTCCTAAGTAGCACATGCTATCACACCTGGCTTTTATGTAAGGCGAGCCAGGAATTGAACCCAGGCTCTCTCATGGCCTTGTCCACTAAGTAGCAGCGTCTAATGTGCAGCACCACTGCTGGGCCTGTTAGCTTTGAGTTGCTAGAGGGTGTGTGCTCACCAGAGGTAGAAAGCACCCCTCAGGGGACTTGGTCCACTGCAGTCCCTTCTCCTTCTCTCCGTCTGGCTGGGATCTTGGGTGTGCATGCACACATGCCTTGAGTGATTTTTTTTTTTAATATATATGATCAGTTGTTTAATTAGGTTCTTGGTAAAAAATCTAGAACTCCAATTTGTGAGGATAAACTCCATATGTAAGGGCAAACACAGATCACAGGTAGCCCTGGAGCTGAGGAACAGCTTTGATTTTTGGTAAAATTTGCGAGTCCACAGCTTTCTGATCAATCTTGCGCTGCTCTGAAATCTCGTATTTCTCCTTCTCTGTGTCAAAGATCTCACCTTCCTGGTGTCTTGGCTTCTGCAGTTTCTTTTTCTGAAATAAGCATCGGTAAGGTGCTTTGGGATTTTTACTTTGCTAATATCAATTTTCGTGGAGGTGGCAATGACAAATTTCTAGTGTGTTCTACGCAGTGGAACTCGATTGAGAACCAGCGGTCCAGTTCCAAGTAGCAAGCCACTGCTCAGCTGTTTCAGGAAAACCACTCTCTTGCCCCTGTGGCGTCCAGTGAGGATGATCAGAATGGTCCCAGGAGTGATGCTGGCTTGCAGCTTTCTCACAGGCTCACTGTAGGGTTTTTTGGCCGTGGCTCAACAGCTTTCGGGGCACATCTTCAGTAGGATAATACCTAGGCATTTTGCGCAGTTTAACCACCCGGGTACCACCATTGTCTCCACCAACTGGCTTTGTGACAGTCGCAAGAACCTTCTTTTTCTTTTCGATCCTGGATTTAGTGGCCGAGTGTTTCCTCTTGTACATGGCCTTCCTGGAATCCATGGCAGACCGGAAGTATCTGCTGCCGATGCCCTGGACTAGGACTGGGTTTCGGCTGCAACAGGGCTTCCCCTTGGGCTTTTTAGCCTTGGGGTCGCCCTTTTTAACCTTGCCACTGGCATCAGCCTTCTTGGCTTCAGGTTTCTTCTCCTTAGTGTCCTGCTTCGCAGCTTTTTTGCCTGCCATCTTGTACAGTGGGAAAGAGCTCGAGTGATTTTTAAGCCGCCATCATCAAACCCTGGGATTTGAACCCTCGCTGGCCATGTGAGATCCAGCTCCCTTAACCACTAGGCTACAGGGCCAGCCCTATACAAAAATTTTTTTTTTTAAATGAAGCACTCTTCCTGGCAGGTGGGCTCTGTTGTGATCCCAGGAATCTATAGCGTCAAATAGGCATAGGGGATAAGCTCAGAGCTGCTCAAGGGCTGCTTTCAGCCCATATCCCCACATGACCCCCACTAGCCATTTCTCGTAGCTGTGGCTAACAGCACTTTCATACTCACCTTAGAAACCAGGTCACACGCCACAGGCTTTCAGTGGCCAAAGATGGACCCTGAGGACGGTAGGGAAGAAGTGGTGGCCACGCAGCAGGCCTCGACACGGTGCGGCTCTGAGAGGACCCAGGGCCAAGACCGCCCATGGGGGCCACGACCTTCCACCCACCACGGAGGCAGAAGCCTTCGAGGAATGGTTCCAAGTAATTTCACAAAAAGGGATGTTAAAACTTGAGCCAATTTAACAGAAGATAAACAAATAGTATATTCAAGATAGGTTTAATATTAATTTTTTTTGTGAATTAGAAATATCCCTCTTCAATGATGGAAATTACTGGTGAAGTAACAGTTTCCCCCAATTGCAGAATTACATTATTTCTACATATAATACAGAGCTGGCAGCACTGGGAACAGTAATATTAAAACACATGTTAACAGATGAAAAGGGCACCGTCACCCCTTGGAGGGCCGTGAGTCCATTATACTCATATTCAAGGAATTTGCTATCACCCTTGAACTATTTTAGGTGCAAGTTTTTAAACTCTATGATTGCAGCATCTGTGTTCCTGAATTACAAATTTACGTCAGAAAGTAACCGCTTTCTTCATGAGTGCGTTCCAGGTCGACTCCTCACCACCTACAGTATAGAAAAGTCAGTGCGAAACAGAGGGAAGTACTATTTCTAACAGTTGGACTTACGGGGAGTTCTTGTCCAAGAAACACTTTATTTTACACTATATATATATATATATATATACACACACACACATACAATATATGCGAGTTAATTACATTGAATTTTAGAGTGAAAAGCAAGAAAACGCCATTTCTTAGTTTTTACTGCAGCCCCCAAAGACTTAAAGTGGAAACAGCTTCTTTGGGTGAGCTGCGGAGAGCACAGCGCCAGCGGTCACTGGTCCAAGCAGCCCTGTGCTGATATCCGCTGGCAGGAGTCTGCTGCCCGCCTGAGGTCTGCCACGTCCTGGGGTCTGCCGCCGCCTGAGGTCTGCCACGGCCTGGGGTCTGCCGCCGCCTGGTGAGGCCCAAGCGCAGCTCTTGCTCGGTCGCCGCTGCCTCGGTCTGCGTCAGAGGAGACTGCCGGAGCAGTGGTCGCAGTGGTCGCTAGACTACAGTCCCACCTGGAGAGCTGGCCTGGTTTGGGGATGACAGTAAGCCCTGCGAACAAAGCAGTCTCCATTAATCCAGCAACACAGCGGCAGCCAGGCGGCCACAGCCAGCAGTTCCCCACGGTCAGAGTCTGCTTGTGCGGGTGGGAGCCGCCATCTGGGCGGTCCTCCAGCTGCTTTCACTTCCGACTGATCAGAGCCCTGTGTGGGGTAGCACTGAGCAGAAGGTTGGCAGGCAGCCATGGCCTTGCAGGGAAAAAGGGTCTCCTTGGAACCTGAGGCCTAAGGTTGGGGCTGGGAGGGCAGGGGAGGGGGGCGCTGAGAGCCTTTGGCCAGGCTGCGGAGAGGCCCTGCCCCATGCCTGGGGTGCTGGAACCAGGGGCCAGCCTCCAAGGAGAGGGAGTCGCTCTTCTAGGCATTTGCTCCTCCTAAGGGGTCTTGCTTTCTGGTTGGGTGGTGTGAAAGTGGCACCATCTGGCTCTAGCTGACCAGGCTCAGGGCCCTGTGGCAGGTGGACAGCAGGGTCCTGCCTACAGGTGAGGAGTCCAGGGCAAAATAGTATTGCCCTTGGACTGGGTGAGGCTTGGAGGAGGGGTGCAGGAGTGAACCACAGGGACAGTGGGCTGGGAAGAACAGGTGGAGTTGGTCCCCTCGGTGGCCAAGAGGGTCTGAGAGGCTGGGGTCGGGGAAGAGCACATCGTGAGCTCAGAGGGACCAGGAGGTTTGAGCGCTCCCTGGCACAGAGGACTCTGGTTCTCCCGCTAGCCCTGCGGGAGCCCAGCGGGAGCCCAGCGAGGGGGAATTTGAGGTTACGAAGTTCCAGGTTTTGAGCTCTGCTCACCAGCAGATCCTAAGCTGTCCTGAGGAGAGTGCTGCAGCTGGGTAGTCCGGTGGGGAACGACAGGCCTTTAGCTCTGGGCAGACACTGCTAGCTGTCACACTGGACTTGGGTGGATCCAAAGGAAGGGTGACAGTCTGAAATTGACCTTCAGCTTCACCCATACTTTGTTGGAGGGAAGCTGGGAGGCGAGCTGTCCCCTCTAAGTCATGGGCTATAGTGTCCAGGCCTGAAACCAAACGCGAGCTGCAGGAAGGCAGGACTGAGCCGCAGGGCAGGGCAGGGCCCACCCCACAGCGTCTATAGGGGCTCTTTTCCTCTCGGACCTGGATGGGGCATGCCATGGACAGTGTCTCTGCCACACAGTCACAGACAACAGGAGCCCTAACTGGGGCGGAGGCCGACCAGCAGCCTCCAGCAGGCCCAAGGAGCAGCTGGCAGGCATGACTCCATGCCCCCTGGACAGTCTCAGGTGAGCACACCTCGAACACAGAATGGCCCACCCTTGGTCCATCATGCTCCTGGGGATTAGGAGGAAAGAACCTGCTCCCTATGTAAGGCCAGCACAGTGTCAGCTCTACGAGAGCCACTTCCTGACAAGGGACAGCTACTCCCCCCACCCTGGGAGGGGGAAGAGCTGCAGCTGTTGGGGACACAGCACTCGAGGAGGGGACAGCCCACTAGGGGGCCGACGGAAGGAGAATGCTTCCCTCGTAGCACGGTTAATGGTGTATAAAACAGATGAAATTATTCTAACATTTAGCTGTATTCATATCATTTCAACAAGTAACCCATTTGAAATGACCAATGACACACACTTGGGATGTGAGGCTCCGAGGTGCACCGAGCAGCCGGCACGGCACATTGCGACCGGGACCAGCACCACGGGTGCCTCAGGACTGTCCCTCAGTCCCATTCAGAGTGTGATGGCCTTGGAGGCTGCAGTCCCACAGGACAACAGGGCTGAAACGGGTGCCACCAGTGCCAGGCTTCTGGGCCCAAGTGGGAGGGGACACACTACCTCTCTGGCTGACCACCTCCTGTCTCTGAGAGCCACTCAGGCCTCAGGCCGCAGCAAGACCCCGCTCTCCTAGCACAAAGTAAATGCATCCTCATTCTCTAGCTTCCAATTGGCCAAAGCCCAAATCCCAGCTGCAGTGGTGGCTGGGGGCCAATTAAAATTTGCCCCCACCTCCCACCCTACCCGTGTACTCTTGTCCACTAGGTCCAAGTGCAAGAGCGATCGTAAAGGCCATCCCATTGTAGGCCCACCCTCGAGCCTACCCTCTCCACCTCCACATCTGCCTGTGACAGCGAGTGTGGGGCTCTGGTACATGGGCTGGGCCTCTCGTGACCCCTAGCCACGGTTACTCTATTATGGCCGCTGTAATGAACACACCTTGTGACCAAACCTGGGGCCCCCTTGGGCACTGCACCTGGGAGCAGCTGTGGGCAGAAAGCACTCTGGAGCCCCCCCCACCCCCATGAGCAGCAAGAAGAGCCGAGGAAGGTGAACGCAGTTCTCCAACAGGAAGCCCTGCCAAGGGGCTCCAGGGCTCAGGGCAGAGCTGCGGGCCTGCCCCCAGGGCTGCTATCAGACCCGGCTGGCTCCTGCACACCAAGCTGGCATGTTCTGGGGGGTGTGGAGAGAGTACCACGAGCCGACCTCTCCACAAGCAACGAGGGGTCTGGCCGAGGGACAGGTCAGCGCTGCCAGGCTGACACCCAGCACCCTGTGAGGGACACTGACTCGACACCCCTGGACCTCCAAGAGGGAGCAGCTTTGCTGTGATGAACCAGGCAGAAACTGCCTTTCCTAAGAAAAAGGAAAGAAGTCACCTTATTCCTGTAAGCCTGGAAGATCACCGGGTGGTGGGGAAGGAGCATAGGAACACCTCAGGTCTCTAGTAGAAAACCAAGACCACTCACAGGGAAGTCGCTGCGTGGCCAGAGAACCCTGGCAGGAGCGGGGCGCCAGGAGCGGGGCGCCAGCGCTGTCCATTGCAGCTGCCAACTGCTTTGCACGCGGTCAGCTGAGAACTCGTAATGAGATGCCACTGTCCCCACGACCTGCGGGAACGGCTGCCTGTGCCCCAGAAGCAGGACTGTCAGCAACCACAGGCTTACAGATCCCGCCAGCCCCAAGACCTCCCCGGGAGGAAAAGCACACCTGCCTCGGCCCGTCGCTGTCAGCGAGCTGCTCTGTCCTCGGCAGAGGCGCCGCTACCCTGCTGGAGCTCACTGCCACGTGAGGCGGTAACCACTCCGGCGAGGCTCGGTGTGACTGGCACACCACCACGCAAACAGAATTAAGCCTCGTTTCACCAGAATGTACAGTAAAAATAAATTCTGGTTTAGGAACAGTGTCCCTATCTTGCCCCATGGACGTTGCTGAGAACAGAGACTGTAACAGTAAGACGTGGGGTCACAGAGGCCCGTGAGAAGACACATCCTCCAGTCCCATCAAGCCTGTGCCAGCCTCCTGACCCCATCTGACCCCAGCAACCTCTGACCTGGACACGTCTGAGAGAACAGAACCGACCTCAAGGGGTGGGTGTAGAAGTGCAGGCTGAATGTACTCACCCCGGCACTGTGCAAGCCCTGTGACTCTGGGAGCCATGGCCCAGGGCAGGCCTTCCTGCAGAGATGCCTCTCCCGAGCTGCTGCGGAAAGTGCACAAGTCCGTCCCACGTGCCACACTGCTGTGGCACCACACCCTCCTTACACCCTCAGCTCAGTCAGCGCCGGGGCGAATCTGGGCAGGGCTTGGCACTGACTGGTCAGTGAGAAGCAGAAGGGGTTGCTGTCGCCGCAGTTCAGCCTCCCTACATCAACCTTGGAGGTTGCCTTGTTCCCTGCTCTGAGCCAGGTGCTGCGGCAGTCTCTGATCTCGGGCAGAGACTAAAAGCTGACGACTCTTCGTAAAGTGCTGGCACAAGAATAGAAGTGTCACCAGGCTGCACCAGACGGTGGCACAGCAGTAAGCCGTGGAGCTCAGTGAGGGAACCCCGCAGAGGAAGGCCAGCTCAAGTCTGGAGACCTGCGGAGCACACGACACAAGTGCCCACGACCTGGGATTGGCTGAGGGTGAATCGTGGTGTCAGGACCCTGCAGGGTGCTGGCCCTAAAAAGCCACAGCGGTATAGCCAGGCTAACAGTCTCTGAGAACGGCCCCCGACCACTCCCCGCTGGAGTCCTGTTCCTCTCACACACCAACCACCGCGTGAAGGACCCCAGGGTGCTGACAGAGTGGCCACTGCTTCGCTGAGGGCCACGAGGCAGCGTCTCAGAGCAGGTGAGCGGGTCTGGGGAGAGGCCGAGCAGGGCACGGGCATCACAGCCCACGGGCATCTGGGCCGACCCTTAGCCAGACTTGCTGTTGGTCCTGGGCCTCCTGCTGGGAGGCAGGCTGGCCACGTCCCTCTGCTAGCTTTGGCCTGCCAACCAGCAGGTTACTCTGAAGGTGACACACTCCCAAAATGCCACTCTAGTCTCTCCCTAGGGAGGAGCGTGGTCTTTTCAGGAGGCTGGAACGAACGGAACCCAGGGCGCAGAGGCTAGGAGACGGGGCTGAGAGGAGACCTGCCTAGATCTGAAGGCCCTTTCTCTGGTGACCCACTCAGCTCTGGAACCTCTCGTGTGGGAAGGTCTTCAGGAGGACTTGCCCAGGCTGGCCTCCTGCTGAGGGAAGACGGTTTCAGAGGCTGGGCACCCACGGGACGGGCCGGGAGGGCCGAGTCCTCGCCTCTGAAGGGCAGCCACATGTGGAAGAACGGCTGTATTTTTCAAGGTACCAATGAGTTACTTTCTTTTCTTTTTTTTTTTAAGAATTATTTTATTATTTAATTATTAGTATTTTTCAGTTTGACCAAAGAAAGGGGAGAGAGAGAAAGTGAGAAAACGAGCTGCCAGACCAGGGACTTGAACCCCAGTCGGCCATATGGGGAAGTCCAGCACCTTAACCACCATACCACTTGCCAGCACCAAATTAGTTACCATTTCTTTAAAAAATTATTTAGGGGCCAGCAGTTGGTGTAATGGTTATGTTGCTGGACTCCCATGTAGTCAACCGTGGTTTGAGTCCTGGACCCGGTGGCTTAAACTCACACCGGTCATGTGTGCATGTGTGCCCAGGATCCCGAGAGGAGAAGGGATTGTGACATTGCCATCCCCCCTGGGGGTGTGTGTGTGATTTCTTGCTTTTTGTCTCTCTCTGTCTTCCTGGCAAGCACACGTACCCTTATAGCAAAATCCTCTCAAAAAAAAAAAGTTAAAAAATTTTTATTTAATTCTATTTGTTATTATTCTTTAATTTGACCACAGATTGAGAGAGAGAGAGAGAAAGGGAAAGTAAGAAAGCAAGCTGCCAGGTCTGGGACTCAAACCACTGTCGGCCATGTAGGAATTCAGCACCTTTAACCACCATGCCATCTGCCAGCCCCCCAAACTAGTTACCTTTAAAAGATCAAAATATTTTTCTCTTACACAGACACTTGCTGTCAATCTAAGTTAAGTAGTCTTAAGGCTTAAGAATCTACTCAGTGCTAAGAGAAACGATGCAGGGCTCTGTGGCAGGTCCTGAGGGCTGTGGGCCTGGACACCGCTGCCCAAGCAGTGTGAGAGGGTGACAAGGCACAGGGCTGGCCAGAGCTGGAACAAGCTTTTAGGGCCGCCCCCTGGAGGTGCTGCCGGGTGGAGGGAGGGCTCGGCAGGGACAGACACAAGTGGGACATCTCGAAAAGCAGGAAGTGACAGTTCAATGGGGCCTGGGCTCGCCTCTCACAGGGCCTATAGGTCTAGGCCTGCCATTCTCACTTGGAAGCACTGGCAGGAGGAGGTGCCACGTGCTGTTGAGAGTGAGGGGCAGCACCTCACGGCAGGATGTGCACATCACCAACTCCTACACCCCAGGCACTGCGTCTCACCTGGCTTACGACTCTCCTTGGGCTCTGGGGCTGACGGGCCAGAGTCAGGGCGGGACACGCCCATGCCATCACGTGGCTGTGTCCACCAAAAGAGCTCCTACAGAACAGCCTGTGCCCCCTCTCAGCCGCTGGCTTGGCCCAGCACCTCACGGCAGGATGTGCACATCACCAACTCCTACACCCCAGGCACTGCGTCTCACCTGGCTTACGACTCTCCTTGGGCTCTGGGGCTGACGGGCCAGAGTCAGGGCGGGACACGCCCATGCCATCACGTGGCTGTGTCCACCAAAAGAGCTCCTACAGAACAGCCTGTGCCCCCTCTCAGCCGCTGGCTTGGCCGCGAGCTGCGAGCATGTCAGTGCCCAGGCCAGGACGGCGAGGCCA
>NW_006160193.1:6092101-6101573 GCF_000334495.1 Tupaia belangeri chinensis | reverse complement strand
GCCAGCTGCCATGCTGCCCTCAGAACGGCCACTCATTAAACACAAGCCTTTACAGCCCGGCTGGAGTCCATCAGCGGTTTTCCCCTGGACTGGACCCGGCGCAGATGAGGATCACATTCAACAGGGTCTTCAATGCTCAGGACAAACGTTTCCGCGTAGTAAGATCTGATCATGGGAAGACTCAGCTCGTAACAAGTAGCAATTCCTGTGGCTGTTTTGTAAACATAACAAGGCCCTTACTTTTACAGCATTTAAAAGCTTTTCTTTTTTGGTTCACTGAGATTTGTTAAAGCTTAGATGTGAACACAACTATTGGAAATTATCTATGTTTACAGTTCATTCACACGTTTATTGACGTGAGTACACAGAAGACAGCCCACAGTACTTCAGAGTATCGAGTAAGTCTCCGGCTGCGATGGCGGCGAGAACATAGCTAAAAACAAACCAGTGAGACAGAAACACGATCTCCTTAAAGTCAGAAGGTAATACTGGTATTAAAGCTTCATTAATTACTGCAACAGTTAAGAACTTAATTTACCAGTATTTCATATTAAGAAGACTCTTCACGAAATTTATTGAAGTTGTCAAGAGATCAGATGAAAAAAATGCAAAAAAAAAGAAATGCATGTGAATTGTGTTTGATTTCCACTGAAGGTAAGCGTCCATACAGTTTTACACAGCGTCACCTGACATTACAGTCCATAATAAACTCAAGTATACAGAAACCAGAAATGCAGATTTTTCTTTTCCACTTTTACATTGAGAAGTAGCAATTGAACTGTTGACACAAAGTTCATGACATGGCAATGAGTGAAATTAACACTGGTGAGGCCATTTCCCTTCACTGGAGAGGCTGTTCTGACGGTCTGAACCTGGGCTCTGAGTGGCAAAGGAGACGACTGAAAGCAGGTGCTTTAAGTGGCCAGCCACAGGCCTCACTTCTGTAGACCAAGGTCTCTCTGGGACATCATTTGGTCACTGTAACCAGCACCTTGTTAACCTAAGCCAACATATGACATTCCTAAGCAGCCCAAGGCAGGGTGTGCTGGGGACAAGGCAGGGGGCCTTGCCAGTCATCCCCACTGTGTCCCCAGGACAGCAGACAGAGCAGCCCTCACCTCTGTAACCCAGACCAGACAGAGGTGCCATGTCCAGGTCATTTCATAGGCCCCCACCACATGCAGTTCTCCCTGCGGGGGATGAGACTGTAACAAGGCCCATGCCCGCTACTGTGGCAGACATCTGGGGCCCGCTGCTTCCCTCTCGCGGGGTCCCCGGCATTAGAGGCAGGGCAGGGACCTACACTGCCAAAGGCAGGGTGTGCAGGGCATAAGGCAGGGGCCTTGCCAGTCATCCCCACTGTGTCCCCAGGACAGCAGACAGAGCAGCCCTCACCTCTGTAACCCAGACCAGACAGAGGTGCCATGTCCAGGTCATTTCATAGGCCCCCACCACATGCAGTTCTCCCTGCGGGGGATGAGACTGTAACAAGGCCCATGCCCGCTACTGTGGCAGACATCTGGGGCCCGCTGCTTCCCTCTCGCGGGGTCCCCGGCATTAGAGGCAGGGCAGGGACTGCTAGCTGACTGCTCAGCCAGATCCCTTGAGCATGTGACGCTGCGTTCCACAGGTCTTTCACTGGAAATCCACAGCTGAACTCTTGCTTCCAGGTCTCCCTTGGACTCAAGTGGCCCTCGAGTTTTCCAAGGATCCCTTCTCTGGCCCTCCCAGGCCCTTTGGCTTTTTCCTCCTCATACTTTGAGCTTGTTCAACCATGAAGAAACCCTCTTCCACCCAGTTGGAGGTGACAAGGACCTGCGCCCATGGTCAGAGTAGCCAACTTCAGCACAGATTCAACACCTGAGCATTTCTTAAAGGTTCAGGATGTTCCAGAGGTGCAGGGACCGTGGAGAGATGGCCGCTGGCTACCTGCCAGCCTGGAATGTGCGCACGCCCACAAACACCAGGGAAGGGAGGATTGTGGTGCTTCTTCCTGATTCTGGGACATCTTGGAGACTGTTTTCCCACCTGCCACTTCTCTACTGGAGCTCAGGGCTCCAGGAGAACACTTCCCAACTGCTAAAATGTTTGGAAGACAAATGAAGACTCAACTACAACCGCAGTAAATTACTGTCTACCTACTCCGTCTTGAATGTCTGCTTTTAACGGAAGGCAAGGTTTCCCAAAGGCTCCCTTTAGGCCTCTCAGGGGAGTTTTCCATTCCCTGGCCCTGAATAAAAAGGAAATCTCAAGGACTGGGCTGCCGTCGGTGTTCAGGTGCCGGTCCAAGCCGCAGCACAAGCTGCCTTCTGGAATGACCAAAAGGTTCAAAAGCAGCCTTTTGGTGCAGTCTGACAGCCCCTGGCATTCCGAGGGCCGGCCTGCATCCTGGGGCTGCGGGAAGAGCCCCTGCCATCTCCTCTTGGCTTCTGTCTGTGCCCTCACCTGGCTGAGGAACGGTGCCGACTGTGAGTGGTCGTCGGCCTGCTAGGTGTCATCCCGGAGGCTAGGGCAGAGAAGGCTCTCCACTTATGACAATGTTTATGCTGAAAAACTTTGAACAATTTCAATGAAGAAGCTCAAAGTTTGGTGAGGAAACTACAGAAATGCTCCTCAACACCTCCTACTGGCTACCGTGGAAGAAGCATGGCACGTGCCCTAGATGTCTAAGGTGGGTAACCCCAGGGCGCCCCTGCTCAGTCCTGCCGAGGACCTGCTGAGACACTGCGCAGAAGCACATCTGAGGAGGGGAGCCCCCGCCCCTCTCCAGGGCCCTCTTCTGCTTGAACTGCTGGGCACCTTTACATCTGGTTGCAGAGAGCACCTGGCACTTGGTTGTCCTGCCTGCAGAGGTGCTCTGCTGGCTGTCAGGCGGGTGGGGCACAGGTATGCGGGGCCCTGACCCAGCCAGGGAGTCCTGGGGCAGGCAACGAGGGGCCAGACTGGGCACAGGGTAGTCAGTGAGGGTACGAGGCTATGGCGGCAACTGCAGGACCTGCACCCCGGCCGTGACCTATGACCAAGATGGGAGGTAGGGCGGGGCCCCCACAGCCTGTCTCAGCCCACTAAGAGCTGCTCCCCTCACTTCGCCCACCCCTGGCCCCACCAACTGACCCACTTCCGAGTGGCCAGCCCTGTCGGTGCTCCTCACCATTCCTTCTGTGCCCTAGCTGGTGCCCCAAGCATGTGACAAGGAGAGCATGTGCTGGTACCAGGCACACGGGCGCACACTCAGGCTGCCTGCTGGTGAGCAGGACCTCAGGATGAATGGTCACCTTCGAGCTCACCGCAGTGCTACTTACCTGTGACCAGCGACTCCAGTCGGCCAGACGTGAATGTGGAATTTGGAAACTGCATACTCAAGGCCTCAGAAGCACCTGAAAGTGGATGTCTGAAGCCATGGAGGTGCATAAAGCTGCATGTCGAGTGGTCACTCCCAGTCCCCACCTGGCAGCCTGATGTGGCCTCCAAAGCTGAAATAGCCCTCAGGGATGGCCATCTTCGCTACCCTGGATCAGTGAGCCTTTAGGAACAGAGGACTGTGCCGTAGGTAGGGAGGACGCTGGCTCTGCCATGAAGAACTGCTCGGGACGTGACATGCACCACCCGAGGTGACAGATGCACCTGGAGAGGCTGCGTGGCTGTGGCAGCACATTGCCACTGCTGTCACATTTAACACAAACCACCTGCATTAAGAAGCACAGCAGGGACAGGGTGAATGGCCTATGACATACTGGAAGCGGGAAGAAGACCAGGGGACAGGCCTGGCTTTTGTGGGCAGCTGCACTGGGAGCTCGGGGAGCTGCTGCTCCGCCACTAGCTCCTTCTGCTGGAGAGGAGTAAAGGTTCCAGGTCTCCCTTTGCTGGACTGCATTCACTACTCACACCAGTGCAAATCGTCATTGTCTCTGCATTTAATTATGAAGGGGTACAAAACAGAAAACAAGCCTAAGTGCTCCAAATAAGTTAACAGACAGGATAATTAACATCTCGACATGAGACATATACCTCAAAGAACCATCTCAGCCATCATGAGAACTGGAATTCCTAAAGAAATTCCTTACGCAGCTGATAGGGGTCAGACGGCGTTACAATCAAGTACTGAGGTTCCTATGGGCAGCGTAGCCTCCCTGTGGCAGAGCAGTGCCCTCGGTACTGCCCCGGAGCAGCCACCAGTCACCAGGCCAGCACCAGCGTCCCCAGAGTCACCTCGGCCAGCGTCACAACTGCTATCCACGGATAAGAAAAGAGGACCCGGAGGTGCTCTTCCCCTGGGCGGTGGGGGCTACCCCATTCAAGTGCCACATTAGGAAGCCTGCTAACCCCAATGGCTGTCACTAAACCACCAGAGGCATCTGCCCCTGGCCGAAAGTCAAGTGCCTTTCTGAATCCCCCCCACTGCAAAAATAAAAAACAAAACAAATGAAAAAAACCACCTTCTCCCATGCCAGGAAAAAGAATAAGAAGCCAAGCACGTCTGACATGAAATCTGTTGGGCTGTGTGGCACGTGGCACTCCTGACAACCGCTGCGGCATCTGCAGCCGCGGGTCATGTGCCTATCCAGGCTCTGGGTCATGTGGGTATTTTAGTGCACAGGATCTCAATCAAAGTTCTACAAACTGCGTCTTTGAAAAAAGATGTTTATTAAACAATTTTAATTGTCATAAAATGACTAAAATGGGTTTTAAAAATTAAGGCTCTTCTCTTTCTGTGGATTGCCAGAACAATGTAAAAATAATATCAATCAACCCTGCTGAATGCTTTGTTCCTAAAGTTCAATTTCATAGATTCCTAAACGTCTTATGATTAATATAAAAATTGGACTATAAATGACATGGAATGGCCATCTGTACTGAACACACACTCTGATCAGGTGTACAATAGTCTAATTGAGAAGTTAAGCAAAAATATTCCAGTTAAAGCATAAATTTTAATTTTAGCATTGTAAAGTCATTGTTTCCCCACGCTGTCATGATTCTCCTAAACCGAAATAGTCTAAGACAGGAACGCTTAACCTTGGGCTCTATGTGCTCCCAGGACGGCTGACTTGGCTGGCAATTAGTTTGATTATATTTTTTTAATGCTCTAAGGTGAATTATCAAATGATTCAGAATTACATGGCATGCAGTATCCAAAATTATGGCTCTGGTGCACTTAAATTTACATTAAGAATAAGAAGTATTGTACACCCCACCCCTCCCGCAAGAAAAAAATCACTACCTATTCAAGTTCTAGATCTGGTGCAGCATTAAGGGTTAAAACTTACCACTTTACCAGGCCTTCCCCATGTGCAAACAAATCCCTCCTGACAAGCAGTGACTATACAGTCTTCAAGAAAAATTAATACAGTCAGTCGTTCATGTGCGATCTTTTTACAGATCAGCGGCTCTAACAAGGGAACGTCTTCCATTCGCGGACACAGGGGCGTTCCCAGGGTTTTAGCAGGGTCCGTTTTGGTTTTAGTAACTAGGTTCAGTTTGTCACTGCTCTTGCTAGAAATGTGTCCCATGCTATGGTTCCGCTTATGGTCTTTCTCGTGGTGTCTCTCCTTCCGGTCGTGCAGTGAGAGGGTTGCGAATTTGCTGACCCCAGAGGCAATGGCCCCGTCCATGACACTGCTCTTGCTGCCGGCACTGGAGACCGCGGAGTGTGGGAGGCTGTTGGACCGTGGCAGGGGAGGGGGCACTGAGTTCCCGGGCGTTGTGACACTGTTCCCATTGCTTCCTGCAGGAGGACTCGTGGCATTCATGACATTTGTGTGTGTCCTTGCTCTCGAGAGGGGTTGGTGAGGGAAAAGGATGTCTTCAGTGAGGTCCCACAGACAGAGCTGAGTGTCCTGGCCCACGGAACCAAACCGGTACGTAACACTGACGGGGCGGCTGTCCGTAGAGTTCCGTTTGGAGAGCCTGGACTGCGTGCTGTTAGCTCGGTCTCTACCAAAGTGTAGAAGGTCCTGGAAGTCCTCGTCACTGCCACTGAACTCCATAGGGTCGCTCTCCTCTACACTCGTGGTATAGGGGTCAAACGCCACAACACTGACCCAGGATTTGTGCCCATGGCCTCTGGCTATTACTCGGCAGTCTACAAAAGACCAGACCGTCACCAAGTCGTCCTCTCCACCTGTCACGATGTACTTGCCGTCTGGGCTCCAGCACACGCACAGCAAGCCCCCAAAGTAGCTTTTCATCGTACCATGCAACTCCACTGAGTCGAAGTTGAAAACCCGCAGAAACCCATCCTGGCTCACACACGCCAGGAACTTGCCATCTGGGGAGAAAGCGAACTCGTTGAGGGCCCCCTCGCCCACCGTCCACTTAAGGAGAGGGTTCCTTGTGGATTTGCTCTTGCAAGTGTGCACGGCAAAACTCTCCCCCTGCTTCAGCAGCTGGTAGTGGGGGGCTGTGGTGCCGCAGGTGTGTTCCACGTTGTACAAGTACATGCTCCCGCTCGAGTGGGCGACAAGGAAAAGGCTTTCCGAACCAGGCACCCATCTGACGCAGGTTACTCGTGACTTGTCTATTAGTCTCTGTGAAGACAAAGCAGAACAAGTTATCACAAACGAGAAGTTTGCAAGGTCTGATTTCCAGCAAGAGCACTCGTCTGCTTGGTGAGAACAGCAGGGTCCATCCAGACACATCTTATCCTGTGGCAGCCGTGCTGATAAAGGGCACCTGGGCCCCTTGGAGAATTACTTTCTAGAACCACATTTGAGTGTCAGTCCACTGGCTTTCTCCAAGGGAGTCGGCTGTTTGACAGTTTTTGTTGAGAACCTGCTATGTGCCAGACACCATGCTGGCATGGGGACACGCTGGCGAGAGACAGCCCATGGCCGCTTCCTACGATGGAGGCGTCTTGTTATGCCTCTGCGAGACCCACAGGGGTGAGCTCTCCTCTCCACCAGGAAAACCACGGCTCACAGGTCCTGTGCATCACTGAGCGTGTGCTGACTGCCTCTGCTCCTTGACTGCAGCTGCTCCAAGGGGCAACTCGAACCCGCAGCACCCAGGGCTTCAGAGCGCACCTCCATCACCATCACTCCACTGTTTGCCAGCTTTTGGTCCACTGACCCGGTTGTTTTTTAAAGAACAAAAGCAAAAACACACGCCACCCAAAGGCCCCACCAACCACCCCCTGCCACAGCTCCTACTGTGGGGTTCACCACCCAGCAGCTTCCACAGGGCGACCCGTCTCTAGGCTGCCTGGTCTCAGAACTGCACCACCAGAACTCGCCCTGCAGTTCCCACGATTCCCAAGTTCTGCCTGAAGCTCCTACTGCTGACAGCTCGTGCCGTCCTCCCGGCGGAGCCACTGCTTGCCTAATGTCCGGCTCCCAGACTCGAGTCTCAGGAGCCCTGGGCACAAATGTGAACCCTGCCAAGAAACCCGCTGCCTTTGGCAGCCACATGTCTGCTACACATGCTGCGTTTTCACAGAAAGTTATGGAAATGAAATCACTTGATTTTTAAGGGAAGGGCTGGAGGAAAAATAAACTAATGAGCAAGCTCATGACGTGAAAACTAGATTTCGGAAGGCAGGTTACTAATGGAACAGAGGGCCTGGGGCTCGGGGACAGAGGGTTGGCGCCGGGTACTCACGACAGGTAACACTGCTTACTACCACAGAATGGCAGGGCTGGCTTTCTTAAACCTCAGGGACACAGCCTGGTGACCTACCTGTAGAAGGATCCTGGCCTACGTTAAAGTCAACAGCCCGAAAACCCAGACTACTCTGGCAGAATTTCCTTTTTAAAAATTTTTTTTTAATTGCCAGAGGGCATGAGCACTGAGAGAGACAGAAAGAGGGAGAGGAAGAAAGCACCCCCCAGTGGGGCATGGCCACAGCACCCTGCCTGGATTTTAGCTAGGCACGCTCATGTGCCTGGTGTATTTTACAGGCTGCCAGGGCCAGATTTTGAACTCTGGTTGTCCATCTGGGGTCCTGCTCCCTTAACTGCTAGGCTATAGGACTGGTCCTGGGCAGGATTTCTCACGAGGCCTGCACAGTTTCTTCCACAAAGGGTTAGATCATCTACGTGGCCACACCAAGGCTTAATCTGCAAGGAGTGGGGTGGGGTGGGGAGGGTAGGAGTTTGCAGGGATGATGATGACGGTAGATTTAGAGGTCCCCCCAGTATGCCCGAGGACTCTGTGTCTGAGGGTGTCCTCGGCTTACCCCATCGGTGGCCATGTCTGCCTAACTCAGGGCTGAAGAGCCAGAACACCGTCCGTGTGCTCGTGCAGCCCTGGACCCCGCACCTGAGGCATACAGCCAAGGTACACCTCGATCTTTCCAAGACTGTCTCATTGCCACTATCATATATTGTGGAACATTTTAAAGATACACAACTTCTAGCAGAATGGTTAGGAGCAAATTTTGTACTGAGCCCTAAAAAAAAAAAAAAAACACACAACAATAATCCCATCAGAACTAAAACAAACAAACAAAAACCAAAAAAACGTGATTCTGCCAAGGAGAACCTACTGCACTGCAGCAGTGAGGCGCAGCTATGGCGCCTTCACTAAAGCAAACGTCCCCACAGTGATGAAACAAGCTGCAGTAAAAAGGTGCACTGAGGCCACCCTGACAGACCCATGGCCGTTACCAATGGACAAAACCTACGCCTGTCTGCCCTGATGTGCATGGGGCGCCCTGGGGGCTCCAGTCAGACAGCGCTGCCACGCTCTGCACTGGCACACCAGTTCAGATCCACGCAGATCTGCTCTACCTGCACAGGTTCCTTACCTCTTCTCCCTGTCAGTCTTCCTGACTGATCGGGTACTTGGGAGTGTGTGGGCTCCCAGTGGGGTGCCCTGTCTTCAGCGCATGGCAGGCAGGAGTCAATGTCTGGGTGCCACATCAACCGTGGTGACTCTGGTCCTCCCCTCTAAGTGGAGCACCTACAACAGGTGCCAACACTGGTAGAGGCTAAGGCCCATGCTCTCTGACCCTCAGAACAGCCCAACAAACAAGCTTTTCAGAACAGGTAATACATCCGTAATTCACATGGGTGCACCCAGCAAAAAGCCTAGCTCACTACCATTCCAGATCCTCCACCCTGAGTAGCTGCTTTTAGCTTCATGATCATCTCCTCAGGGTCTCTGTGCATGTACAAGCCACCCATCCTTCGTGCCTACCACAGGAAGCTCACTACACAATGCTTCTGTTTCTCAGTGACACCTGTGTGCCTGTCCAGAGGACCCAGGGAGCTTCCTCACTCCCTCCTGTAGCTGCAGGGTACCAGCTCACGGGGGTACGCAATGTGCTGTGGGCCCCCCACCAATGGATATCTATGAAGTGATGAGCCACTGCCATGCCAGGCAGTCCTCATGTGTGAGGAGAGCATTTATAGGATCAACTCCCAGGGGACAGAGAGGTACAGACATTTGTAACTTTTGTTTTAATTTCAGCTGCCAATCTGCCTTCTGTGGAGAATCTAACAATTTATATTCCTATGAAGAATGTAACAGTGTA
>NW_006160193.1:6083081-6091733 GCF_000334495.1 Tupaia belangeri chinensis | reverse complement strand
TGTAGGGAAGTAGATATTACTGCTGTGTTGCCCATAAGGTAGCAGAGGCTCAGAGAGGTCAAGAAATTTGCCCTGGTCCCATTCATTATTCATTCACTCATTCTTGAGTGCACACCATTTTCCACGCAGTGATATGGTACTAATTCAAATAGACGTCCCTTTACAAGGAACTTATGTTCAAGTGGGACGAGACTGTGACAGTGACGGTTGTAAGGTCAGATGGTAGCAAGTGCTACGGAGAAAAAGCAAACAGAGACAGGACAAAGTGCTAGGGGTGGGGTGACTCTAATCCCAAACAGAACAGCTGGGGGTTGGGGGCGGGGCAGCTAAGCAATGGCTGGCAGGGTGGAGGGCAGCATGCACGGGCTGAGCAGCTGTCTGAGAAAGTGTGTCATGGAGGGGAGACAACTGCAAGGGTCCCGAGCAGGGAGCAAACCAAACCTATCAGAGACAGAATGGAGTCAGAGCAGGCAGGACAGGGTGAGAGGGCCAATGTAGGGTTCCCGCCTGAAGCAGGCATGTGCCTTCTGTTCCATAGATGGACAGTGAGTTCTGCAGAAAGCACCCTGCGCCATGCACTCGGGCTCTCAGGAACTGGGTCCGCTTCCTGCAGGCGCCAGGCCAGGGCAGGACAGACCCGATGCTGGGGCTACTTGATAGTCATTTATTTTTTTTTTATTTTGTGTTTTCTGTCAAAGCCATCGTGGAAGTGACTTGAATCACAGTCAGTCAGTCAGTCATGTGGGACACTGCTCCCTATGCACAGGCTTTACTACTGTACTACAGGGCTGGTCCGAGTCTTTTCATGTTTTTTTAGTTGGAGAGGGCATAGGCACAGAGAGAAAGCGTGTGCACACAAGAAGAGAGAGAGCACTGGGGCCTGGTCACACTGCGATCCTTTTTCCTCCATTTCCATCCTATGGGGACCCTGTGTGCATGCCTGGCATGTTTACTGGGGGCCAGAATTCTAACCCCAGTCAGCCACGTGGGATCTGCCTTTTGATACTATATTATGGGACCAGTCCAGGAGTCGTTTCATTTAAATGGCTTTGGGTTAATTGACTGGTTTGTGTTTAACAAAACAGGAAGAGAACAGAAAGTATTTTACTCTTTTCTTTAATACTAAGAAAACAAAACAAAACAAAACAAAAAAACAAAAAACTATAATGCTTTGTTTAATAAAGATGTGAAAAACTTATGCAGTCTAGTTTCTGTACCATAAGGATATATTTTTGTTCCAGAAAATGTCTATTGTAAAAAAAGAAAAGCATCTTGGCCAGTGATCAATGTTAAATGACAGGATCTCCCTGATGGGCTTGAATCCCCCACTATCAATGGGCCTGGATCTGGGTAAGTGTGCTGAAAATACCTGGGCAAGCCTGGGTCTTCCAGCGAGCTCTTGGACAGAGTGGGCAGGGAGGCAGAGGGAAGCAGGGCACCAAGACAATGCTCAGGCTGAGTGCAGGAGGCAGCCTAGCATGGTCCGGGGGACTGAGAATGTGCACAGCATCGGCTTGGGCTGGGGCACCGGGGGGCACCAGGGCATGAGGTTTTATTTTTTTTTCTTTTTCTTTTTGGGAGAGGTTTTTGCTATAGGGCGTGTGCGCTCGCCAGAAAGACAGAGACAGACAGAAAGTGAAAAATCACCCCCCAGGGGGGATGGCCACGCCACAATCCCTTCTCCTCCATTCTCCTGTAGGGATCTTGGGCACGCATGCACACACTCCTGGCGTGAGTTTAAGCCACCAGGTCCAGAACTTGAACTGCAATCGACTACATGGGAGCATGGGAGTCCAGTGACACAGCCATTATGCCAACTGCTGGTCCCAGGGCATGAGGTTTGGACAGAACTGGGGTTCAGGCTGTGAGGTCCCAAAAGCTACTGCACTTGGGCAGAGCCCGAGGAAGCCCATAGAAAAGCACTGTCTAAAATGGGATGTGCTGAGTCCAGGACACACAATGCATTCTGGAAGTCCTGATATGAAAATGGGAATGTCACTATTTTGTTTTGTTTTGCTTTGTTTTGAAGAGACGAGGTCTCCTGGGGCAGCTGGTGAGGTGAAGGTTAAGACAGCTGGATCCTATAAGGTCAACTGCATGGTTCGAGTCCTGGACCTAGCGGCTGAAAAAATCCCAAAAGGAGGGAAAGATGGACAACCACGGAGGAGGTGACTGCTTGCTTTCTCTCTCTCATTCTGGCGAGCACATGTTCCCTGTGGCAAATGGGAGAGAGGCTTGGGCTCACTGTTGAGCAGGCTAGTCTCAAACCTGTGATCCTGCTGCCCTAGCCTCCTGAATAGCTGGGTTACAGGGACACACTGTCGGACCCGGCTTGTCCATAATGTCAGTATCAGTTTTAAGTTCAAATAGTATTTTCAGTATATTAGATAAAATCTCTAATGTATTGTCTACTGCTCACTCTCTGATGGAGCTGTCAGACCCAGGACTGCACGTGTGGCTCCCACCATGTCCCGCCAGCAAAACCCCTGGCAGCAGGTACGGACTGGAAGGGGCAGTGTGGGGGTTGGGGGCAGGTAAGTGGCTGACCACTGCCCAGGCCGTGACATAGAGGCTGTGAGCTCAGGCGCCAGGCACTGTGCAGGGCAAAGGCAACAAACACTCCGCGAGGCTGCCCCACACTCGAAGGTTCTAAACCCTATCTGGAGGCCTCCTTGGGTACACGGTTGACGCATGTGCCCATGGCCCTCTGGCTGAGGCTAGGGGTGGATACTGCTGTCAAGATCCTATTGGGAGTACAGTCTTTCTCATGTAAAAAATAAGAAAATAGCTTTTTCAAAAAAGGTGTTAAACTTGGACAACGCAAGGTCGGGGGATGGACTGTTGAACAATGGATGTAGCTAGGGGAGTGTAGGGATGACGCATGTGCACATGCGTGTGTGTGTGTGAAGACTATCATCAGGGCACAACTAGGAAAGTCAGCTGGCCACTAATTAGACAGGAAAAGTCAAGACCATTAGCTGCAAACAGTGAGGCCCAGGCCTGTGGTCACAGGAAAGGGGGAGGGAGGTGTGGAATGCTGGGAACCCCCACAGGGAACAGAGCAGAGATCAGGAAAACCCAGAGAACAGGCCGGAGGTGCCATGAGGAGGAGTGGCACAGAGCCGGGAGCTGATACCAGTGAGTGTCCACCCTGGCCTGGCGCTGCTCTCCACATCGCCCTCCTCCACCAGGGACGGGGCAGGACCTCAGAAGCCTTTCCACTTCACAGCCAAGGACACTGAGAAGGCACTGAAGCCGAGGGTACAATGGGGAGGAGATGAGGGCGGGTGCCTGGGAGAGGCAGGTGAGGTCGGAGAGAGGCCGGGGCAGTAGGCTCCCTGCTCCCCGGGAGAAGAGGCAGGCAGAGGAAAGGAAGGCTCTGGTGGGCAGGAGTCGAGTCGTGTGTGACCCTCTGCTCTGCGCCCACCCTGGGCAGCTAGGATCATGCAGCTGAGCGGACAAGGCAGGTGCTCAGTGAGGGAGGCGGGAGAACACAGGGGAGAAGCACTGGAGCCTCGGAAGAGTGGACAGGCCGGGCACCCGCAGGGCTGCGGCCTCTCTACCAAGAAGAGTCAGGCTGCAAGAGGCTCCCAGGCTGCCTGATAATCACCTCCTAAAAACAAGCGAAGTCCCAGAGCAGAGGGGGCGGTGACTAGTGTTGCGGTACACAGTGGTGAGAGTCAAGTTTAATGCAGAGCAGAATGACCAGAGAGAGAGCTCTGGAGTGGCCTGGCACAGAGTAATGACAATGGGTGTGAAGATGAGCATGCAAAGTGCCTGGCGCAATCTCCACGCCCTGTGCTTGTGAGTGAGCAGCAAGTCACGCTAGACCGAGCAAGCACACACATTTGATGTGTTTGAGAGGCGTCTTAAGCACATGTGCAGGCACACACAAAACAAAACCCAAGCGAGCACCAACATGTTTCTGTGTAGGCTGAGACACCTCTTCTGGGCACCGTGGAGAAAACGGGCTCCAACGTCTGTCTCCACCACGCCCTTGGTCACCACCTTCCAGCCACCAATTCTGAACACTACAGGTATTGCCCCATTTCAGAGATGAATCCAAAGAAAACGTACACCAAAACAACAAAATACTATTACTAATGGTATTAACAGATAAGCTTTTCTAAATATACCATCCCAGTTCAAACAAGAATAGGAATAAATGAGTAACCATATTAAATGCCATTGCTAAATCAACTAATATGACTTGAAATTTTCTTTCTTTCTTTCCTTTTTTTTTTTGAGAGGTCTTTGCTGTAGGGCACATGCGCTTGCCAGAAAGACAGAGAGAGAGAGAGAGAGAGAGAGACAGAGAGAGACAGAGACAGAAAGTGAGAAATCACCCCCCAGGGGGGATGGCCACGCCGCAATCCCTTTTCCTCCATTTTCCTCTCAGGATCTTGGGCACGCACGCACATGCACCCAGCATGAGTTTAAGCCACCGGGTCCGGGACTTGAACCGCAGTCAACTACATGGGAGTTCAGCGATGCAGCCATTACGCCAACTGCTGGTCCCAGTTGAAATTTTCGAAAACACTTAATTTTCTTCCTTTTTTAAATCTCACTTTACCACCGACATAAGCAGGAAATACTTATTTTAGGCGAGAATGGATATGCACTTTATAATACAGATATTGATTTATAACAATACTACTAAAGTAAACAATTCAAAAGCCACAGCAGCTGCAGGAAAGCCATAATGTAACCACAAGCAAAAATGGCAGCTCAAGGCTTTGATGAACTAAAGCATTTGGAGAAGCTGACACTTCCTCAGGAAGTACTAGGGAAGGGTATTTCAAAGCCATGGAGAAAGGGTCAGATATCATTTTTATCACTGCTCATACTTTAAGGAATAGATCACTGTGTGCTCATTCCCTCCCTTCAATTGAAAGAAGCAGCAAGAACAAAACTAACAAAACAGAGGCCACTGTGATGGATCGGAACTAGACAACACGCGGAATAAGGCCCTGCTCTTCTCCCCAGCTGCAGGACTGGCTCCAGGTGGGCCAGCCTGGGGCTCCTGCTCCCGCCTCCCACCAAGCCCAGGGCCAGAGTCAGGGCCATCTGCTCCATGCGTGCCCTTCAGTTAGCTCCAACCTGAAGCCACACGGAGATGCAAGGTCCTCCCCGTGTGTCTGCCTTGGTCTCAAACCTACTAGGGGAGAGAGCCAGAGCAGAGGGTCGCGTTGCATGTCAGGAAGGAAGGAAGCCGAAGTTCTTTTTAGATTTTATGTTTTGGCCAACGATCAAAACGAACTTGAAAACTCTTTGAAGTTGCTACTCTGTGGATGTAAAGCAGAGTGTCAATAAAGGCAAGACTACTCATTACTACTCGGGACTTGTCCCTTTGTAACTCTTCCTCTCCAAATACAGAGCCGCTAGCTATAAAACTGAACCCTCATCCGTTCTGGTGCTTCATGCCAGCCCAATGCTCACAGGGGTGACCCTCCTGTCCGGGCACTGATCACGAAGGCAGGCTCCATGGTCTAGAAGCTGGTTGGAGGAACTGTGCCAAAACACTCTCAGTAAGGCCACTAGACATTTTCAAGGACAGAGTATGTACCGAAGTCTACAAATAGAAACCTGAAGTCTACTCTAAAAGATCTGAGAAGGCAGAGACCCAGGGAGCTGAGGACATCATTTCTCAAGAGAAGCTAGAAAGGACCAGGTATTTCTACCTTCTGGTTCAGACCAGGTAGGGGTCTCCAGTTTGACTGGAGACAGCCCCAGGCCACAGAAGGAGAGCGGGAGCCTCTGCTCACTGGGCGGTGCTGATGAGGTGCCCCATCTATAAGAGGTGGCTGCACTGGCACCTCCAGTGAGAGGTACGAGTCTGAAGGCCATGAAGTGCTTTAACCGTGAGCACTGGGGCTTTCAGGCATTTCAGCCTTGTACTTCTCTATTTTCCAATCTATAAGTATCTTTAATTGTTTTTATTGCCAGAGGACCTTACACTCACAAGGGGGAGGGAGACAGAGACAGAGACAGAGAGAGAGAGACCCTCCTATAGAATCCTATGGAATCCTTTTTCCTTCACTTCTCCTCACCAGCAGGATCCTGGGGATGTTTTGTGAGCCACTGGGGTCAGGATTCAAACCATGGTTGCCCGTGTGGGACCTGGTTCCCTAATGCCTGGCGTCTAACCACTGTGCAACATGAGTTGGTTCAATATTTTAAATTTTAATGTTTTTCACAGAAAGAAAATCGGGGGCTTTTTTGGTTTGTTTTTTAAAGTTTTTGTCATAGGGCAAAAGGTTTTTGTCATAGGGTGTGAGCTTGTGGGGGAGACAGACAGACAGACAGAGACAGAGAAAGAGAAAGTAAGAAATCATCCCCCTTGGTGGGGTGGCTATAATCCCTCCTCCTCCATTTGCCTCTCAGGATTTGGGGCATGTACACACACATGCCCAGCGTAAGTTTCAAGCTACTGGGTCAGGAGCTTGAACTGTTGTCAGCCATGTGGGAGGTACAGTGCCTTAACCACCATGCCACTTGTTGGCTTCCAAAAAATCAGTTCTTAAAATATACCTCTTTCCAGATGGAAATTGTTCCTCTATCTTTATCTCAGGTGGGTTTCTACAATTTCCACTCATTCATCTGTTCAAACATTTATTTTAAGAATTATTTTATTTTTAAACTTTTATTTATTTATTTTAATTTAACCAGAGAGGGACAGAGCAAGAGAGAGAGACAGGGGAGAGAAAGTGAGAAAGCAAGTTGCCAAGTCCAGGACTTGAACCGCGGTCGCCCATGTGGGAATCCAGCGCCCTTAACCACAATGTCACCTGCCAGCCCCCAAACATTTATTTTTTCACATACTAGACACAAGAGAAGTGGCAAAGGTCAGAGTCAGGATTCCATGACATATGTGTGCATGTGTGTAACAGGTGGGCAAGAGAAGTGTCCCAGTGAGCAGGGCAGGAAGGCCGCACAGCCGGGATCAGCAGCCTCACCCACTGCTGTGCACGTGCTGATCCTCCACCTGGGGTGACCTGGACCATGACTTAGCCTTCAGCATTGGTGACTCTCTTACCTTCCAGGGAAGCCTTCCTCTCCAATGCCACCCCTTCCTTGGTGAAGGGGCCTCTGAGTCTTCCTGCTCTGCTGAATGCTGCTGAGCATTTACCAGGGCCGCTCTTCAGGCCTTTTCCCACACACCCCCCACCCCCCGTACCTGCCATGGACTCTCCTTGTCCTCACTACAAGCCTCCTGAGGACGTCCCTCCCAGTACCCAGCTGAGGAGGAGCAGCAACACAAAGCCTACGTCTCACAGGCAGCAAGTGGCAGTGCCAGTGTAAAGCCTGGCACTGGGCTCAAGGGTCCACATTCTCGGCCACCAGGCTGGGTCTGCTACTCTCAGGTAACTGAGAGTAACTGACTGCTCTACACGCTCCTGTGGAGGCAGGCCAGGCCAGAACCCTGGAGCAGCATCAGGGCTCCGCCCCAAGCACTCTGCTGTGTCCTCACTGCTCTCTCCAGGTGCCCTTGTAGCTGACCTCCAAGATGTGATGACTATTTCTTGCAGTGCTGACAATTCCCCAATTGTTATCCCTAGTTTTGAGCTCTGGAATCCACACATCCAACTACACACACACCTTTTGCATCCAAGTACAGAATGGAACCTCTGCTTCGTCCCTGACACTCATTCCCTCTCACTCAGTGCAGCACGTGCCAGTCAGAAACCTAGGGCTCATTATCCCCTCTCCAATTATCTCCAAGAAGCAACCAGGATACTTCTCAAAAGCACCAATCCAACTGCCTTGCATTCTTGCTCTTTGATGAGGTCCCAGAGCTCAGGGTCAGAAGCACTCCTAGCTCAGGCCCACGTGACCTGGCTCCATAATCAGGGCTGCCATCATGCCATCCTCCCCAGGGCTCTCAGCCACAGGTTCTTCTCTATCCCAGGGTCCTCGCCTGCTGCCCCTTCTGCAGAAATGCTCCTCTCCAGCCCCTCACCTGGCTGGCCTCCTTCGCATGGGAGGCTCAACTTCAAACATACCACGTCACCCGAGAGGCGTCCTCTGCCCCCACTTTAAAGCAGGCTCCATGTTCCTCTCCCAGGCCTGCGCTCTCCTCATGCTCTGTGTATCGCCACCTGTGGTCACTGGTGTGTGGATGGTGCTAAAGTCTACACCTTTCTTCCCTCCTGAGTGGGTAAAAGGAGGCAGCACTTCCCTGGCCAGTGCAGGCCGGTGCTGGGCATGTGGCAGGTGGTCCTGGGCTGCTGGAGGAATAAAGGGACGGCCACAACTCTAGGTCCAGCCCTCGGCTCTCACCTGGACAGTTACTAGGGCCTCCTCACTGGTCTTGCTACCTTCCTTCTGTCTGTCTTCATTCCACTCCACCTTCCACAAGTGCTGACAAGAGTTCTAAAAAAACACATTTGATCCTGTCACTCCCTTGATTAAAAGCCTGGAGGTTCCCCCATAGATCCGTTTCATAGCATGACAAGAAAGGTCTTTTACAACCTGTTCCAATTTCTCTCTCTGGCTCTAACTTCTCCCACTCTGGGCCTACCCTGTGATGTGGCCACACAGGCACCTGCTGCTCCCCCAGTGCCAAAGCTTGCTCCAGCTTTCAAGGCCTTCTTGTCCCTCCAGCTCCTAGACCCCCTGGGGACCCAGGCAAACAGCACCTTCCAGAGGTAC
>NW_006160193.1:6079402-6082918 GCF_000334495.1 Tupaia belangeri chinensis | reverse complement strand
TGCTGAACTTCACTGTTTAGAACATTGAGGTCACTTGCTACATACTGGAGAACACACTGAATACGTACTGTCGGTGCAGCGTTCAGGACACACAGGCCCCAGTGCTCTGTCTGCCCACTCTCTAAACTCTGAGCTCCTGGGAAGGCCAGGGCTGATCCAGCGACCACATGTGGTAAGACTTAGAGCCAATCATCACCAAGAGTTTTGAGAATTCATTCCTGGTTCCAACTCTCATGAACTGGCCACCTGATCTGGACAACTCGCTCACTTTCTGACTATATGCTCGTCTGTAGCACGGGCACAACTGCCACCCTCCTCCCACTGGCACACAAAAGCACTCTTACCGCAGTCTCACATCAAGTTATGCGTCGGTGACCACTCAACCTCTGTTCCTGGCGCTCTGTGCAAACTAATCTCTGCTGACCTTGGCTCTTAGACATTCTGGCCAAAGTCACAACCAGAGAATCTCCCTATGAGAAGGGCAGTTTCACCCTCAAGCTATACATGCCAAGTTGGCATTAAACCATGCAATCCCAGCATTCTGGGCGGTCATGTTCATATAGAATGTAAGTGAGAGAGAACTGCTGCACTAAAGAGGGAGGGACTGCTTTCCAGACTGAGCTCCCAGTTGCACGGCCGATGCAGCCCTCCCCCAGCCGCGACACACACATCTTTCTTGTTCTCTAAGTGGCATTCTGTGCCACCCTCTGCCAGAGCTGCTTCCGGGTCTTGTTTACTGACAGCCCTTTTCATGGTTCCAATCCCTTCCCCCTTGATCACACTCCCCTACCCAAACACAGACAAAAGCCCACAATGACTCTCAAGTCACAATTTCTGCTAACAGTGCAGAGAAGGCTGATTCTGTACCCACAAAAAGACAATCATCCAGCTACTCAGAAATCACCTCCTCAGGTGCTGTTAATAAAACATCCAGGTGAATAGGTGAATTTTCTTTTAATCAAGAATATGGAATTAAACACTTTTCCTATACACTTTGTCAATCCAGAGGGCAAACTCTGTTTCCAGTGAACCCAGATGCAATTAGAAGAGGATATGGCAAGGTTCAAGGATGTCAGCACAGCCATCGGCAATGCCAGACAGGGCCCCTTAAGTGGGTGCTGAACGCGCACGGGCAACACAGACCGTGATGGCTGCGAGGAGCCAGAGCTCCAGCTACACTTGTCAAGCTGAATATTCTTCCTCAAACAGAATTACTTCTTGAAAATCAGAATCTCGTTATTTCTGTTTCAAGCTAATGACATTAAAAACCATTCGACAATGCAAAGCCACCTTACACAGCAAGGGTAAGGTCGCAGTGGAGAACGGCCCTCAGGCCTACCGCCTACACCTCCTTCGCTTCACCACTTGCTAAGGAACGAAGGAGAAAGGACAAGTTTGTGATGGCAATCCTGGGGGCACTGAAAAGCCACTCAGTGGTTTTTTTTTTTTTTTTAAACAAATATGATCTATTTGGCAAATTTGATCTGCCACATTTAATAGTCCTGACATGTTCTTGAACAGACAGCTTGGATAGCTCAGGTTCTTTCTGGAATGAAACTAAAGATGTCAGAAATCCCAGATATACTACAGCATGGGCAAAAGCTATATCACATCATCCAGTTTAAAGTGTCAAGGTTTCTAATCATATCAAATGTGATTTTACAGCAAAAATTTCAAGAGTAAGAGAACTACTCCTTAAGCAAAGGTCTGTCAAACATATATTCTAAAACTTTAGCTACAATTTAAGCAGCATCAGAACATGTCATCAAGATCTTCAATCTGCATGAAATTTTCCGGTGATATGAACAAAGTCTAGAATTTTATATTTTCTTATTCAAGTTATAGTGTCATCCCTGTCTCCATTATTAAAGAGTCTTAAAGTACCTAGTATCGGAACCTGAGTACGAATCATAAAAAGACATAGAACAGTTAGTTACCCCCAAGGAGGAACAGATACAGGTCAACAAATGCATCTGCACTGAAATCTGGGTAGCACTTGGGGGACAGCTGGATGAGTGTAAAGTGGGGTCGGTGCGGCGTGTAAATAAGGCCCACTACACTTGGCAGAACGTACACACTCGTAAAGGGATTCTTATCAGCTAAGACAGGGTGCTACTTACTTCCTCATTAAATAGTTTGCTAGTTTCTTTTTTGATTGGGTCTATAAGCTGGACTTGGCCTGCGGAAAAGCCCACTAGGAGAGAGACACTTTCTGCTGTGGCTGTGAGGTGGTTGAAGTCATGACAAGTAGGCTGTGTTCCTTTGTATATCCTTTTATCTATTGGTTTACTCAAGTCAGCAGCCTGGAGGAGAAAGAGAAAAATATATCGGTAAACAGCACATTGAGATGAGAAATCTAAGTTACACTATTTATATGCCATTATGTTTGATCTTAAAAACAAAAAGTTATTTAAAATATTTTTTCAGTTGTGACTCAATATTCATCTAACATTTTATTAAAGAACCTTCAACATACCTTAGCCAATTACATAAGGTTAAGATTCACAACTCATCTTCCTTCAAAAAATATGTAACCAAGATTCCTAGACTTCAGAAAAAGTCCTTGAGATGCTAAATTCAGTATCTTCAAAATGTAATCCAAGCATTTTCCAACAGAATAACTAACCATGTAATAGCTCAGCTTTCGAATACATCTATTTTCACCTAAATGCCCATTGCTGAGTTACCTGTAGCCCAGTGGTTCTCAAAATGTGCTCCCCAGACCAGCACAGCAGCATCGCCTGGAAACTTATATGTGCAAATTCTCAAGCCTGTCCCAGACAAAAGGAACCTGGAACTATGGGTGAGTCCGGCAAGCTGCAGGAAAGTCTTCCAGGTGATTATGATGCCCACCCAAGTGGGAGAACCTCTGGTGGAGCCAGCCATGCCCACGGCCCTCTTTCTGGGTCCCAGTCCCTCTTCTGTACTCGCTTCAGGACTTTTCATGCACTGAGCCCATACTGAAGTGCTTTACGTGCTCTGTCTTTATCCTCAGAACAACCCCACAGAGCAGATGGCATTTTTCCTGTTTTACAGATGAGGAGGCGAGTTGAGGGAAGGTAAGTGACTTGGCCAAAGTCAGTAATACCCACCTGGTAAGTGGCAGGGCTGGTTTGGAAACCCAGTGCATTTGCCCACAAGAGGACAAGGAAAAATATCCACCCACACACCCCAAAGGCAAAGGCACATGATGTCCGACTTGGGTTAAAAGTGATTTTTCGGAGGACCAGCAGTTGGCGTAATGGCTATGTCGCTGGACTCCCATGGAGCTGACTGCAAACTCACGCTGGGCGTGTGTGCGTACGTGCCCAAGATCCCAAGAGGAGAATGGAGGAGAAGGAATTGCAGCATGGCCATCCCCCTGGGGGATGATTTCTGGCTTTCTGTCTCTCTGGCAAGCGCACGCACCCTATAGCAAAAAGCTCCCCCCCCCCAAAAAAAGGTGATTTTTCAACATGTCTTACCCCCCCCTTTTCTTTTCTTTTTTCTTTTTTTTTTTGAGAGGTTTTCGCTATA
>NW_006160193.1:6076678-6077380 GCF_000334495.1 Tupaia belangeri chinensis | reverse complement strand
GGTGTATGTCATGTGAATTTTTTGCTGCCATTTAGTATATCTTCCTTTAAATGAGTCATGTGTTCAGCAATTCCCTAGCCTTCCAACCTGGCTTTAAGTGATGATGTGTACCATGATCTACTATTTTTTTTTTTTTTTGAGAGGTTTTCGCTATAGGGCACGTATGCTTGCCAGACAGACAGAGAGAGACATAGAGACAGAAAGCGAGAAATCACCCCCAAGGGGCGATGGTCACACCGCAATCCCTTCTCCTCCATTCTCCTCTCGGAATCTTGGGCACATACGCACACACGCCCGGCGTGAGTTCTAAGCCACTGGGTCTGGGACGCGAACCGCGGTCGACCACATGGGAATCCAGGGAACTACGTGGGAATCCAGGGACATAGCCATTACGCTAACTGCTGGTTCCCTAACCCCCCCTTTTCAAAAAAGATTCTTTCTTCATGAGACATGTTCTTATGTAATCCTCAGGTGCCGGGCTATAAAAACACAGGTGGAGACGACACTGCTAAACCTGACCTTTTTCTTTTTCTTTCTTTCTTTTTTTTTTGGAGAGGTTTTTTCGCTATAGGGCGCGTGCGCTCGCCAGACAGAGAGAGAGAGACATAGATAGAAAGCGAGAAATCACCCCTCAGGGGGGGGATGGTCACGCCGCAATCCCTTCTCCTCCATTCTCCTCTCGGGATCTTGGGCACGCACGCA
>NW_006160193.1:6063764-6076668 GCF_000334495.1 Tupaia belangeri chinensis | reverse complement strand
TTTTAAGCCACCGGGACCGGGACGCGAACCGTGATCGACTACGTGGGAGTCCAGCGACATAGCCATTACGCTAACTGCTTAAACCTGACCTTTAAATCACCCACTGCGCTCAGCGTGCTATCCAGACTTCATGGCTCGCATTCTCCACTGACCACCCTCCTCCAGTGGGTTCTGAAGATTTCCTTCTTTTGAAGAAGCCTGTGACCATGTACCACATATCCTAACATTTGATTTCCAAATTACAAATATACCCAGTAGAAAAGAGAACCACGTTGGGACCAGTAGGTGGCGTAATGGCTACATGGGTGGATTCCCATGTAGTCGATGGCAGTTTGAGTCCCGGACCCGGTGGCTTAAACTCATGCCAGGCCTGTGCGTGCGTGCCCAAGATCCTGAGAGGAGAATGGAGGAGAAGGGACTGTGGCGTGGCCATCCCCCTGGGGGGTGATTTCTTGCTTTCTGTCTCTTTGTCTCTCTCTTTCTGGAGCGTGCATGAGTCCTACAGCAAAATCTCTCCCAAAAAAAGAGAGAACCACAAAATTACAAGTACCTTTGAGCAAACTCAAAGGCCAAGCAGTAGAAATCTGAACCTTGGTGGCATGGCAGCTGTGGGAGACCGGGGCAAAGGAGTGAGGGAGCCTGCTATGTGACACTTCTCCGGCTTTACCCTGGTCGACATGGAGGTGGAATCTCTGTGCCACCAACATCATAGGATGGTTTGGAGATAGAGACAAGTGCACAAGGAAGAGCTTGAAAGTATAACAAAGTACGATACCAAACCAAGGGAGCCCTGGCTTTGGAACAAGGAACATGGGGCAAGGGAGAGGCGTCAGTGCTGGGCCAGGACCGGCTATGGCACACAGTGGAGTGCTGGGAGCAAGTGGTGGAAGCAGAGAACCTTGGACAGGCTGCCTGGGGAAGCAGCCCTCAGCCAGGCCCTAAGGGTGGAGGAAGAGAATTCTAGGCTAAGGGGACAACATAAACAAGTCATCTCAGAACAAGGATGATTCCAAAGAAAGGAGAAATAGCTAAAAAATTGGGTCACTGGAAAAGTCATGATGTATATTTCTGACTTTCTAGGCAAAAATGTGTTACGAGTTTTCCGACAATTTAATATATATAAGATACTCTGACAAAAACCTAATTTGAAATATGAATAATCGAATTCTTACACCATCAAGTATATCAGCATATACAACTCTTAAGACTTTTGAAAAAGTTGGCTTCTTCTGCTGGCATGTGACTATCCTGTTTCTGCTTCCTTCTGTGTGAGGTATGGGGATGGGGGCACAGGGAGCGGGAGGACTGGCAGCACCCTCTCGGAGCTCACACACTTTCCTACCTCAGCCAGCTCCCCTCTTCCCAGTGGAGGTCATCGGTCCCACCCGATGCTTCCTGGTGGGCTGATGTGACGAAAGGAAAACAAACCCCGTTGGAACCAGGCAAGCCTAGGTGCAAGCCCCGCCTTCCTTGTGAGATGCAGGCAACCCTGGAAAAGGTGCATGCAGCCCCTCACAAAGCCTCAGAGACTAGACCCGCTCTTTCCTCCCTTGCAGGGCAGTGGTGAGGGTCGCGACCAACAGTGAGAATGTGCAGGGCACTCAGGTGGTAGCCACTGTGAACTCATTCTGCTCACATCCTATCCCTGATGGAAAAGCTTTCGTAGTCTCCTAACTCCATCATGTCAAAGGAGGAGAGCGTACCTAGCAGGTCTGCCCTCCACAGTTTGGCCTCATCCCCCCAACAGCAAACCCGCCTTCTACTAAACACTTCCCGCCATCAAGAATTCATCGTCTAAGTCCCACCACCTCTCGCAAACGCCTACCCAACTACCAGTCTTGGCCTTGCTCCTAGATCTCAATTCTCAAGTCCCTAATTCATTGTACAACATTTGGTATTTAATGACTTACATGATTTCAGAATTGCTTTACGTCTATTATCATCAATTACAATAAAAACATAATGGGTTCCAGTAAGTGGCATAGTAGTTAAGGCACTGGACTCCCACATGTTTGACTACGGTTCAAGTCCTGGATCTGGAGGCTTAAAACTCATTCCAGGCACTTGTGCATGTCCAAAATCCTGAGAGGAGAATGGAGGAGAAGGGACTGTGGCATGGCCATCACCCTGGGAGGGTGATTTCTCACTTGTGTCTGTCTCTGTGTCTCCTGGGAGTATACGCGCCCTAGAGCAAAATTCTCTTAAAAAAAAAATACAGGACCAGCAGCTGGCGTAATGGCTATGTCAATGGACTCCCATGTAGTTGACTGCGGTTCGAGTCCCGAAACTGGTGGCTTAAACTCACGCTGGGTATGTGTGCATGCGTGCATGCCCAAGATCCATAGAAGAGGACGGAGAAGGTACTGCGGTGTGGCCATCCTCCCTGGGGGGTGATTTCTCGCTTTCTGTCTCTCTCTTTCTGGCAAGTGCACATGCCCTATAGCAAAAACCTCTCAAAAAAAAATATTAAAACCCCAAAACAAAAAAAATAATAAAAACTCCATAAAGGAGTATGCCTTCTTTATTAAACAGTTATCCCTGTATTGTTCTGCAAAATTAGTTTTTGTTTTTTAGCTTTCTGGAGGATTCTGCACTTTTGAGATGGAAAAAAAAAAAGCTTTATATTCCAATTGTCATCAATTATCTGAGTTCTTAAACATGAATTTATAGCAGAACCAGTCTGTTACCAATTCTTGCCAATTGTAAGGATGGAACAGTATGTTTCCAGCTTCAGCAGAGCATCCAGTCTGTCACATTTGCCCAATGTCTGTTAAATAGATGGAGTCCTGCCCACCCCAGGAGTAAGACTGCATTTCGTCACTGTGCCATGAGCTTGTGCACGGGGAGTGACCAGTCACCCAGCATGTCAGCACTGCCTTGTGCTCACTAGGTTCTCATCTTCATAGACAAATTGTAAGAATTCCTACTACACTAACAGAGCTGGTTACACCAAAGCCTCAATCAATAATCAAATGTTTTTTTTGGGAATGTCCAGTGTCTTAACCACCACACCACCTGCTGGTCCCCCAATAATCAAATGTTTTTAAATTCAGTGCTTCTCTTTTCCTTGGACCTTCAACCCTGAAAATCCCTGGAGACCCTTCCATGACAAACACTGTTGAAATACAGAGCCTGCTTGGTTGGTACCTGAGGAATGACCTTCCCGGCACCATACAGGGCTCCAGCTCACACCTCACCCGACAGGCCCACCCCTCCGCTGACTTTCCCTAGGGAGTACTGGACACTCAATGAGGGGTTTGAGCCTGAGGGGTCAGCTCCATTGGCTCAGTGCCTTCAGAGGCAACAGCCAGGCCACATCCTAGGGGCCTGGGCCAAGATCTCATCATGAGAACCTGCTACTTGATACTCCTGAATGCCCAGAGCATTCGAGGTGCATGAAAACTATCTCAGACATCTTTTGAAAAATGCATGTCAAATTATGATTTTAGATGGAATTTCAAATGTACTGGGGGTAGGTGAAGGTAAAAGTGGACTTTATTCTCCGTAAATTTCACATCTCTCTTCCTCTCCCCACCTGTGTATCACTCAGAGAACAGCAGTCTTGCAGCATCTTGCTAGAATGTCAAGTGCCCTTTTACTGGCATATCTAACAGCTGCCATACGCCTGATGCAGACCAGCTTGCCTCGTCCACACTCGAAATCACTGTTCCCGCCTGAGCTCACGGCCGGTGGGTGGGGGGTCCATTGCATGACCCAGGCCTGCCCCAATGACAATCACAGCCCTCATCTACCCTAACCCTCCTGGCCTGGCTCAGACTCCCTAGCTGTGCTCCAGAGGGGCTCTTCCACCCATTTCTACCACAACCAGTTCATCCCACACACTGGGCAGAGCCATCTTCAGTGGGCCAAGGTCTCTCCCAGAGGTGCACTTACAGGCTCCTCCATGTGACCACCACCTCAGCCCTAGCCCGGCACCCAAATTCCCTGCAAAGACACTTGGCCATGGCCCGTGCTTCCAACATCTTCTCATACTACTTTACATTCACCTCTCACATAGAAGAGCTGCCCTCCCACCAGACTCACGCAAATTCTGCTCGTCCCAGCACAAACGTTGCCTTCTCTTTGCCTCGTTTACCTGTGTATGGCATCTCTCTGCCCATCCTTCACTAAATGTTGATGATCCAGGACCACATGTGTTAGCTGTAAGATGTGGAAGTCCAGCTTCTTTTTTAAACAAGAAAAAAGTCAGGAGGTTTGCTGAGTCACTGACGGCCTGAACGGATTAATAAAAATAGCTGGAGCAATCCCAGGGGCAACAAAGGTTGCCACTGTGCCACCATGAAAGTGAGAAGAGAACAGGTACACATTTCTTTTTCCATTCCTCTCATAGACAACCAAATGGGGGGAGTGGGAAGGTAGAAGGGACTGAGGGCCGCAAAGGATCGCCCCCTTGGAAGCATCAGAACTGGGGCCTGATCTTAAAACAGGAAACCCTGGGACCAGCAGAGGGTGTAATGGGTAGGTCACTGGACTCCCACATGGCTGACCATAATTCAAGTTCCAGGCCAGCAGCTTGAACTCATGCTAGGCACGTACGCATGTGTGCCCAAGATCCCGAGAAGAAAATGAAGAAAAAGGGATTGCAGGGTGGCCATCCCCCTGGGGAGTGATATTTCATTTTCCATCTCTTTGGTGAGCACGCACGACATATAGCAAAAGTCTCTTAAAAAAAAAAAAAAGTGATTCCCTCCAAATTAACCATATCATAAAGAACATTCTATAGGGTTTTTTTGGTTTGGAGTGTGGGTACTTTTAACCTAGTCAGGCTTGGGCTTCTTCTAGTGTCTTTCAGAGCCTAGGCCACAGCCCACAGTTAGGGCCAGACCGCAATGCTGGCTGCATTTCTAAAAGTGGGCAATGCCAACGCCTTCCAAGCCGCTCTAAAAGAGACACTGGCCACTCAGAGCTAAGAACATCTGCTTTTTGAACAGAGCTCAATGTGTTATTTACCAAAACTTTCTTCAATCTAGTAGAAAGTGACTTGATCTAATGATGAATACACCGTGCATGGAGATCAAACACCTTCACTGTCCACACTCGCGTGCAGGAGACCTGTGTTTCGCACTCCAGTGTGACGGCCTGCACCACACTGCACAGAGACCGGCATCACAGCCCTGCCACCTGCCTCCAAGGGAAACAGACCCGGCGAAGCTTTTCAACACCCACACGACCCCTCCATCTCAGTCTCTTTAGTTTAACAGTTATAACTGAAATCTGTACAGCTGGCATTACTAGTATGTAAAGAGTCCAGTAATATAATACTTGTTTAAAAAGTATATACATCTGGGCCACCAGGTGACGTGGTGGTTAAGGCACTAGACTCCCACAAGGTTAACCACAGTCTGAGTCCCAGACCTGGTAGTTTGCTTTCTCACTCTCTTTCTCTCTCTTTCTCTCTCTGGTGAGTACACATGCCCTCCAGCAAATTAACATAATAATGGTAATAAATAAAATTAAATAAATAATTCTTTTTTTTTAATGAAAAGAAAAAAGTATATACATCTAAAGGACGGAAGAAGTTACTTAGTTTTGGGATCACTATCCTAGGAGGAGAAACAATGCCAATCAATTGTATGGTTTCAATGTTTCAAAAAGATGATAGGAATTTATTTGTGTTATTCTCACTGTACCTCCAACTGGCATCTGCTATAAACATCTGGCACACAAAGGGTATCACTGATGATCTGTCATAGAAAGGAAACCATTCTATAGGACCAGCAGTTAGCGTAATGGCTATGACACTAGACTCGCACATAGTTGACCACGGTTCGAGTCCCAAACCCAGTGGCTTAAACACTCCAGGCGCATGTGCGTGTGTGCCCAAGATCCCAAGAGGAAAATGGAGGAGAAGGGACTGTGGCGTGGCCATCTCCCCTGGGGGGTGATTTCTCACTTTCTGTCTCTCTATCTCTCTCTGTCTCTCTAGCCAGCGCACGCACCCTATAGCAAAAACCTCTCAAAACAAAACAAAAAAACAGTATTTTTAGGGACCAGCAGGTGGCATGGTGGTTAAGGCCCTGGACACGACACCCCCACTGACCACGGTTCGAATCTTAGACCTGGTGGCTTGCTTTCTCACTTTCCCCTTCTCTCTCTGTGTCTCTCTCTGGTCAAATGAAAATAAATAAATGAATAAATAAATAAATAATTCTTTAAAAAAAAAAAAAGAAAGAAAACCATTCTGAAAATGGAGAAGTAAAATGACAGGAACCAGAAGAGGTGTACAACCAGACACACATTAATGTGAATATACCGGGTCATCGGAGAAGTCATGAGACAACTGTGCATGGAAAAACATGCCATGACTTTTCTGATGACCCAGTACAATCCTTGTGTTTACCAAAATTCCAACTGCCTGCCTGCCTCTTGGGTGCCCATCTGTGACAGAAAATAGCCTTCACCAACAAATACTGGAATGTCTAGTGTTTACAAAGTACTTCTACACATCAGTTCTCTTTCTTTTTTAATTTGCCAGAGGGCAGGTGCACTTGCTGGAGAAAGAGAGAGAAAAAGAAAGCAAGAAAGCACCCCTCATGGGGCATGATCATGTCACAGTCCTTTCTCTTCACTTCTCCCCCACTTCAGGATAGGGCACATAAGTGCCTGGCATATTTTCAAGCCACCAGGTAGGGAACTTGAACCATGCAGTTAGCCGCATGGGATCCAGCTGCCTTAACCACCAGGCCTCAGACTGCACCCCCCTCATCCATTTCAGTTGTGAGAGAGAGAGGGAGAGTATGTGTGCAAGAGAGAGAGAACTTCCCTTAAATGGAGCATGGTCATTCTGTAATCTCTTCTCTTTCATGTTTCCCTTCTCTCAGGATTTGAGGCACACATATGCATACTCCTGGTGGGTTTTATAAGCCACTGGGGCCAAGATTCAAATTACTATCAGTCATATGGGATCTAGCTCCCAAAGCATTAGATGATGGGGCCAGCCCTTGAATCAGTTCCCTCAACCCTCGTTGCAAACCTGGGTGTAGAGTACTACTGCCTCTCCCACTGTGTGGGGAACAGACCCAGCGACAGGAGGAACTGTGTGGCAGACAGGAGCCATGTAAACGCAGCCCCCGCGTTCCGCCTACTGCGGCAGCCACACTGCTGGGGTGGATGTTGATGTTGACAGGATGACGTGTGAGGTAGCGCCTCGTTCTGAAATTCTCTCTCAGTGTGACCGCATGTGCCTATGCCTGCTGGAGCTGCTGGCATGGGAGTCACCCCTTCCAGCTGTGTCAGTCTGGCCCAGATTCCAATGCACTGGCCACATAGCACTGCTTCGTTAAAGAGAAGCACATGCGTACAACCCTCAGCACACTGCCTGGCACCTAGTCACTTGAGAAAGTTTCTGAGTACATGGGCTTGCTGCTTACCAAACAGGCTTTGGAAACTCTCATCATTCCTTAATACTCTCAAAGAAGCGTAAGTTAGGGAAAATGGGGGTAACTTCTTTCAGTCCTGAATTTTCTGGTGAAACACAACAGCAGGAAAAGCTACATTTTGGCATTTTCCTTCTAATATAATTTTCCAAAACAAGACTGTAGGTCTCCTTTCTCAGTTTCCATTCCTCCTCATTGTCACACATACTCGTATACAGCCACGGCTGCCCGCCATCCCAGACAGGAGCCCTTGGCACACTGCCTGCTAGTGTACCTCTGCTGGGCTCTGGCGCAGGCCACTCCTAACACCCACGTTCCAGTGCATCTCTAGTGCACACCACAGCAAGGCCAGGGACAGCAGGGCAGAGAACTAGGTGGGGGGACGAGAAGGACGGTGAGCCAGACGCCAGTCCGTCAGAACGCAGGCACATGATGAGATGGAAGACGCTGCAGCGTGTCCTGTAGATGGTTCCCCGTGGGAAGAAGTGTGCAGGCACAAAGTGCTACAGTGTACTAAGTGAAAATTTCACGGCAGTCATCTCTGGGGTTGCTTGCTGTTCACCAAACACAAGCTTTCACAAAAGCTCCTCCTTCGAAAATCTGCTCTGGGTGGGGTGAGGGAATTGGAGGGCTGAGATCATGTGCCAGCATCTTCTACCCTGGCCCAGCACTGCCAGCCAAGTACTTGCTGAAATAACAAGCTTCTGTTGTTATCACATGTCATTTTCCCAAGGCAGCCTGTCACTTAACTGTTGGTGATGTAAAACCCACTCTTCTGAGTATTTTTTTTTAAAAGGTTTTTGCCATAGATATGTGCGCTCACCAGAGAGACAGAGACAGAGAGGGAATGTGTGAAATCACCCCCCCACCAGGGGATGGCGATGCTGCAATCCTTTCTCCTCCATTCCCCTCCTAGAATTTTGGGGATGCACGCAGACAAGCCTGATGTGATTTTCAAGCAACTGCGTCCAGGACTCAAACAGCAGTCAGCCATGTGGGAGTCCAGAACCTTAACTACTGCACCACCTGCTGGTCCCCATAGGAGTTTTCTAGAAATGATCTTAATAAGCTACTGAACTGCAAGATCTCTGCCATCACTTTCTCATGATGCACTCCCATGCTCAGGTGGGTCTCTTATCACAAGGCAACTCACTGCAAATGGCTTCTCTGGCACTTCGTTTAGATGAATGAAATACTAATTTCTTCATTAAAGGAACTATGAATAAACATTAGATAAATTCAATTCGCACAAATTCTAACACCATATCTCATCACATTGAAATGCTGACATATTCAAATGACCTATTTTTATTAAACCCTTCTGTTAAATTATGCATAAAAACATGCATTCCTATTCCAAAGGGAATACCAAAGTCTCAAACAGAAGAAAAGGCAAGATGTTTTCATAGCTGAAAAGATTCTCATTTCAAATACTTAGAAAATGATTTCTTTTCTTTTCCTTTTTATAAGAGAGATTTCTGCTATAGGGCATGTACACTTACCAGAGAGACAGAAAGCGAGGAGTCACCCCCCCGGTGGGGCGGGGGGGATGGCCACATAGCAAGCCCTTCTCCATTCTCCTCTTGTGATTTTGGGCATGCACACACATGCACCCTGTATGAGTTTTAAGCCGCCAGGTCCAGGACTCAAACCGCAGTTGACCACGTGGGAGTCCGGTGACATAACCATTATGCCATCTGCTGGTCCCCAAAATGATTTCTTTAAAAGGTCTCCCTGAGGGCCAGCAGGTGGGGTGGAGGTTATGGTGGCTGGAACCCACATAGCCAACTCTGCAGTTCAAGTCCCATACCTGGTGGCTTGAAAATCATGCCAGGTGCACAAGCGTGTGTGCCCAAAAATCCCAAGAGGAGAATGGAAAAAAAGGGATTGTGTCATGGCCATCCCCCTTGGGGCATGATTTCTCACTGTCCCCCCATCTCTTTCTGCCTCTGTCTTTCTCCAACAAGCACACACACCCTATGGCAAAAATTAAAAAAAAAAAAAAAAAAAAAAAGTCCCCTTGTAAGGGGTGGTGGGAGGATTCTCTGTTCTTTGGAAAGTATTGAGCCCATACTGGTAAATTAAACACCATTATAAAGGTGGGCAGGGAGGAGTTTCTAGGTTGGCCTTCTGATCTTAAGATGATCCAAGGGCTTATTATATTTAGCAGAGCATATAAATCATTTTAAATTTCCCAATGCAAGTTGCTGAGTAACAGCAGTGATCTGCAGAAGAGCTCCTGTTTTAGTGAGAGGTGCACTAGGTCTCCAGTAGTGCAGGAGCCCTACAGATTGCTAGCACCTGCTCCTTCTATGGAGAAACAGAGGTCCAGGGAGAGGTGGTGGCTTGCCTAGGTTTCACAGTGCTTAGAACGGCACTTCTAACTACATCGAGCTGTCACTCTCTTTTCAGACACCCATTTCAGCCAGAATAATTAACTACTGAAACTGTGACATGTGAAATCTCAAAAAAATGACACTGATAATGTACCAGTAATTTTGTATCAAATGACAGCATTTTATATCCAGTATATTGCTATATTTTCAAATGGGAAGAGAGCTAGAAAGAATGAGAGAATATTACGTTATGTTTAATATTATGTTTATATTCATAGAGATAAGCCATGAAAACAAGTAGTCGAGATATTTGATTTGGCCTCTGTAATTCAAATCAAATCAAATTCTTTGGAAAGTGTCAAGCCAACACTGATAAACTAAACGCCATCCTAGAATAGAGGCCTGATCCAGCTAGGCTCAGCTGTAGAAAACGGTCTCAGATTAACAGGGTAGCAGAGAGCTGGTTTGCTCTCTATACACCGAAGGAAAGGCTCTGGCCTTCCCTTCAGCCAGTGCTACTCGCCTAGCCCTTGTGCTGGTAGTCATTTGCCATGTAAATCCTATCTCCCCAACATATCTTTTTTTAGGGTCTGTCTTTCTTTTTTAAGAAGTTTTTTACCTTAGGGTGCGTGCGCTTGCCAGAGAGGCGGGGGGCGGGGGTGGCAGTAAGTGGGAAAGTGAGAAATCACCCCCGGGGTGATAGCCATGTCATAATTCCTCCTCCGCCATTCTCCTCTCTGGATCTTGCACATACATACATACGCTAACTGCTGGTCCCTAGCCTGTGTGTTCTAAAAAGGCAATAGGTAAATAAATTACATAGCCATTTAAAGATGTTTACTTATTAGTAAAGAAGGATCTTGTAGGGACCAGCAGTTAACATAATGGCTATGTCGTTGGACTCCCATGTAGCCGACCGCGGTTCAAGTCCCAGACCCGTGGCTTAAACTCATGCCAGGTGTGTGTGCGTGCCCAAGACCCTGAGAGGAGAATGGAGGAGAAGGGACTGCAGCATGGCCATCCCCCCGGGGGCTGATTTCTTGCTTTCTGTCTGTCTCTCTCTGTCTTTCTGGCGAGTGCACGTGACCTACAGCAAAAACCTCTAAAAAATAATAAAAAAAAAAAGGATCTTGTATCTTGCTTGGGTCATCGGGAAAGTCATGACATATTTTTCTATGAAAAAATGCATCATGACTTTTCCAACAAACCAGTATATTAAGTGAAAAATGTAACAATTTTAAATAGGATTCTGAGCCAGCTGGTGGCATGGTGGTTGGTACAATGGGATTCCACATGGCTATGTGGTTGAAGTCCAAGACCCAGAGGCTGGAGGGACACATCAAGCACACGTGTGTGCATGCTCAAAATCCTGAGAGAAAGGAGAGGGGATTTTGGCATGGCCATACCCTGCGGGGAGATGCGGTCTCATTTTCTTTCTCCCCCCCACCCCATTTCTCTCTAGCGAGTACACACACCCTGTGGCAAAAACCTAAAAATAAATGAATAATAAATGAATCTTAATTATTGCACAGACTAAGGACCAACGTTAAATGCCGACATGTGTACGTATATGCCCAAAATCCCAAGAGGAGAATGGAGAAGAAGCTATCCCCCCTGAGGGGTGATTTCTCACTGTCTTTCTCTCTCTGGCCAGCACCATGCACCCTATAGCAAAAACCACTCTCTTAATAAATAAAAAAGTAATAGGGCTCTTTAGAAACCAGGTATGGGGCGGGAAATGGACAAGTCAATCTGGAACATCTTTTTGCCTCTGAACGCCAAAGCCATCAGAGATATCAAAACTGGGTCAGACTTGGGGGGCAAAGTGAAGGTAAAACCATTGGTCAAAAAGACAAGACAATTTAAACATGAAACAATACTACAGGGGACAGCAGGTGACAAGGTGGTTAAGGTACTAGACTCCCTCATGGCCTAATGTGGTGTAAGTTCTAGACCTGGTGGCTTGCTTTCTCACTTTCTCTTTCTCTCTCTGGTGAGCACATGCACTCTGTAGCAAATTTTAAAAATAATAATAATATATAAAATTAAATAAATAATTCTTATTTTAAAAAAAACTATAGAATTTTTATAGGAAAAAAAAAATCTGAGTTCATACTATGACCAATATTACAGCAGACTAACAACAAATGGAGAAAGAAGAGATGATGGAGAGTGAAAGGCACCGTCTCACAATCACCAGAGTAATCCAGTGGCTGATCTGGACCCAAATCATCAATGGATACTAGAACTAGTAGGCTAAGGTTTGCAGGAAGACAATATTTATACCAAGGATGTATTAATTGCAGAGAGAACAAGAAACTTCATGACAACCTACTCTAGCAAATACAACTTTTACCATGGTTGGTGTTACTGACACTGACTGGGACAGATCAACCTCACTTCCATCCTGACACGGTGACCTGAAAAGGATACATCGTCAGTTCTGAGTTTTCCATGAAAGATGCAGACTATGAATTTAACCATGAAAAGTATCAGACAAATCCAAATTGAGAGAGCTCCTACAAAATGACTGGTCTGAACTTTTCAAACATGAGATCATAAAAACAAAGAAAGGTATGGGGACAGTTCAGACCGAAGGAGACTAAAAAATTCTGCAACTATTGTGTGTGAACCTGGGCTGGGTTCCAAACCAGGGGAGAAAATGACTATTACAAGGCAGCATTAGCGAGGTCAGAAGGTGGCATGGTGGTTAGGGCACTGGACTCCTACATGGCCAGCCACTGTTCAAGTTCCAAACCTAGAGGCTTGCTTTCTCACTTTCTCTCTATTGCTCATGTTCTGAGTAGAAATTTTAAAATAATAATAATGATAAACAAAATTAAATAAATAATTCTTTAAAAAAAAAAAAAAGACAGCATTAGGGGCTGGCGCCATGGCCTAGTGGTTAAGGCCACGCAGTCACAGATCCTACAGAAAAAAATAAATAAAAAGAGGCAGCATTGGGATAATTGGTAAAAACTTTAATAAAATTGTGAATTAGGTAAGAATACTGACACTGGGGCCAGCAGATGGCATGGTGGTTGAGGTTCTGGACTCCCACTTCACCAGTCGCTATTTGAGTTCTGAGATCTGGTGGATTTCTTTTTTTGTTTTTTTTTTTTTTTGGAGGGGTTTTTTTTTTTTTTTTTTTTGGGGCCGGGCGCCTCCCAG
>NW_006160193.1:6051608-6063621 GCF_000334495.1 Tupaia belangeri chinensis | reverse complement strand
ACACACACGCGGCCGCGGGCCCGGCGTGAGTTTAAGCCACCGGGTCCGGGACTGGAATCGTGGTCGACTACATGGGAATTCAACAACACAGCCATTATGCTAATTGCTAGTCCCTGGTAGCTTGCTTTCTCATTTTCCCTCTCTCTCTGGCGAGTGCAAGTGCTCTATAACAAATTTAAAATATAATAGTAAAGGGACCAGCAGTTGGTATAATGGCTCTGTTGGTAGACTACCATGTAGCTGACTGTGGTTTGAGTCCCGGACCCGGTGGCTTAAACTCATGCCAGGCACGTGTGCGTGCTTGCTCAAGATCCTGAGAGGAGAACGGAGAAGGGATTGTAGCAAGGCCACCCCCTCAGGGGGCGATTTCTTGCTTTTTGTCTTTCTGTCTTTCTGGCAATCACATGTACTCTATAGCAAAAACCTCTCCAAAAAGAAAAAATAATAAATAGACCAACGGATGGCATAATAGTTACATCTCTGGACTCCTATGTAGCTGACTGCAGTTCAAGTTCTGGACTTGGTAGCTTAAAATTCACACCAGGTACGTGTATGTACATGCCCAAGATCCCAGGAGGAGAATGGATAAGGAACTGTGGTGTGTCCATTTCCTCGGGGGATGATTTCTTACTTTCTGTCTGTCACTCTCTGTCCCTCTGGCAAGTACACAGGCCCAATAGCAAAAAACTCTCTAAAAAACTATCATAATAATAAATTAAAATAAATAAATAAATCCTTAAAGAATTTCTTTTTAAATAAAAAGGAATACTGGACCTGGCCCGTGACCTAGTGACTAAGGGAGTCAGATCCCACATGGATAACATGGTATGTAGAAGTTCATTATGAGCATCAGCAGATGGCATAATGGTACATTGCTGGACTCCCACATGGTAGACTGCAGTTCGAGTCCCAGACCTGGCAGCTTGAGACACACCAGAAGTGTGTGAATGTGCATGCATGCCCAAAATCCTGGGAAGAGAAGAGACTGTGGTGTGGCCATCCCCCCCAGGGGGTGATTTCTCACTTTCTGTCTGTGGCTTCAGTGAGTATATGCACCCTATAGTAAAAATCTCTTTAATTTAAAAAAAAAAAAGGAAGTTTATTATGTAACATTCTCTCTGCTTTCATACAAGATGACAAATTTTAAAAATTAAAAAGATATGATTCTGTTTGGACTGTCTAGTTATTTCTTTCTTTATGTATTAGGTGTTATTTCTATAGGTATCAGGAAAGTCATGACGTATTTTTCTGTTTTTCTATGCAAACATGCATCATGACTTTCCTGACAACAATATAAGAAAGTTCATAGAAAGTACATAGATTTAAAAACTTTGTGGCATCAAAATAAATTCATACTTTTTTTTAAGATTTTTTTTTTTTTTTTGCTATTAGGTGCACAGCGCTTGCTGGAGAGACAGAGACAGAGAGACAGAAAGCAAGAAGTCACCCTCCAGAGGTAATTCAATCCCTTCTCTTCCATTCTCCTCTCACCTCCTCTCACGATCTTGGGCACACACACACACACACACACACACACACACACACATGTGCCTGGCATGCCTGGGACTCAAACTGCGGCCGACTATGTAGGAGTCCAGTGATGTAACCATTACACCATCTGCTGGTCCCATAAGCTCATACTTTCATTTTTCCATGAACTTGCTGAAGTAAAACCCCTGTGTTTGCAAAGAAAAACATTCTGAAAAAATATACATCAAAATACTAAAAGTAGTTATTTATTTTTTAAAGAATTATTTTATTGGGAACCAGCAGTTACCGTAATGGCTATGTCGCTGGACTCCCACGTAGTCGACTTAAGCCACCGGGTCCGGGACTCGAACTGTGGTTGACTACGTGGGAGTCGAGCGACATAGCCATTATGCTAACTGCTGGTCCCACTTTTTTTTTTAAAGAATTATTTTATTTAACTTTATTTTATTTATTCATTCATTTTCAACTTTTAAAAAAGTTTATTTTATTTATTATTATTATTTTAAATTTGATGAGAGAGAAAGGGAAAATGAGAAAGCAATCCACCTGGTTCAGCACCTTAACCACTACGCCACCCGCTGGTCTCCATTTGACCACAGAGGGACACAGTGAGAGAGAGAGAGAGAGAGGAGAGAGAAACCACCAGATCCAGGACTTGAACACAGTCGGCCATGTGGGAGTCTAGTGCCCTTAACCACCACACCACCTGCTGGCCCCTAAAAGTAGTTATTAAAGGTTGGGGATCATATTTAGTTGATAACTTTTGCCCCTCTTAATTTCTAATTTTTTTGTCAACAATCATATATTACTTATATAACCTTTAAAGTACACAGCTTGCAGATAATTAAGTGGTTACATTGCTGGACTCCCACATGGCCGAGAGCATTTTGCATCCAGACTTGGTGGCTTGAAAATCACAACAGGTGCATGTATATGTGTGCCCAAGATTCCAGGTAGAGAATGCAGAAGGGACTGCAGTGTGGTCATCCCCCGGGGATGATTTCTTGCTTTCCCTCTCTCTCTTTGTTTCTCTTGCCAGCGAGCACACATGCCCTAAGGCAAAAATCTCTTTTAAAATTTTTTTTTATTTTTTGGGACCAGCAGTTAGCATAATGGTTATGTTGCTGGACTCCCATGTAGTCGACCGTGGTTCGAGTCCCAGACCCGGTGGCTTAAACTCACGCCAAGCGCGTGTGGATGCATGCCCAAGAGCCTGAGAGGAGGGAACCAGCAGTTAGTGTAATGGCTATGTCGCTGGACTCCCACGTAGTCAACCACGGTTTGCATCCCGGACCCGGTGGCTTAAAACTCACACCGGGCCCAAGATCCCGAGAGGAGAATGGAGGAGAAGGGATTGTGGCGTGGCCATCCCCCCTGGGGGGGGTGATTTCTTGCTTTCTGTCTCTCTCTGTCTTTCTGGCGAGTGCATGCGCCCCATAGCAAAAATCCTCTCAAAAAAAAATTAAAAAAATTTTTTTTTCATTTTTTTAGAGAAAGGATTTTTGCTATAGGGCACATGCACTCACTGAAGAGACAGACAGTAAGCAAAAAATCACACCCCCCCCAGGGGATGGTCATGTCACAATCCCTTCTCTTAGGATTTTGGGAATGTACACACATGTGCCCAGCATGGGTTTAAGGCATGAGTTTTAAGCCGCCGGGTCCAGGACTCAAACCACAGTCAACTACATGGGAGTCCAGTGACATAACCATTACACCATCTGCTGGTCCCAGAAAGAAGAAAAAAAAAATCTGTTAAGTATGAAAAGAAAAAAAATGTTGGCCAAAAATCTTCTGAAACTATTTCAAAATTACTCTAACTGGGACCAGCAGGTAGCATGGTGGTTGGGGCTCTGGACTCCTATGAGTCAGACTCCCGTGAGTTGGCTCACGGCCAACCATGGTTCAAGTCCCAGATTTCATCTCACTCTCTCTGTCTCTCTCTGGTGAAAGCACGTGCCCTATTGCAAGGTTTTAAAAATTAATAGTAACAGTAAATACAATTAAATAAATAATTCTTAAAAAAATATTCTAGCAGTTTAAAAGCATATCCTGGCCTTGTAGGGAGTCATAGAGAAAAAGTCTTGATAAACAGTAAAATTCACCACAAAGGGAAGCATATGGTTCACATCAAATGCCTGAGGAGGATGAAATATAACCCACAGGTGACAATGTATTTCCAACAGGCCAATCATGTTTCACACCAACTAAGATCCTGGGGTCTGCTGGTCATATTTCTGTGGCATCAGTGATGTCACTCAATGAGATGAGAAAGGCCAAGGAAATTCTCTGAAGAACCAACCATTCATGGGACAGCCATGGAGGTCATGTGCCCCACCTCGGACAGAACGGCTCTCTGCATGCTCCTAATTTGCTACAGTACAGGCAAGTACAGATAGCTTTTCCCAGAGTTAACTTTGGGAAAACCAGTTTGTTCCAAGTTTATCTCCCTGGTTTTCCTTTAATGTAGATCTAAAATATGAATCCACCTCTTTCTCACAAAAACTAAACTGAGAATTTACTTATTTTATGATCTTCTGAGGTTCTAGGAAAATGGAATCCTAAGTCAGCCCTAGCCCAGAAGAACTACCTCAAAGGGTACACAGGTGGAATTTATTTTTAAGTGTTTGGGAATATTTTAGCATTGCAAGGTTAAATTTTGAGGCTGAAATAAAAATAGGAAGCTGAGCATGGAAGGTGTGTCCTTGGTCCTGGTGAGGGACTGGACTGGATTTAAAACGGAGGTTAGCAGGCCAGCCCACTTAGATCTGAGGAAGAAGCTCCACACTGAATGTTGGAATCAGCCACAACTCCAAGGTTAGCACTGGGCAGAAATGAACATGTTACCACTCTTCCTCTCAGGGGATACACATTATTCATTATTCAAATCTTGCAACATATGCAGGCTAGTAGTGTGGTGGTTAAGGGCTTGGTAGGCAGTGCAAGTCCCAGACCGTAGGCTTGCAAAACACACCAGGTGCATGACCAAAATCCTAAGAGAATGGAGAAGGGAACGTAGCATGGCCATCCTCCCTGGTAGTTGCCTTCTCACTTTCTCCTAAGGAGAAGTGAACTGCTTCTCCAGTAACTTCTAGCTAACAGAGATGTAAGCAAAATTCTGTATGCAAGCACAGGAAGGACAAGAAACCAGCAGCAATTCAAAACCAGGCTGCACAAACAGCAAAAGCTAAGAAACATAAGTCAGAAGCTCAGCTTGGTGGTTCTCACTGTCATGACAAAGGCTAAGGCTACAAACCAAAAGGTAGTCTTCATGGTGCTATAGAAAGATCTTCTACCTCTTTCCCATGGAGAGCACTGCGACAGATGTGTCTTTAAATGTGAAAAGGCACTCTGTCACTCTTACGTGCACGTACTATACTGTGAATAAAGAAAAAAGGCTTTGGAACCAGCAGTTAGCGTAACGGCTATGTCACTGGACTCCCAGGTAGTTGGCCGCAGTTTGAGTCCTGGACCCAGTGGTTTAAACTCACACTGGGCGCGTGTGCATGTGTGCCCAAGATCCTGAGAGGAGAATGGAGGAGAAGGGATTGCAGCGTGGCCATCCCCCCTGGGGGGTGATTTCTCGCTGTCTCTCTGTCTCTGTCTTTCTGGAAAGCGCATGTGCCCTATAGCAAAAACCTCTCCAAAAAAAAAAAAAAAAAGGCTTTAAAGGAAAAAAGTGTGTTTCTATTTTTAAAAAGCTGGAAGGTTGCTATGTGATGGGTGGAGTCACGTATGTGATGGAGAAATCTAGAAATAAAGGGATTCCGCCTTTGGTTACATGATCACATGACAGCCACACATTTACACATACTCTCTAGCAGGGTCTGCACAGGAAGCAGCGTGGTGTGCTAGAAAAAGCACAGACTTTGGAATCCAACAGGCCTCACTGGACTCTCAGGCTGCCGTTTGCTGTGTGGTCCTAGCAAGTTACTCCATCCCTCAGAGACTCCCTCTTCCTCTTTATACTAAAATGGGAAACACTGCTCCATCTTCTGCAAAGGATATGTGCGGGTGTGTGAAACATGCGTGTGAAAGCACCTGGTTCAGTGCCCAGCACAGAGTAAGTATTCAACAAATGGGAGTTGTGATGAGGTAAATTCATCAAAGGCTGTTAATATCATCTGCAAATTAAACAGCCAATAAGTTTTTGTTTTGTTTTGTTTTTTTGCTATAGGGCGAATGCACTCGCCAGAAAAAGAGAGAGAGACAGAAAGTGAGAAATCACCCCCCAGTGGGGATGGCCACACCGCAATCCCTCCTCCTCCATTCTCCTCTCGGGGTCTTAGGCACGCACGCACATACATGCACCCAGTGTGAATTTAAACCACTGGGTCTGGAATTCGAACCACGGTCAACTACATGGGAGTCCAGTGACATAGCCATTATGCTAACTGCTGGTCCCAAAAGCCAAACAGCTTTTAAAGGGTGTTTACCGTGGAAATACCCTGAAGTAAAGGCAGTGATCCTTAAACTCACTTATCAGAATCATCTGATCTACTAGTTAAAAACACGGACTCCGGGGCCCCTCCCCAGTTTGGGATACAGGTGGTCCAGAATGGGGCCCCAGAACCTTCATTTCCACAGGATCCTAGGAGATGCTGATGCTGTCGGTTGGGGACCACACACAGGAGAACCACTGCTACCAGGAAAGTGAGACGGAAGGAGCATAAACATGGTCTAATCCTACAAGGAATTCGTCGAAGATCTGGAAAGTGCAAATACAAAATGATTTAACCCCACAGGCATCAAGTCCTACCATCCTATAAAACGTACACATCATTCTTTTCTTCATTTGTTTTTTCCATTTCATTTCACAATTTATATTTAATTGTTGTACACCTGTGTGGGGCACTGACTTTTCAAAGCATGTATGCTGTGTCTGACAATCAAATCAAGGGTACAAATTCATTTTGTAAAAAATGGGGCTGCCTGGGCCAGCCAGGGGGCATGGTAGTTAAGGCAACTAGGTCTCACATAGTCAACCACATGGTTTGTGTCCTGGACCTAACAGCTTGAAAAACATGCCAGGCACACGTACATGCATGCCCCAAATCCTGAGAGAAGAGTGGAGGAGAAGGGACTGTGGTGCAGCCCTATCTCCCACAGGGGAGATTCTCACTTTTTCTGTCTCTCCAGTGAGCACATATGCCCAAACTGACAAAAAAAGGGGAGGGGAATGCCAGTGTCCAGTGGTACTCATCCCTGCAGTGGCTGGGATAAACACCGCAGGCTGACAGTTTTTGTAAATGTGAGAAGTAAATAATTAGGCAATGGTATAGTAAAGCAGAAAGCAGACATCTCAAAGTGGCACTTAAGAGATGATGGAAACAGGGAAAACAAGTATGTAGAAAACAAGTATGTATGTAGAAACCAGCCCAGCCAGTTCAGTATCCATGTGGGAGACTCTCAGCACCAGAAACAATGATAAAGAGGTTGGGAAGGGGGACCAGCAGTTGGCGTAATGGCTATGTCACTGGACTCCCATGAAGTCGACTGCGATTCGAGTCCCAGACCCAGTGGCTTAAACTCACGCTGGGCGCATGTGAGCATGTGCCCAAGTTCCCAAGAGGAGAATGGAGGAGAAGGGATTGCAGTGTGGCCATCCCCCCGGGGGGGGTGATTTCTCGCTTTCTGTGTCTCCGTCCCACTCTGTCTTTCCGGTGAGCGCACGTGCCCTATAGCAAAAACCTCTAAAAAAAAGTTAAAGAGGTTGGGAAGCAGTCTCAGAAGGCTAACTTTCTAGGCTGCCTTGGATTGAACATTATCTCTGCAAAATCTTGGACAATTTAATCCCAGGGTAAAAATGGCTGCGACAAACAGAGATGGGGCAACAGGTAAGGCCAGATTGAGTGGCATGGAAACAGAAATAAAGGGACAAAAACAGTTAAACAACTAATGTTAATTCTGATGCAGGTAAACCCAAATACCCCCTTCATCACTACAGTGGAGAACTTCACAAATTCTGCTCTGTAAGATGATGGCCCATGAAGGGCGTCTCCTAGACATGACACATACAACTACATGAGAATGAAGCCTTGGTTTTTGTTTTGTTCTGTTTTTGTAGTTTTTGCTATAGGGCATGTGCACTCACCAGAAACAGAGAGAGAGAAGGGAAATCCCATACCCCCGTCTCCACTCAGTATTTTGGACACACATGCACTTGACCCCAGCATGATTTTCAAGCTGCCGTGTCTGGGACTTGAACTGCACAGCTGGTCAGGTACGATCAGTACCTTAACCTCCATGCCACCTGCAGGTCCAAGCCTCATTTTTATTTTTGTTTTTAAGTTTATATATTTTTTTCTTACAGGGAGGAAAAGGAAAAAAGGGAGAGAAATAATCACTCCCCAGGAGGCATGGCCATGCCACAAGGGAAATGGGGAGGAAATACAGGACCTCTGACAGGGTACTATCACACTAGCCCAAAACCCCAGCTTACAATCAACCCAGGATCTGAACTCTAGACCTTCCCATATAGCTCCAGTATTGCCCAGCAGCACCCACGGCCTGTACTACCATAGCTGGGCTCAAGCCATTTAAATCCCAATATTTATGAACCTAAGTGTTACCAGGCATTAATCAAGGAGGCTAAGAGAGGTCAAGCATGATTCAATAAAAAGAGACCAAAACTTCTTTCTTCAGCTTTAAATGATTTACGAAATGTGTTCATTTAGTAGTGCATATGGTTAATTAGCTATCACTATATCTATTATTACCAATCTTATCGATTTTTTTTTAGAGTTTCTAAAAATTATTGGTTTATTTTTCTATGTTCACCAGAGAGAGACAGAGAGACAGAGACATAGAGAGAGGTGAGAAAGCAAGCCACCAAGTTTGGGACTCAAACTACAGTCAGCCATGTGGGAGTCCAACACTTCAATCACCATGCCACCTGCTGGCCCTACTAATTGTATCAATCTTTATCAATTTGGAATTTGAAAATTCCATAAAAATTGGTTTTAAAATAATCAGCTCTGGGACCAGCAGGTGGTGTGGTGGTTAAGGCATTGGACACTCCCACATGGCCGACCATGGTTCAAATCCTGGACCTGGTGGCTTGCTTTCTCGCTTTCCCTCCCCCTGCCCTGCCATGTATCTCTCTGGTCAAATTAAAATAAATGAATGAATAAATAAAATTAAATAAATAATTCTTTTTTTTAAAAAATAAGCTCTATTTTGATCGCTATTTTTCACTCGACGTTAATAAGATAAGGTCAGCCATGAATTATACTAAAAAGGATATAATATTTGACCCACTGGTCTATAATACTCAGCTTCAGCAGAAGACAGTTGACAAATTCCTTTCCATCCAAGACATAAGAGACAAAGAAACCCTAAGACTGTGGGGTTTGGATGGTTTAACAGTGGTAAAATACAACATTTCACAAGGATGACCCACAGGGAAGGTTCCCTCCTGGTCCATGTCTGGAGACCTCCCTGAGTATGCCCGGCTCAACTGTGGCCAAGATTCTGAAGACTAGAAGTCCAAAGGCAGAGACCTGGCTTGTCTACAGCATGGCCAATGGCAGCCCAGAGGATGGCTGCTTATGCAGAGAGAGACTTCTGACAACTCTTTTGTAATGACCAAGTCTTGTGAGAATCAGTCCTTTCCCATGAGAAATCAGAACTCACTGGGTCTCCAGAGACACACTATGAATCCACTGATAGGACTGCTGCCTCCATGATTTACTCATCATGAACCAATCACCACGGAATTCTAGAGCCTGAAATTTCAAGGATAAACCATCGTCCAAACTGTAACAGGGCAGACCCTGAGTCAGGACTCTGTTGGGAATGCTGTACCTCTCTTTTTTCCCTCTGTTGCTCACTTGCTCATGGAAGAAACAAATAAACAAATTTTTAAAAAACTTAAGACAGCTCAAAAAGTAGGGGCTTGAAACCCTACCTCATATCTTAAACCAAATTAAATCTCGGCAGTTATCAAAGTGATATCAAATTTAAAAAACGAAACCTCAGGGCCAGCCAGCAGTATAGTGGTTAAGACAGATAAATCCCACATGGCCAATAGCACAGTTCAAGTCTCAGACCCAACAGCTTAAAAAACACTCCGGGTGCATGTGCATGTGTGCCCCAAATCCTGAAAGGCCAATGGAAAAGGGATTGCAGTGTGGCCATTTCCCCAGGGAGTGCTTTATCTCTCTCTCCTTACCCCTCCCCACCAGGCAAGCATACATCTCCTACAGCAAAACTAAAAAGAAAAAAAAAAAAGAAAGAAAGAAAGAAAAACAAAAACAAAAAAAACCTATAGCTTAAAAAAAAAAAAGACCAGGACCATCGGATGACATAGAGGGTAAGGCAGGTGGATCCCACACAGCCGACTAGTTCCATTCCTGGACCCAGAGGCTTGAGAAACACGATGAGTACATGTACATGCATGCCCAAAACCCCAAAAGGAGAAGAGGCTGCACTGTAGCCATTTCCCCCAGGGGGTGCTTTCTCACCTTCCCTCTCTCTTTTTTCCTCTCTCTCCAGCTAGTGCACACACCCTGAAACAATAGGAAGGAAGGAAGGAAGGAAGGAAGGAAGGAAGGAAGGAAGAAAGGAAGGAAGGAAGGAAGAGAAAGAAGGAGGGAGGGAGGGAGGGAAAGAAAAAAAGGGAGGGAGGGAGGAAAGAAGAAAGAAGACTAATATGTTGGTCTAAAAATAATAAAATTTTGGGACCAGCAGATGGCATAATGGTTACATCTCTGGACTCTCAAACAATCAACTGCAGTTTGAGTCCCAGACCTGGTAACTTAAAACTCATGTTGGGCGCGGGTACCAGCAGATGACATAATGGTTACACCACTGGACTCCCACGTAGTTGACTGTAGTTCGAGTCTCAGACCCAGCGGCTTAAACCTAGCAAAAACAAAAACAAAAAAAACTCATGCCGGGTGTGTGTGCATGCCCAAGATCGTGAGAGAACGGTTGAGGAGGGATTGCAGCATGGTCCTCTACCTGGGGGGGGAGGGGTGTATGTGTGACTTTACACTTTCTATTTCTCTCTACTTTGCCACCTGCTGACCTCGCTTTCTGTCTCTATTTCTTCAGCAAGCGCATGCAACATGTACCAGAAATATCTTAAAAAAATAAACTGAGGCCCGCAGGTGGCATGGTGCTGGACTCCCCCATGGCTGACTGAGGTTCGAGTTCCTGACCTCCTCGCAGCTTGCTTTTTCCCTTTCTCTTTCTTTGTCCATCTTTAGTCAAATTAAAGAAAGAGAGAGAGACAGAGAGAGGGACAAAGAAAAGGGGAAGGGGAAGGGGAAGGGAAAGGAAAAGAGAAATGAAAGGAAAGGAAGAAAAAAATTTTAAAAATCTAAAAATAATAAAATAAAATTTCAGGGGCCAGATGGTGCCATGGAATTTTGGCTAGATCCCACATGCTGACTGAGCACTTCAAGTCCCAGACTGGTGTCTTGAGAAACACATGGGTTTGTGTGTGTGTGCCAAAATCCCAAGAGGAGAACGTAAGAAAAGTGATTGTGGCATGGCCATCCCCTCCTGCAGGAGTGCTTTCTCATCTTCCCTTTCTCTCATTCTTCCTCTCTATCCCTCCCTGCCAAGCATACAAGCCCTACAACAAATTAAAATAATAATAATAATAAATAAAATTTCTGGGCCAGCCCCATGGCCTGGTGGCTAGAGGAGCCAGAACATACACAGCCAATCACACCGTTCAAAGCCCAGTCCCAGTGGTTTAATGAACAAGCCAGATGGGACCAGCAGTTAGCGTAATGGCTATGTCGTTGTACTCCCACATAGTTGACCACAGTTCGAGTCCCGGACCCAGTGGCTTAAACTCACACCGGGCGAGTGTGCATGCGTGCCCAAGATCCTGAGAGAAGAATGGAGGAGAAGGGATTGCAGCGTGGACATCCCCCCGGGGGGGGATTTCTCGCTTTCTGTCTCTATATATCTCTCTGTCTGTCTGGCAAACACACGTGCCCTATAGCAAAAACCTCAAAAAAACCAAAAACAAGCCAGGCAAGTGTATGCACATTCCAACAGGGTGGAAAAATGAAAGAGAAGGGAATGGTGGTGCTTTTTCCCTCTCCCTTTTACTGTCTCTCTTGTAAGCACATATATTCTATGGAAAGTTAAAATAACATAAAATAAAACTTCTATCTGCAAAAAATACTGTAAGTAAAATTAGAAGACAAATGACAAATAGAACACAATATCTACAACTCAGACCACAGATTAAGGGTTAATTTACATAAAAGTGTTCTTGCCAAGCCAATTTAAAAAAAGAAAGACCAAAGGACCAGCAGTTGGCGTAATGGCTATGTCGCAGGACTCCCATGTAGCCGACCGCAGTTCAAGTCCCAGACACAGTGGCTTAAACTCATGCTGGGCGCGTGTGTGTGCCCAATATCCGGAGAGGAGAATGGAGAACAGAATGGGGCGTGGCCACTCCCACTGTGGGGGCGATTTCTCACTTTCTGTCTGTCTCTCTTTGTCTTTCTGGCGAGTGCACGCTCCCTATAGCAAAAACCTCTAAAAAAAAAAAAAA
>NW_006160193.1:6039438-6051588 GCF_000334495.1 Tupaia belangeri chinensis | reverse complement strand
AAAAAACAGGAACAGGCAACTCACAGAAAAGAAAAAAAAAAAAGGGGGGGGGGAAATAAAAGGATTCTTAAATATAAGAAATAATGGGGCCAGCAGTTGGCGTAGTGGTTAAGGGCGCTGGACTCCCACATGGCAACTGCAGTTCGTGTCCCAGACCTAGCAGCTTGCTTTCTCACGCCCCACCCCCCACCATCTGATCAAATTAAAATAAATAAAGTTAAAGAAAATAATTCTTTAAAAAAAGAAAGAAGAAATAATGCTTCACAGTACAAGAAACATGAAAAAACTCCAGTAATCTATCATTTTTCATCTGCCAAATTTGGAAAGATTAAATAATAGTACACCGTGCCACAAGTAAAAATTGCCCAATCTATGGAAAGCATTTTGACTATCTACCAAATTACAAATGCAAACATCCTTAAACCCAGCGAGCCTACTGACAGAAATCTCCTCCTCAGATATACTAGTGACGTCATATGGATACAGTTATTTACTCCAGCATAGCTGGTGATAGCTACAGATGGGAAACAACTTCAATATCTAGCAGAAGAGGAATTAGGGTAAATCGCTACAATGGAGTATTGTGCAGCCATTAAATAAATAAAGAGGTTATTTATGCACTAACAAGAATCTTCAGAGTATATTTTCTAAACAAAATAAAAACAAGGTACAAAACTGCAGATGCTGAAATTTGCATTTTTTAAAAGGTTTTTGCCATAAGATGCATATGCTCATGAGAGAGACAGAGAACGAGAAAATGAGAAATCACTCCCTGGGATCTTGGGCATGCATGCATGCATACACGCTCAGCGTGATTTTCAAGCTACCAGGGCCGGGACTCAAACCATGATTAGACATGTGGGAATCTAGTGCCACCATACCCCCTGCTGGCCCAAAATTTGCACTTTTTTAAAGGAGGGAGGGCGATATCTGTGATTCTGTTTGTGGAAGCATAGGCTCTCTCTGGAAATAGTCACAAGAATTTAACATTGATGACTTCTAAGGAGGAAAACAGGGTGGCTGAGAGACAGGTGTGACAGACTTTTCATTGCATGCCCTTTGAATGTGAAACCATATAAATGTGTTATCTATTTTAAAAATAAAATAGGCCTTCAAGAAGTCGTAATACCTATGACCTAAATGTCAACTTTCTTGTCAAGTTACTTGAGATAAATTCCTTTTCAGTCTGTATTTACTGAGTCTACTAGATGTGCCAAGGGCCATTTCAGATACTGAAGTCCCAGCAATCAAGACAGAGACGTTCTCTTGTAGAATACAGTCAGTAAACAAGTAATCAGATGAGTATGGGAGGGGTAATAAGGACTAGGAAAAGAGTAGAGGGACTGAGGTGACTTTTTGGGTAGGGAAACAAAAAGTTGTTTTGTTTTTGTTTTTTTTTAAGAAAAAGATTTTTACTATAGGATGCATGTGCTCTCCGGAGAGACACAGAGACAGAGAGAGAGGAAGCAAGAAATCACCCCGCCCCAGGGTGGGGGGTACCATGCCGAAATTCCTCCAGTCTCTTCCACTCCCTCCTCCAGTCTCCTCAGGATTTGGGGCATGCACGCACATGTTCCCAGGGTGTTTTAGGCCTCTGGGTTCAGGACTCAAACTGTGGTCGACTACGGAGTCCAGTGACATAACCATTACACCATCTGCTGGCCCTAGCCCAAGCAACTTTCTACAACGATCTAATTAGGTTCATTAAAAAATTTAAAAAGTCAAGACCAGCAGATGGGCACAGCGGTTCCGTCGCTGGACTCCCACATGGCTCACTACAGTTTGAGTCCCAGACCTGGTGGGTTGAAAATCACACTGGGCATATGTGTATGCATGCCCAAAATCCTGGGAGGAGAATAGAGGAGAAGGGATTAGGGCATGGTCAGCCCTCCAAAGGGTGATTTCTTACTTTCCCTATCACTGTCTATTTCTCCCTCTCCAGCAAATGTACATGCCCTAAGGCAAAAACCTCTTTAAAAAAAAAACCTAAAAAGTCATAGGTTAGCCAGTAGCAGAGCATTTAAGTGCTGTGCTTAAGCTGCCAGACCCCACAAGGCCAATCTCAATTCAAATGGCTCTGGTAGCTTGAAAAGTCTACAAGGAGCTAGCAAATGGTATGGAGTTTAAGGTGGTTGGATCCCACATGGCTTACCCTACAGTTCAAGTCCTGGACCCAGCAGCTTGAAAAATATGCCAGATGCATGTGTTGATGTGCCCAAAATCCTAAGAGAATGGAGGAGAAGGGACTGTGTGGCCATCCCTGCTGGGAGGCACTTTATCACTCCCCCAACCCCTGTACCCCCCCCATTTCTGTCCCTTATCTTCACCAACACACACACCCCACAGCAAAAAGAGAAAAAAAAAAGAAAAGAAAGCATGCCCAAAATCACAACAGGATGGAGAAATGGAAAAGGGATTGACAACGCCCGATATGTGGTACATTTTCTTTCTCTCTCTCTCATTGCATACACTCTCTGGTAATTAAAACAAACAAACAAAACAAAACAAAACAAAAAAACAGTAAGTTACATCTTCACATAAAGATGTTACTCTAAAACAGGTTAGGAATACCATCAACAAAAAGCAATGCTTATCTATATGCCAAATGAGGAAGATACAGAGATGTTTGAAAGCTGAAAGACCCACATCTGGGACTATTCTCTAACTACTAAGCATTGACACTGTGCCAGGAACAACACTGAACACTAAGGCCCTAAATTATCCTTAAAATACACAACCGAACACAAAAAAGGACTGACAAAAGCAGCACCATAATATTAACAGCTTTTTCTTCCTTAAGTTTTCTACAATAAACATATTTTATTCTTATCTTTAGGATAAAGATAAAATCTTTATCTTCCTTAAATATCTTCCTTAAGTGTTCTACAATAAACATATCCTATTTTTATCTTTAGAAAGAAAATCTTTCCTACCACCAACTGAGAAAAAATTCCCACACAGCAAACTTACTTAGTGATCTGAATTAGCAGATTTCCTTTCTTAGGTCTTTTTCTCTTTTTAAATTTTTATTTCTATTTACTATCATTATTCTTCAATTTTGACCAGAGAGAGACAAAGAAAAAGGGAAAGTAAGAAAGCAAGCTGCCAGGTCTGGGACTTGAACTATGGTCGGCCATGTGGGACTCCAGTGTCTCAACCACCACACCATCTGCTGGTCTCTTTTTTTTTTTTTTAAGAGGTTTTTGCCTTAGCGCACATGCGCTGGGGGTTGTGGGGGAAAGAGACAGAAACACTGAGAGGGAAAGTGAGAAATCATCCCTTAAGGGTATAGCCATGCCCCAATCCTTCTTCCCTGTTCTCCCTCCAGGATCTTGGGCACACACACATACACACACACACACACGCTCCTGGCGTGATTTCAAGCCACCAGGTCTAGGACTCAAACTGCGGTCGGTCATGTGGGAGTCCAGCAACATAACCACTACACCGTCTGCTGGTCCCCCTTCTTCTCTCTTTTATTTTTTAAGAATTATTTTATTTAACGTTATTTATCTATTCATTTACTAATTTTAATTTGACCAGAAAGGGAGAGAACAAGAGAGCAAGCAAGAGAGGGAAAGTAAGGAAGCAGGCTGCCAGGCCCAGGACTTGAACTATGATTGGCTATGTGGGAGTCCAGCGCCTTTAACCACCACACCAACTGCTGGCCCCCTTTTCTTTTTAAAATCTTGCCAGCTAGCATGTGTGCTTGCTGGAGAGGGAAAGTGAGAAAGTACTTCAATTGAGAATGGCCATGCCACAGTTATTTCTCTTCCATTTCTCTTTTTGGGACTTTGGGCGTATACACACACATGTGCCTGGTGTGTTTTTTCAAGCTTCTGGGTCTAAGGGACTCAAAGCACAGAGTTGGCTACGTGGGGTCCAGCCACCTTAACCACCATGCCACCAGTTGGCCCAGACTTTCTTTCTAAGAAAATTTCTCCAACTGGGGCCAGCAGATGGTGTAGCAGTCACATTGCAGGACTCCCATATGGGGGACTATGGTTCAAGTCCCGGACCGGTGGCTTAAAAACCATGCTGGGCGCAAGTGCATGCATGCCCAAGATTCCAGGAAGAAAATGGAGGAGAAGGGATTAGGGCATGATCATCCCCCTCCCCCCCCCCGGGAGGGTTAATTTTTCACTTTTCCTCTTATTATCTCTGTCTCTAGCTCCCCTGCCCCCTGTAAACACATACATCCTATCAAAAGCCAAAAAAATAAATAAAGCTCTGCAACTGAGCAGGTTTCTCAGGTCTGTCTTTCACACCTTCACCTATTAGTTGCCAGTGTTAAAGTAAAACATGGGAGAAGGGATGGAGAAGGGAAGAATAAGGTAGAGAGAAGTAGGAGTGCAGTCTAACAAGGTCCTGCAGCTATTTAAAAACACCATGGGGGGGCAGTAGGTGCCACAGTGGTAAGGACACTGGACTACCACATGGTCAATTGCAGCTTGAGTCCCAGACTCAGTGGCTTGAAAAATCATACCTCGTACATATGCATGCATGCCCAAAATCCCAGGAGAATGGAGAAGGGACTGAAGAAGCATGGTCATCCACCCTGGAGGGTAACATCTCACTTTCCTACTTTCCTTCTCACTGTCTCTCTCTGTTTCTCCCTGGAGAGAACCCACAATCTATGGCAAAAACCTTAAAATATAATAATAATAAAATAAAAAATAAATCATCTTGGAGGCAGTAGATGGTGTAGCAGTTGAGGTACTGGACTCCTAAATGGCCAACCACAGTTCAAGTCCTAGACTTGGTGGCTTTCTCTCTCTCTCTCTCGCACACATACCCTATAGCAAATCAAATAATAATAATAATAATAAAATACCTTTTTTTGGAAAGGTTTTTGTTATAGGGTGCGTGTGCTCACCAAAAAGACAGAGAGAGATAGAAAGAGAGACAGAAAGTGAGAAATCACCCCACAGGGGGGATGGCCACGCCACAATCCCTGCTCTTCCATTCTCCTCTCGGGATCTTGGGCACGCACGCACACACACCCGGCGTGAGTTTAAGCCACCAGGCCTGGGACTCGAACTACGGTCAACTACATGGGAGTTCAGCGACATAGCCATTACGCTAACTGCTGGTCCCTAATAAAAAAAAAATACTTAAAAAAGAATAATCACAGAGATGAAAAACATCAGACAAAACAGATGAACTCATTTAAATGATTTAACCAAATTTGTACTACACCTGAGAAAGTATGTGCTTATATAGCAGTCTACTTACTGTCAACAAGCAAAAGACAGTCCCTTATGCAGTTTTTCTTTAATTTCCTGTAGGATGTATGCACTAGTCAGACACAGAGAAAGAGAAAGAGAGAACGTGAGAAAGCACCCCCATAGGGGAACTGCAACCTCTTCTCCTCCATTCATTCTCCTCTGAGAGTTTTGGGTACGCATACACACAGGCCCAGTGTATTTTTCCAGCTACCAGGCCTGGGACTTGAACTGCACAGTTGGCCATGTGGGATCTAGCTGCTTTAACCTCTATGCCACTTGGCTGATCCACCCTTTATATGTCTGTCTGTTGATTAAAATATTCAGAGAGAGTCTACAACACATCCATGGCACTGAGTGTGTAGACAGGAGCTCAGCAGTGAGTGAGCAGATGAACCAGCCCTGCAGTGTGCGATCTAGTTTGGTGGGGAGTGAAACATTTCAAAGTCTAGTTCTTTAGTTACCATGGTGGCATGCACTAGAGAGAAGACCTAGTAGAGGAAGGCACCCGACCTAGCCCAGAGGTCAAGGTAAAAGGCTTGAACAAAGCGATGTAGGAGCTAAGATCTGAAGAAGCAGGAGTTACGCAGGTGAAGGAGTGGGGAGGTGCAGGGAGTAGCACATTCCAAACAAAGGAAATGGCCATCATTTTGTTTTTCATATTAAAAGCCACAAGAACCACTGAAAGATTTTAGGCCCAGGAGTGACAGAGTCAAAGTGAGGGTTGTATAAAGACTAAAGAAGGGAGTAGTAGGGGACCAGGGGCCAGTCAGAGGCTGCAGAGTACACTGGTGAAATAGATGAGGGCCGTGAAAACAGAAGCGGATGTGTAAGATATACTGTAAGGGCCAGCCGTAGTGTGGTAGTTAAGGTGGCTGGATCCCACATGGCTGATGGTACAATTTTGAATCCTAGACTGAGTGGCTTGAAAATCATCCTGGGTACATATGCATATGTGCCCAAAATATCGAAAGGGAACATGAAGGAGAAAGTATTGCAGCATGACCCCATGTAAGGTGCTTCCTCACTTTCCTTCTCTCTGTCTCTCCCCAGCGCAAGCACGCTCTAGCAAATTTATTGATAGATAGACAGACAGACAGACAGATGGATATATATGTATGCATGCGTCTATACGTGTATATGTACTGTAAAGAAAATAATCAATAGGAATTGGTGATAGAATGAAAGTTAACAGAAGGAAAGAGAGCGACAACGGAGCACAGAGTCTAATGAATGACAGTGAAATGGAGAACATCTAAGAGGGACCAAAATGACACGTCAGAAACAAAACTACATAGATAAGTTGAAAATGAACAGACTAATAAACACATTCCACACAGAGTGAGCAAAATAAACTGACTGTCCAATACTCAAAATACAATTTGGGGCAAAGGTAGAGGTAACAAAGGATATAATATATCAACACAAAGAACAGTTCTCAATTCTGAATTTAATATAAAGCAAAAACTGGCAAAGAGAAACTGACAAGATCAAAATCTTGGCAAGTTATTTTAACACATTACCCAAAATGGATAAATAAGGCAGCCATAAAAATAGTAATGATGTGGACCCAGCAATTTAAAAAACATGCCAGTGCATATGTGTGTGCGTGCACGCAAAATCCCAAAAGGAGGGAGAAATGAAGCAGAAAGGAGGTATTGAGACCATTCCCCATGGGGGGTACTTTCTTGCTTTCTTCTTTCTGTCTCCAGTGAGCACATAAGCCTTCTGTCAAATTAGAGGAAAAAAAAGTAGTGATATGAACAGCATTACAGACTTGATCAAATACACACATGTACATGCACAAGCATGCACACACACAGATATGTTACCTGAGCCTAACAGATAGAGAATAGAGACTCGTAAAAATACAGGAAACATTTCAACTAGCTGGCATAAAAACATACTCTGGGCCAGCTCCGTGGTGCAGTAACGTGCTGCTCAGAAGCAGCCACGTCCCAGCTGCCCTGCCTATGAGGCAGTGCTCCTCTCCTATTTACAGATAACAACTCTCCCTTCCTCTTGGAGGGGGAAAGAGGATTGGTCACCCATCTCCTGGGGGACGGCTCAACCTATGGAGTAGTCAGCTCTACACATTCTCCCTAATAAACTCACTTTCACTCTCAAAAGAAGAAAAGAAGTCAGATCCCATGAGGTGACCACGGTTCAAATCCCCCGCCTGGCCAGCTCGAAAATACGCCAGGCACAAGTGTAAGCGTCCAAGATTCGTCAGACCAAAGAACTGAAGGAAAGGGATCACAGCATGACCAGACCTTGGAGGGGAGCCTCACCTCCCCCACCAACAGGTGGGGCATGCATTCTATCACAAATGAAGAAAAAAAATTTCAAGCACATTCTATGACCATATAATGCAAATAAACTAATCAATAAGAAAATTAAATGCTATAAATATAAACTAAAAATGCCTCCTTAGAAACTCAAGGTTTACAGAGGGAATAAAAACTGGAAATAACAAAATATTTAGATCTTAATAAGTATTACCACATAGCTAACATAATACTTAAGAGGGAATTCCACAGACTTAAGCACATCATTAAAAAGCATGAAATGATGAAGTTTCCAATGCAGTAAGCTAGAGAAAGAAGAAAGTAAACCTGAAAAACCAGAAAGGAAATAAAGATGACAGATATTAACAAAACAGAAAACAAAGAAATAGCTGATTCATTGGGGGAAAAAATTTAATTGACAAACTCTTGCAAACCTGTTCAAGAAAAAATGATTATGAAATGTCAAGGAGAGTGGGAAACTCAAGCTGGCTACTGAGCCCAGCAGCCGCCTAAGCAGCAGCAGCACAAGCCTGGCAGAGCCACTGCACTCTGTGGCATCACCATCCCTGCTGCACAGAGGAGAGTCATGCTTCAGTCAGGCCACACTCACGGCTGCAGACAGATGGTCCCAAAAGCACACGGCAGCAGAAGCAGAGGGGATAGCAAAAGTCACCGTCGTGAAGGAAAATCTGGGACCAGCCTGTAGCCTGGCAGTTAGAGGAGACCAGTTCCACATGGCTGACCATCTAGCTGAAGTCAAGGCACTGGCAGCTTGAGAAACACACCAGTGCACATGCATGCATGCCCCAAATCCCCACTCGGAAATGGAAAAGCAATTGTGTCATTACCATGCCCCATTGAGGGGTACTTTCCCTCTCTCCCTCTGACCCTATCTGGCAAGCACATGTGCCTTCTAGAAAATTATTATAGAAAAAAAAAAAGAGGAAGATCTAGAGCTGAGGATGACAAAAGGTGGAGCTCTGCTAGAGTATATGCTGTCTAAACTGCAGCTGCCCTGATCAGTGCTTTCCTGGGGATTTCTACTGTGTTAGTTCACTGCAATAATATTTTTTCCTTGATAGGTGGCAGACAAACAATCTTAGGAACAAAAGGAAAATATAACTTCAGATTCAATACAGACTAGGTAGAATAGAAGCAACTGCAAAGGAGAAGTAGCAAGTGGTCAGCGATGTGGACCAGACAGAAAGGTAGAAATAAAGTTGGAATTAAAGTGTCAAGATGGGTCAGCAGATGGTGCAAGGGTTATGGCACTGGACTACCATATGGCTGACCATGGTTTAAGTTCATGGGAAAACACACCAGGTACATGCGCATGCATGCCCAAAATACAAAGAGGAGACTGGAGGAGAAGGGACAGCAATGTGGCCATGTCCTCTTGGGAAGGAGAGTTCCCATTTTCCCTCCCTGTTTTTTTCTCTCTCTCTCCAGTGAGCACACTCACCCTATGTCAAAAACCTTTAAAAAATTTTTTTAATTAAAAATAACGTGTTGAGAGAATACCTCCATAAAGAGTAGATGATCAATTGTGTTGAATGCTCTGGGAAGTCAAGGAAGTTGGGAAGCAAATGGTGCCCAATGGACTTGGTGACATTCAGCAGTGACCACTATCCCAGAGAAGTTGGGGCTGCAGAAGCCAAGGTCTCACTTCAGTGAGTGGGACTGAATCACTGCTTAGAGCTGAAACTGTTTCGACTGATGACAAGACCCAGAGTGCCGCTGTAGGAAAGTGGCAGAAGTGGACAGCAGGAGACCACTGAGGATGGACACGGAAGCCAAGAGGCCACCACCGTGATGCTTGATGGGTCATGTTGCAGAAATGAAGCCACCCTGGATGACAGTGGGACTGGAGTGGGAAGAATGTCGGGACTCAGGTACCAGAGTCTGCAAGGGCGTTAGTGGCCAAAATACAAAGGGGAGACGGGAGGAGAAGGGACAGCAATGTGGCCATGTCCTCTTGGGAAGGAGAGTTCCCATTTTCCCTCCCTGTTTTTTTCTCTCTCTCTCCAGTGAGCACACTCACCCTATGTCAAAAACCTTTAAAAAATTTTTTTAATTAAAAATAACGTGTTGAGAGAATACCTCCATAAAGAGTAGATGATCAATTGTGTTGAATGCTCTGGGAAGTCAAGGAAGTTGGGAAGCAAATGGTGCCCAATGGACTTGGTGACATTCAGCAGTGACCACTATCCCAGAGAAGTTGGGGCTGCAGAAGCCAAGGTCTCACTTCAGTGAGTGGGACTGAATCACTGCTTAGAGCTGAAACTGTTTCGACTGATGACAAGACCCAGAGTGCCGCTGTAGGAAAGTGGCAGAAGTGGACAGCAGGAGACCACTGAGGATGGACACGGAAGCCAAGAGGCCACCACCGTGATGCTTGATGGGTCATGTTGCAGAAATGAAGCCACCCTGGATGACAGTGGGACTGGAGTGGGAAGAATGTCGGGACTCAGGTACCAGAGTCTGCAAGGGCGTTAGTGGCCAGAAGTCAGCATCTGACCGGGAGGGGAAAAGACAAAGCTGGCAGGATTCCAATGGCACAGGCTCCAAAGGGATGCCAGTGACGGCATGTGAACTGAAGCCTCGTCAGGGCAGCACCTGCAGCAGCCCACTCAGGACCGTGAGGAGCCCTTCTGGCTTTGCCTCTGAGATCTGGGAATTCAAAATGTTGCCACTTCAGTTAGAGAAGCCCTGAGCTCAACACCCACCAGATCGTACGGGCCGAGCCATACTGTCCTGTCTTGCCAACTACACATCCATCTCTTCCAGGATCTGAAGGGCAAGAAAGAGCAAAGTAAGATGAAATTCCCTATGATTAACTACAAGGAACACGGGCAGCAGCAAAGCCGCTTTGTTCTGGAAGGAAGAATGTGAGCATTTTTTCCAGGATACCAGGACAAAGAACACAGCTCCTAAACAAAACTAGCTTCAGGCAGACAAGACACCAGACACAGTTTCCTCCTGGGTTAGCCAAGAATCTAACGGCATTAAGATTTCAGTCTGTGATTAGTTTCTTTTTTTCTTTCTTTCTCTCTTTCTTTCTTTCTTTTTTTTTAAGAGTTATTAATTGGGGCTGGCAGGTGGCATGATGGTTAAAGGTAGCTGGACTCCCACATGGCTGACCACGGTCTGAGTCCTGGATCTGGAAGCTTGCTTTCTCACTTTCTCGCTTTCTCGCTCGCTTGCTCTCTCTCTCTCTGTGTCTTGCTATAGTCAAATTAAAAATAATAATGATAAATTTTTTAAAAAAGAAAAAAATATTTAAATAAATAATTTATTTAAATTCCCTTCTTTTTTTTTAAAAAATTTGACCAGAGAGAGACCGAGAGGCAGGGAAAGGGGAAAGAGAAAGGAAGTCGCCAGGTCTGGGACTCCAATTGAGGTCGGCATGGGAATCCGGCGCCTTTAACCATCATGCCACCTGCCAGCCTGTGTAACTAGTTTCTAAAAGCCTCTCTACCCGTGCACACAGCTGGCTACCAAGCTTATCTGTGTGAGTTTAAGGAACCAACATGAACTGCATCTGGCTTGTGAGAGGGAATTTGAAAGATTACCTAATTTATTCACGTGAGTCCCTGGAGGACTATGATTTTAACCAATGCAGTCACTTAAAGCAAACACAGAAGAACGCCTACTATGCGCGGCATAATGATGGACATGAACGAGTAACACACTGCTCTGCACTCAAGGCTCAGTCAGTGGGGAGGCAGAGATTCCAACAGCTCCAGAGCTGTGTGGGAACGTGGGACACCCACAATAGTCAGTGAGTGCAACAGGAAGGCGGGTCTCTAAACCACACCAGGCATGCTGTGGCCAGACATACCATGTGCTGATGCCAGCGTACTGCACTCCCCATGGTTCTGCCCATCCCCTCAACCGGAACTCCTCTCAAGGAAGAACCATGTGTGTGATGTTTGGGTCCCCAACACCTAACCCAGGCTAAGACCCTCAGGGAAGTTGGCATCTCCTGGTTGTCCATCCAGTTCCTATCTGGAGAGCATTCCCCTGTCTGGTACCACTTATCTGAGCTCCAGAGTGCTCTCCAGAAGTAGCTGAGGAATGGGGCAGTAGATACTGGAGCAAAGGATACATGGAGAGTGAGTGGGGATCAGAAAGAGTCCCTCTCAGGCCAGCAGGTGGTGTGGAGCTTAAGGCACTACATCCCACATGGCTGGCTATGCAGTTTTAGTACCAGACAGTGGCTAGAAAATCGTGCCAGGCATGTGTGCCCAAAATCCCGAGGAGAATGGAGAAGGGACTGCAGTGTGGCCATCTCCCTGGAGTTTACTTTCTCCCTCTCCGCTGAGCACACATGCCCTATAGTAAAAACTAAAAGAACAAAGGTTCCTCTCATTTTTTTAAAAGAATTATTTTTTATTTAACTTTATTTATTATTATCATTATTATCCAGTTTGATCAGAGAGCGACAGAGAAAGAGAGAGGGAAAGTGAGAAAGCAAGCTGCCAGGTCCAGGACGTGAACCGTGGTCAGCCATGTGGGAGTCCAGCGCCTTTAACTGCCACGCCACCTGCTGGCCCCTCCTCTCATTTTTTTTAATCTTTTTTTTTTTTTTGCTTTGGGGCACGTGCGGTCCCCAGAAAAACAGAGACAGAAAGGAA